>NC_041383.1:696349235-696414893 GCF_002162155.2 Triticum dicoccoides | reverse complement strand
TTTAGACAAATTGAACAAGATTTTGGTACTATAAAATTTAACCTTAGTCCAGATTAGTAAACAGATCTTGTTTCTTTCGCAGTTTGAGTTTCGTTGCTCCGTTTGATTTGATTCTTTTTGCAAACCGGAGTTCTTAAGTTGAACTTTATGGTTAGATCTTCTTATTTGAGTTTTGCCCGTGCTTCTTTGCGTTATTGCTTATGTATGCTATTGTTTGTTGGCGATAGAATTCCCGGACTGCGAAGCATGCTACTACGAGTCTCTAGGTTTTGCGGATCATCAGCAAGGCAAGTAACACATTGATCATACTCTTTTCATACCCAGTTTTTATGCATTAGCTCCGATCCTCAAACACTGCATGATTAGGATGTGATTAACTTGTGGGTATTGGGAAGTAGTTGATGAGGTAGAACCTATTGCCCTGCTATTGTCAAACTCATGGGAGTTACTTCTACGTTATGCTTATATTGCTATGCTATGCTTGTAGACGTGGTTTGGGTGAGTGAATCCATGACAGATGCGAGATTGTTAATTAATGGTTCAACTTAAGGTGGCAACTTTAATACACATCTGGGTGGATTGCTTGTCGGTCACCTGGAGAATCCAGTGTTGTCCTAGGATATCCCAGAGTACCCGTGTGATAATTCTAAGATCCGCCACCCAGGCTCAAAGGGAACTGAGATATTTCATGCTAGAAACTTCTATGTGCAGCCACAATATATTATGGGCTCTAGCATAGTTGAGTAAGTTGCGTGACCTCTTCCAGTGGTAGGCTAGCAGATGTAGAGGGATGTAGGTTGGTACTGTCTACCCAGGGTTAGAGTTGATGCTTCTGAAAGACCATGTCTCGGTCATCCGTTTCTCAAACACCATGTAGTGCGAGAAATTCAATGGAGGCGATCGAGTCTTGTGGGGAAAAGTGCGCAAATCTCTGCAGAGTGTACAATCTAATCATGGTTAGTCGTGTCCCCGGTTATGGACATCTTGAGTGTCTAGTACTTGGATTATCATATGTATCTCATTACTCTAATTTAATATGTTGGGTTGATAATTACTTTTAATTGGGATTGAGTTGGAGGAACCTTCTCAATGATGTTTCAACTACCATGATAGTTAAAATAAAATTTATTCCTTTGATGTAGGGAAAAATTGGCTTTTCGCAAAACTATAACCATAGAGCCTTTCCACCAGCCAAATATGCATGTAGTGATAGCATTATTCTATTATTGCTCTACTGTGTTACATTGCGAGCATATTCAATGTGCTGACCCATTTTTGGGCTACAACATGTTATGTTGCAGACTTTTCAAACAAGGAGTAAGGTTCATTAGGTCGTTGCCGTGCAGCTCAGCTATGCCTTGGAGTTCATGGACTCACTTTATCTTCCAAGCCTTCCGCCGTTATCGTGTTAGATGGCCTTATGCCATATTTATTGTAATAAGTTCTCTTTTGAGACATTCGATGTAATAAGTGTGTGATTGCTACTCTGTTATAAATCCTTCGAGCACTATGTGTGTCAGCATTACCGATCCAGGGATGACAATGAAGCACAGAGACTTGACCATTTGAGGTCGGGTCGCTACAAGATGGTATCAGAGCACACGCTGAGTGTAGGACACGACCACTAAGATAAGCAATAGGTCACTCTTCTCTACTCATTTCTGACTCCTCTCCATTTTCTACCCTTAGGATGGCGGATTCGAGGAACAAGTTTGCACAACCGGATGAAGATGCACCCTTTGGACGACACTTGAAGGAAGTCACTAGGTACCTGAACATTAGAATACCAAGCTTCACTAGGACCTAAAATGCCACTTTACCAGAAGAGGAGCGCTGGATGATTCGAGTTCAAGTTCCAGGAAGGACGTTCGCGCCAATCACTGAGTCCATGGAGTTTTCCTTTGATGCACCAACCTGGAGTCTAGGCAAGAGCATGGCAGCCCACATTGCCATGGGACGTATTGGAGAAGTCTACAGCAAGGATCTCAAGGACACTATCTACCAGATATGTGGGCGCCGAGATGAGCAATGGGAGATGATCAGCACCAAGAAGGACAGATCCATTGCAGCTTTCATCTAGGAGCTAAACTAGCTTCGACGCCAGGAAAAATCAGATGTGCGCAGACATGATAGATTTGAAGAAGGCGAAGACAAGGATCACTGAGCTGGAAGAAGAACTCAAGTCTACACGCGATGGATATGAGGAGGAAATTGCAACACTATTGGATAAGAATGACGACCTGATAAAGAAGATCGGAGTATTCATGGGAGACCCCGCGCCAGGAGGAGAGGACGACGATTCCACTTGCCCGGAGAACTGCAACATCATCGACGACACTGACTCCGACCCCAGTGAGGATGACTTTGAAGACGAAGCTGGAGCAGACATCATGGAGTCATCCACCGATCAAAATTTCTAGATGACCACCAAATGATTAGTAGTATTTCCCCCATGTATATAGTAGTAGTTTGAGCACTTTTAACGATAGTTCTAGACCATTTGTATGCCCTTGCTTGATTGATTGAGTGATATGATTGTGTTTGTCTCATGTGCATATGGGTAGTGCTTTCTCACTAGACCCCTTTTCTATTCTAATCTCTTCCCTCTAAACCCATCAGATACCTCCAAGACGTGACACCGGATTTGCCTTCCCGCCAGAGCTCACTCAGTTGATCCAAGCAGCAGAATGCGTTGATGCAATTGTTAGTCCAGAATCAAGGCAATAACAACAACTATAACAACCCGCCTCCAGTTGACAACTTAGCTCACTTTCTGAGGTTGCAGCCGCCGGTGTTTTCTGTTGGGTAACGTAGCAGAAATTCAAAATTTTCCTACGTGTCACCAAGATCTATCTATGGAGAAACCAGCAACGAGGGGAAGGAGAGTGCATCTACATACCCTTGTAGATCGCTAAGCGGAAGCGTTCAAGAGAACGGGGTTGAAGGAGTCGTACTCATCGTGATCCAAATCACCGGAGATCCTAGTGCCGAACGGACGGCACCTCCGCGTTCAACACACGTACAGCCCGGTGACGTCTCCCACGCCTTGATCCAGCAAAGAGAGAGGGAGAGGTTGAGGAAGACTCCATCCAGCAGCAGCACAACGGCGTGGTGGTGATGGAGGAGCGTGGTAGTCCAGCAGGGCTTCGCCAAGCACCGCGAGATATGAGGAGAAGGGAGAGAGGTAGGGCTGTGCCAAGAGGAGAAGCTCTCGTGTGTTGGGCAGCCCCAAAACCCCCACTATTTATAGGAGGAGGGGAGGGGGCTGCGCCCCCTCTAGGGTTCCCTCCCCAGGGGTGGCGGCAGCCCCCAAATGCCATCTGGTGGCGGCCAGAAGGGGGAGAGGGGGAAGGGAGGCGCACCTAGGGTGGGCCTTAGGGCCCATCTGCCCTAGGGTTTGCTCCCTTCCCCACTTCCCTGCGCCTTGGGCCCTGTGGGGGGGGGCGCACCAGCCCACCTGGGGCTGGTCCCCTCCCACACTTGGCCCATGCAGCCCTCCAGGGTTGGTGGCCCCACTTGGTGGACCCCCGGGACCCTCCCGGTGGTCCCGGTACGTTACCGGAAAAACCTGAAACTTTTCCGGTGACCAAAACAGGACTTCCCATATATAAATCTTTACCTTCGGACCATTTTGGAACTCCTCGTGACGTCCGGGATCTCATCCGGGACTCCGAACCACATTCGGTAACCACATACAAACTTCCTTTATAACCCTAGCGTCATCGAACCTTAAGTGTGTAGACCCTACGGGTTCGGGAGACATGTAGACATGACCGAGACGTTCTCCGGTCAATAACCAACAGCGGGATCTGGATACCCATGTTGGCTCCCACATGTTCCACAATGATCTCATTGGATGAACCACGATGTCAAGGACTCAGTCGATCCCGTATACAATTCCCTTTGTCTAACGGTATTGTACTTGCCCGAGATTCGATCGTCGGTATACCGATACCTTGTTCAATCTCATTACCGGCAAGTCTCTTTAATCGTTCCGCAACACATCATCCCGTGATCAACCCCTTGGTCAAATTGTGCACATTATGATGATGTCCTACCGAGTGGGCCCAGAGATACCTCTCCATTTTACACGGAGTGACAAATCCCAGTCTTGATCCGTGTCAACCCAACAGACACTTTCGGAGATACCTGTAGTGCACCTTTATAGTCACCCAGTTACATTGTGACGTTTGATACACCCAAAGCACTCCTACGGTATCCGGGAGTTACACGATCTCATGGTCTAAGGAAGAGATACTTGACATTGGAAAAGCTCTAGCAAACGAACTATACGATCTTTGTGCTATGCTTAGGATTGGGTCTTGTCCATCACATCATTCTCCTAATGATGTGATCCCATTATCAACGACATCCAATGTCCATAGCCAGGAAACCATGACTATCTGTTGATCACAACGAGCTAGTCAACTAGAGGCTCACTAGGGACATATTGTGGTCTATGTATTCACACGTGTATTACGATTTCCGGATAATACAGTTATAGCATGAATAAAAGACAATTATCATGAACAAAGAAATATAATAATAACTAATTTATTATTGCCTCTATGGCATATTTCCAACATTTTCCAGTAGCACCGAGCCTATAGTTGTGGATGATTGGCTACGCCGTATTGGAAGGGAGTTGACCGAATTGTTGCCAGATCGGGACATCGCGTTTTTGATAGAATTGTTGCCAGGCACCGGGCCTATATCGAGAGACCATACCGGATGCCCGCAAATGATCTGGAGGAGATTAAGAAGCAGATCAAGGAGTTATTGGAGAAAGGTTACATTTGAAAAAGTTCATCACCGTGGGGAGCCCCAGTTCTCTTGGTTGAGAAGAAGGATGGATCATTGAGGATGGTTGTTGATTATCGGGCGTTGAATGAGGTGACGATCAAGAACAAATACCCTTTGCCGATGATCAATGATTTGCTTGACCAGCTGCAAGGAGCTAAAGTGTTCTTGAAGATTGATCTACGATCAGGATATCACCAGCTAAAAATTCGAGAGAAGGATATACCAAAGACCGCATTTACCACAAGGTACGGGTTATATGAGTATACAGTCATGTCATTTGGACTAACTAATGCCCCAGCCTATTTCATGAGCATGATGAACAAGGTGTTCATGGAATATTTGGATAAGTTTGTTGTGGTGTTCATTGATGATATAATGGTATACTCGAAGAATGAAGAGGAGAACAAGGAGCATTTGCGTTTAGTTCTCGAGAAACTTAGGGAATTTCGATTGGAGATTGTTCCTAAAGGTTTTGTTGCAACAATGCAAGTTCAGTGTACATTGTTAGGAAAGATTTGAGAAGCTCAGAACGATGACAAAGAGATTGCCGAGATAAGGGAGAGAATGAGCAAAGGAAAGGCCAAAGGTTTTCGTGAGGATTGATACGTCTCCAACGTATCTATAATTTTTGATTGCTCCATGCTACTTTATCTACTGTTTTGGACTATATTGGGCTTTATTTTCCACTTTTATATTATTTTTGGGACTAACCTATTAACCGGAGGCCCAGCCCAGAATTGCTGTTTTTTGCCTATTTCAGTGTTTCGAAGAAACAGAATATCAAACGGAGCACAAACGGAATGAAACCTTCGGGAACGTGATTTTCTCACCGAACGTGATCCAGGAGACTTGGACCCTGTGTGATATCCTGGCTTATTAGGGATGATAGACTACTCATATCAATAAGGAATTCCTTCTTTTCCGGGAGCCCATTCGGACAGAACTCCAAAGTAAAGCGTGCTCAGCTTGGAGTAGTCTCAGGATGGGTGACCGACCGGGAAGTTGCTCCCGGGTGCGCATGAGTGAGGACAAAGTGCGCAGAAAAGACTAGTATTGATCTGTGGGGCCAGTCTAGATCCCGCCAGGAGTAACGACCACCGGCGGGTGTGTCCGGGGCGTTACAAGTTGGTATCAGAGCCGACCCTCGCGGTTACACGGATGGTTGCGGACAGGTGCGCGGTCATGTTGTTCATGACGTTTGTGACCCGTCGTGGCACACGGCATGGCACATGTACCGGACTGGATGCACAGACGGTTGTGCCAAGAGGGAACGTTCCTGTGGCCCGACGAGGACGTCGGTTCCTCTGAGTGTGGGTGTATGTGATATCCTGGCTTATTAGGGATGATAGACTACTCATATCAATAAGGAATTCCTTCTTTTCCGGGAGCCCATTCGGACAGAACTCCAAAGTTAAGCGTGCTCAGCTTGGAGTAGTCTCAGGATGGGTGACCGACCGGGAAGTTGCTCCCGGGTGCGGGTGCGCATGAGTGAGGACAAAGTGCGCAGAAAAGACTAGTATTGATCTGTGGGGCCAGTCTAGATCCCGCCAGGAGTAACGACCACCGGCGGGTGTGTCCGGGGCGTTACACCCTGCTCCAAGGAACAACCGAGGCGGTCATGACGGTGGGGGCGCGCACTCCCCCTGGGCGCGCCCCCTACCTTGTGGGCCCCCTGTTGCTCCACCGACGTACTCCTTCCTCCTATATATAGCTACGTACCCCCGACAGATCAAATATGGAGCCAAAAACCTAATTCCACCGCTGCAACTTTCTGTATCCACGAGATCCCATCTTGGGGCCTGTTCCGGAGCTCCACCGGAGGGGGCATCCACCACGGAGGGCTTCTACATCAACACCATAGCCTCTCCGATGAAGTGTGAGTAGTTTACCTCAGACCTACGGGTCCATAGTTAGTAGCTAGATGACTTCTTCTCTCTTTTTGGATCTCAATACAATGTTCTCCCCCTCTCTTGTGGAGATCTATTCGATGTAATCTTCTTTTTGTGGTGTGTTTGTTGAGAACGATGAATTGTGGGTTTATGATCCAGCTTATCTATTAATAATATTCGAATCTTATCTGAATTCTTTTATGTATGATTGAGCTATCTTTGCAAGTCTCTTCGAATTATCCGTTTGGTTTGGCCAACTAGATTGGTAGTTCTTGCAATGGGAGAAGTGCTTAGCTTTGGGTTCAATCTTGCGGTGTCCTTACCCAGTGACAGAAAGGGTTGCACGGCACGTATTATATTGTTGCCATCCAGGATAACAAGATGGGTTTTTTATCATATTGCATGAAGTTATCCCTCTACATCATGTCATCTTGCTTAAGGCGTTACTCCATTTTTAACTTAATACTATAGATGCATGCTGGATAGCGGTCGATGAGTGGAGTAATAGTAGTAGATGCAGAATTGTTTTGGTTTACTTGTCTCGGACGTGATGCCTATATACATGATCATACCTAGATATACTCATAACTATGCTCAGTTCTATCAATTGCTCAACAGTAATTTGTTCGCCCACCGTAGAATACTTATGCTCTTGAGAGAAGCCACTAGTGAAACCTATGGCCCCCGGGTCTATTCTCATCATATCAATCTCCATTACTTTAATACTTGCTTTGTTTTTACTTTGCCTTTTACTTTTCACTTTGCATCTCTATATCAAAAATACCAAAAATATTATTTATCATCTCTATCAGATCTCACCCTCGTAAGTGACCGTGAAGGGATTGATAACCCCTAATCGCGTTGGTTGCGAGTAGCTATCGTTTTGTGCATGTACGAGGAACTTATGCGTGGCCTCCTACTGGATTGATACCTTGGTTCTCAAAAGCTGAGGGAAATACTTACGCTACTTTACTGCATCATCCTCTCCTCTTCGAGGAAATCCAACGCAGTGCTCAAGAGGTATCAAGAAGAATTTCTGGCACCGTTGCCGGGGAGTTTGCGCAAAAGTCAACCATACCAAGTACCCATCACAATCCCTATCTCTCGCATTACATTATTTGCCTCTCGTTTTCCTCTCCCCCACTTCACCCTTGCCGTTTTATTCTCCCTCTCTTTTTCGTTCGCCTTCTTCCCGTATGTATCTTTGTTTGTGTTTCCTTGTGCCTTCTATATGCTTGCATCTTTGCTTGCTAAAAATCTTTTGATATGGATCCACTTGAAGTGTTCTACTTGGATCATCTTCGATCCTTATGCGCTCGTGCTAAAACCCCAACTAGCCTAGTTGATGGGAAATCTTTAGATGAGCATGCTCATTTTGTGCGTAATCATTTATCTGAAAAAGGGAGACTCTTACGGTATCATATAAATAGTTTGCTATGCTATGCTTGGAATCTTTGTGAAATGTGTGATTTTACTTGTTGCTCTAAGAACCCTAAAAAACACCTTCCCTACCTATGTGAGTTCAATGATAATGAAATCTTATCTTCTTATGCAAAGGGTGTTTATAGTTACTATGATATCGAACAAATTGAAGAATTTGTCGTTTTTAAGGGTGCTCATGAAGTTGCTTCTTTGATTGAAAAGTATGATTTTACTCTCAACAAATCTGAAAATTCTGTCATACTTAATTATTGCAATGAAAACCTTGCTCATAATGCCTATGTCCAAGAATTTATTGAAAGAATGACCGTTGCTTTGGAAGAAAATAATGATATGCATGAATCTATAGATAATGATGATTCCGATGATTTGATTGAAATATCCCTTGATGAACATGATGCTTGCTATTCTTGTGGCCATGAAGCCAATATTTATGAACATGAATTTGCTATAGTTCCTTATGTTAAACATGAGATCGTTGCTATTGCACCCATACTTGGTAGTTCCTTCGATGAAAAGCATGATTGCAATGATTTTACTATAAATTCTCTTAATGTCAATCATGCTAAGAATATGCAAAACCCTAAGCTTGGGGATGCTAGTTTTGCTATGTCTACTACTTGTTGCAATGATCATGATTGGGGTGATTCTTCTTTTGAAGATTTATTTAAGCCCCGTGATGAATATGAGATTGATAATAGTGTTTGCAATAATATTGAAAGTGGGTTTGGAAGAGTGTCAACTTTAGATCCCACATATTTGGAGAATATTCAATCTTATGAATTTTTTTATAAAAGTGGGCTTGGAGAAATCATGACTTTAGTTAATGATAATCCCACTATTTTGGAAGAGTGTCAACTTCGCATGCATGTGGATCGTGTTGAGAATATGTTATGTGATAGCTATATTGTTGAATTTTCTTATGATCTTACATGTAATTATTATGAGAGAGGAAAATACGGTTATAGAAATTTTCATGTTACTAAATTACCTCTCGTTATGTTGAGATTGCTATCGTTCCTTTCCGCTCCCTTGCATATGCTAGTTTTTGCTTGCTATGATAATTTGTTTTTCTATAAGATGCCTATGCATAGGAAGTATGTTAGACTTAGATGTGTTTGTCACGTGTTTTATGATGCTCTCTTTGTGCTTCAATTCTTGTCTTTCTTCTGAGCATCATTGAAATATCTATGCCTAGCTAGGGGCGTTAAATGATAGCGCTTGTTGGGAGGCAACCCAATTTTTTTTGTTTTTGCCTCTGTTTAGGAATATACAATCCATCTAGACTCTGGTTAGATGTGGTTTTATGTTTTAATTAGTGTTTGTGCCAAGTAGAACCTATAGGATAACCTATGATGATAGTTGATTTGATTCTGCTGAAAAACAGAAACTTTGCACGCACGAGTATAATTTTGTTAAATCACAGGAACGTGATTTTGCGTTGATTCCTTTTGCTTATGTTAAATAGACAAACTGTACAGGACTTCCTATTTTGGTAGAATTTTTAGAGTTCCAGAAGTATGCGTTAGTTACAGATTACTACAGACTGTTCTGTTTTTGACAGATTCTGTTTTGCGTGTGTTGTTTGCTTATTTTGATAAATCTATGGCTAGTAAAATAGTTTATGATCCATAGAGAAATTTTAATTCATTAGGTTTAACACCAATATAAATAAAGAATGAGTTCATTACAGTACCTTAAATTAGTCTTTTTTTTCTTTCACTATCGGAGCTCACGAGATTTCTATTGAGTTTTGTGTTGTGAAGTTTTCAAGTTTTGGGTGAATTCTTTTGATGGATTATGGAAGAAGGAGTGGCAAGAGCCTAAGCTTGGGGATGCCCATGGCACCCCCAAGATAATCCAAGGACACCAAAAAGTCAAACCTTGGGGTTGCCCCGGAAGGCATTCCCTCTTTCATCTACTTCCATCGGTAATTTACTTGGAGCTATATTTTTATTCACCACATGTTATGTGTTTTGCTTGGAGCGTCTTGTATTATTTGCGTATTTGTTTGTTAGTTTACCACAATCATCCTTGCTGTACACACCTTTTGAGAGAGCCATACACAAATTGGAATTTGCTAGAATACTCTATGTGCTTCACTTATATCTTTTGAGCTTGATAGTTTTGCTCATAGTGCTTCACTTATATCTTTTGAGCGTGATAATTTTTGCTCTAGTACTTCACTTAGATCTTTTAGAGCATGGTGGTGGATTTGTTTTAAAGAAACTATTGATCTCTCATGCTTCACTTAGATTACTTTGAGATTCGTTAATAGCATGGTAATTTGCTTAATGTTAATATACTTGGTATTCAAGATATGTGAAACTTTCTTTTGAGTGCATTGAATACTAAGATAAGTTTGATGCTTGATAATTGTTCTGAGATATGGAGGTAATAATATCAAAGTTGTGCTAGTTGAGTAGTTGTGAATTTGAGAAATGCTTGTGTTGAAGTTTGCAAGTCCCGTAGCATGTACGTATGGTTAAAGTTGTGTTACAAATTTGAAACATGAAGTGTACCTGGCTTGTGCATCCTTATGAGTGGCGGTCGGGGACGAGCGATGGTCTTTTCCTACCAATCTACCCCCCTAGGAGCATGTGCGTAGTACTTGATTTTTGATGACTTCTAAATTTTTGCAATAAGTATGTGAGTTCTTTTGACTAATGTTGAGTCCATGGATTATACGCACTCTCACCTTTCCGCCTTTGCTAGCCTCTTCGGTACCGTGCATTGCCCTTTCTCACCTTGAGAGTTGGTGCAAAATTCGCCGGTGCATCCAAACCCCGTGATATGATACACTCTATCACACATAAACCTCCTTATATCTTCCTCAAAACAGCCACCATACCTACCTATCATGGCATTTCCATAGCCATTCCGAGATATATTGCCATGCAACTTCCATCATCATATTCATGACATACATTACTTTTGTCATATTGCCATTGCATGATCATGTAGTTGACAATGTATTTGTGGCAAAGCCACCATGCATTATTTTTCATACATGTCACTCTTGATTCATTACACCATCCCGGTACACCGCCGGAGGCATTCATATAGAGTCATATCTTATTCTAGTTTCAAGTTGTAATCCTTATATTGTAATCAATAGAAGTGTGATGATAATCATTATTAGAGCATTGCCCAATCAAAAAAAAGAAAAGAAAAGAAAAAGGCCAAAAGAAAAAAAATAAAGGCCCAAAAAAAAAGAAAATAAATAAAAAGGGCAATGCTACTATTTTTTTTCCACACTTGTGCTTCAAAGTAGCACATTGTTCTTCATGTAGTGAGTCTCATATATTGTGCTTCAAAGTAGCACCTTGTTCTTCATGTAGTGAGTCTCATATAATGTGCTTCAAAGTAGCACCTTGTTCTTCATGTAGTGAGTCTCATAAGTTGTCTTTTTATACTAGTGGGAATTTTTCATTATAGAACTTGGCTTGTATATTCCTACGATGGGCTTCCTCAAATGCCCTAGGTCTTCGTGAGCAAGCAAGTTGGATGCACACCCACTAGTTTTCTTTTGTTGAGCATTTATTTATAGCTCTAGTGCATCCGTTGCATGGCAATCCCTACTCCTCATGTTGACATCAATTGATGGGCATCTCCATAGCCCGTCGATTATCCTCGTCAATGTGAGACTTTCTCCTTTTTTGTCTTCTCCACACAATCCCCTTCATCATATTCTATTCCACCCATAGTGCTATATCCATGGCTCACGGTCATATATTGCGTGAAGGTTGAAAAAGTTTGAGATTCTTTAAGTATGAAACAATTGCTTGGCTTGTCATCGGGGGTATAGAAGTTGGGAACATCTTTGTGTGACAAAAATGAAGCATAGCCTAACTATATGATTTTGTAGGGATGAACTTTCTTTTGCCATGCTATTTTGAGAAGACATGATTGCTTAGTTAGTATGCTTGAAGTATTATTATTGTTATGTCAATATGAACTTTTGTCTTGAATCTTTCGGATCTGAATATTCTTACCACAATTAAGAAGATTTACATTGAAATTATGCCAAAGTATCACTCCGCATCAAAAATTCTCTTTTTATCATTTACCTACTCAAGGACGAGCAGGAATTAAGCTTGGGGATGCCTGATACGTCTCCAACGTATCTATAATTTTTGATTGCTCCATGCTACTTTATCTACTATTTTGGACTATATTGGGCTTTATTTTCCACTTTTATATTATTTTTGGGACTAACCTATTAACAGGAGGCCCAGCCCAGAATTGCTGTTTTTTTGCCTATTTCAGTGTTTCGAAGAAATATAATATCAAACGGAGTCCGAACGGAATGAAACCTTCGGGAACATGATTTTCTCACCGAACGTGATCCAGGAGACTTGGACCCTGCTCCAAGGAACAACCGAGGCGATCACGAGTGTGGGGGGCGCACCCTCCCCCTGGGCGTGCCCCCTACCTCGTGGGCCCCTTGTTGCTCCACCGACGTACTCCTTCCTCCTCTATATACCTACGTACCCTCGACAGATCAAATATGGAGCCAAAAACCAAATTCCACCGCCGCAACTTTCTGTATCCACGAGATCCCATCTTGGGGCCTGTTTCGGAGCTCCGCCGGAGGGGGCATCCACCATGGAGGGCTTCTACATCAACACCATAGCCTCTCCGATGAAGTGTGAGTAGTTTACCTCAGACCTACGGGTCCATAGTTAGTAGCTAGATGGCTTCTTCTCTCTTTTTGGATCTCAATACAATGTTCTCCCCCTCTCTTGTGGAGATCTATTTGATGTAATCTTCTTTTTGCGGTGTGTTTGTTGAGACCGATGAATTGTGGGTTTATGATCCAGCTTATCTATGAATAATATTTGAATCTTCTCTAAATTCTTTTATGTATGATTGAGTTATCTTTGCAAGTCTCTTCGAATTATCCGTTTGGTTTGGCCAACTAGATTGGTAGTTCTTGCAATGGGAGAAGTGCTTAGCTTTGGGTTCAATCTTGCGGTGTCCTTACCCAGTGACAGAAAGGGTTGCAAGGTACGTATTGTATTGTTGCCATCGAGGATAACAAGATGGGTTTTTTATCATATTGCATGAAGTTATCCCTCTACATCATGTCATCTTGCTTAAGGCGTTACTCCGTTTTTAACTTAATACTCTAGATGCATGTTGGATAGCGGTCGATGAGTGGAGTAATAGTAGTAGATGCAGAATCGTTTCGGTTTACTTGTCTCGGACGTGATGCCTATATACATGAACATACCTAGATATAATCATAACTATGCTCAATTCTATCAATTGCTCAACGGTAATTTGTTCACCCACCGTAGATTACTTATGCTATTGAGAGAAGCCACTAGTGAAACCTATGGCCCCCGGGTCTATTCTCATCATATCAATCTCCATTACTTTAATACTTGCTTTGTTTTTTACTTTGCCTTTTACTTTTCACTTTGCATCTCTATATCAAAAATACCAAAAATATTATTTATCATCTCTATCAGATCTCACCCTCGTAAGTGACCGTGAAGGGATTGACAACCCCTAATCACATTGGTTGTGAGTAGCTATCGTTTTGTGCAGGTACGAGGGACTTGTGCGTGGCCTTCTACTGGATTGATACCTTGGTTCTCAAAAACTGAGGGAAATACTTACGCTACTTTACTGCATCATCCTCTCCTCTTCGGGGAAATACAACGCAATGCTCAAGAGGTAGCAAGGATGAGCACGACACCTTATGGTTTGAGGACCCTGTTTATGTGCCCAATAACACAGATATCAGGAAGTTAATACTTCAGGAGGCTCATGACGCACCATACTCGATACACCCCGGAAACACCAAGATGTATTTGGATTTGAAGGAACGTTTCTGATGGACTAGTATGAAGAAGGATATTGCCGAGTATGTAGCCGTATGTGATGTATGTCAGAGAGTGAAGGAAGAACATCAAAAACTAGCAGGATTGCTACAGCCTATGCCGATACCCGAATGGAAGTGGGATAAGCTTGGCATGGATTTTATCACCGGATTTCCCAGGACCAAATCAGGATATGACTCTATATGGGTAGTAGTTGATCGCTTGACCAAAGTTACTCACTTTATCCAAGTGAAAACCACCTATACAAGTGCGAAGTTGGCTAAGATATACATGACCAGGATCGTATGTCTGCATGGAGTTCCAAGGACCATCATATCAGATAGAGGAACACAGTTTACCTCAAAGTTTTGGCATCAGTTGCACCAGACTTTGGGTATAAGGCTAGTGTTTAGTACAACATTCCATCCGCAGATAGATGGACAGACCGAGAGAGTCATCCAGATTCTGGAGGATATGTTGATATCTTGTGCACTAGATTATGGATCTAGTTGGGATGACAATTTTCCCTACACGGAGTTCTCATACAACAATAGCTATCAAGCCAGTTTGAAGATGGCACCGTTCGAAGCCCTATATGGACGAAGGTGCAGAACACCGTTGATGTGGGATGAAGTTGGAGACCGACAGTTGTTTGGACCAGATTTGATCAAGGAGTCTGAAGAAAAGGTTAAGTTGATCCGAGATAGACTGAAGGTAGCTCAGTCTAGGCAGAAGAGTTATGCAGATTCGAAACGCAAGGAAGTAACCTATGAAATTGGAGATAGAGCATATCTGTGAGTGTCACCTCTACGAGGAGTGAAATGTTTTGGAGTTATGGGAAAGCTAGCCCCGAGATTTGTAGGACCGTACCGAATTTTGGAACGTATGGGAGAGGTTGCCTACAAGTTGGAGTTACCTGAAGGACTGTCAGGAGTTCATGATGTGTTTCATGTTTCACTTTGAAGAAGTGTCATGCTGAGATGGCCGATATTCCACTGAGAGATACAGTGCCTCTAGAAGCAATTCAGTTGGACAGTGATCTGACCTATGAGGAAAAGCCAGTCAAGATTCTTGAATTTGCCAACCGAGTCACCCGCAGCAAGGTTATCAAGTTTTGCAAAGTTCAGTGGAGCCACCATACTGAGAATGAAGCCACCTGGGAACGAGAGGATGATCTTCGCAAAGGCCACCCGCACCTATTCTCTAGCCAACCCGAATCTCGAGGGCGAGATTCATCTTAAGGGGGGTAGGTTTGTAACGTCCCAAATTTTCAATTTGGAATGTTATACATAGGTCATTCATGCATATCATATTTATTGCATATTCGTTTTGCGATCCTCGAAATTCTAGGCAACTCAAGGACCCTCGGAGAGAGTTGGGGATTTCACTGTTTTCATATTTGAATTTTATCAAATATTGAAACGAGGGTTATTTGTTTTAATTATTTTTCTCTTCGAAAATATTTCATATTAAAAATATATGAGAGGAGTAATATGACTTCTCCAAAATAAATGAAATATTGGAGGAAAAATATTAAAATCAAATATTTAATTTTATTCGGATTTTATTGCTATTTTATTTGCATAGGAAAAATACGCATCTGTTTTTCAAAAGCTGCATTTTAGGCCAACAAAATGTTCGTCTTGTTCTAAATATTTCATTTAGACAGCGAAAATTTGTTTTGGGTATTTTCAGATTTTTATTTATTTTTCTAGGATTTCTTTTCGGCGGAATCTGTTTTTTTTAAAAGAGAAGCCCGCCGGACCGAACTGGGCCGAGGCCCAGCTGGCCCAGCCTCCCCGCGCTGCCGTCTCCCTTGCGGAGACCGCGACCGCCATGCCGCCGCTCGCCGTGGCCGAGTCGGCCATGCCTCCCCGCCCCCTCCCGCAAGCCACCTCCCTTCTCCCCCTTAAAAGCTGACCCGGGCCCCCTCCTGGAGCCCCAAGCCGCAGCCACCGCCGCCTGCCCCGCCGCCTTGCGTCGCTGCCGCCGCCGCCTGCCGCTGCGTCGCCGCCAAGCCGCCCCACGCCGCCCCGTCGGGTTTTCTATTAAAACCCTAGTTTCGTTTTTTTAGATCCGTTCATTGATTTTCTCGGTTTAGTTTATTTAGCGGACGTTCATCCGTACGTTTGTTTTACCGAACGGTTTTTGCCCGCTAGTCACAGACAACGAACGTTCGTTCGTTAGTTTGTTCGTCAGTTTTTCTTTTTCTCGGGTTTTTCGCGATTATTTTCAAACGTGATTTCTGATCCGATTTTTGTTTTAGTTTATCTTTTAGCTCGTTTATCAGAATCAGGCAATTCAAGCGCCTAGATCTTCTGCTCGAAACCCTCTTTCTGTTTAACCAACTTGAACAAGATTTTGGTACTGTAAAATTTGACTTTAGTCCAGATTAGTAAACAGATCTTGTTTCTTTCGCAGTTTGAGTTTTGTTGCTCCGTTTGATTTGATTCTTTTTGCAAAGCAGAGTTCTTAAGTTGAACTTTCTGGTTAGATCTTCTTATTTGAGTTTTACCTACACATATTTGCTTGATTGCTTATGTATGCTATTGTTTGTTGGCGATAGAATTCCCTGAGTGCGAAGCGTGCTACTACGAGTCTCTAGGTTTTGCTGATCATCAGCAAGGCAAGTAACACATTGATCATACTCTTTTCATACCCAGTTTTTATGCATTAGCTCCAATCCTCAAACACTGCATGATTAGGATGTTATTAACTTGTGGGTATTGGGAAGTAGTTGATGAGGTAGAACCTATTGCCCTGTTATTGTCAAACTCATGGGAGTTACTTCTACGTTATGCTTATATTGCTATGCTATGCTCGTAGACGTCGTTTGGGTGAGTGAATCCATGACAGATGCGAGATTGTTAATTAATGGTTCAAATTAAGGTGGCAACTTTAATACACATCTGGGTGGATTGCTTGTCGGGCACCTGGAGAATCCAGTGTTGTCCTAGGATATCCCGGAGTACCCGTGTGATAATCCTAAAGTCCGCCACCCAGGCTCAAAGGGAACTGAGATATTTCATGCTAGAAACTTCCGTGTGCAGCCACAAGCTATTATGGGCTCAAGCATAGTTGAGTAAGTTGCGTGACCTCTTCCAGTGGTAGGCTAGCAGATGTAGAGGGATGTAGGTTGGTACTGTCTACCCGGAGTTAGAGTTAATGCTTCTGAAAGACTGTGTCTCGGTCATCCGTTTCTCAAACACCATGTAGTGCGAGAAATTCAATGGAGGCGATCGAGTCTTGTGGTGTTGCGCCAGGCCGTGTGCATCATATCCGGCGACCATGAAGCATGCAAGTTCATGGGCAAGAACCGTAGACCATGCGGACGGCGATGGAGTGATGGGAGGAAGGCACGGCGTCAGAGATGGAGATGGGGCAGTTCTGTGTCCATGACACCATGGTCGTAGAAGAGATGGTGGTGGTGAGCTTAGATGTGTTGTGTTGGCAGCCCAATCGTAGGCTCATCGTGGAGGCCAGCGTGTTTGGGCGAGTATAATCTTCTTCTTGATGTACAAGGACGTCGTGTTCATACATGTTCGTGCATGGTGTGTATGTGTTCTTGCGCTGGTTCATCTCCCCGCTGAGCATAGTTGCCTTGCAGTTTCTATGCGCACTAATTTTTGCAGTTTCTATACACTGAAACATGGCCTTGGTGCTGGCCCTTTGGCTACCATACGTCGAAGCATGAGTTTCGCTCCCGTGCAGGGCTCCGCGCAGATGTGTCTGCCACGCCCCGTCCCTCCAGATCGCGAGGGGTGTGCTATGGCCACTTTGCTAGGGAAAGGGACCGGCCAATCCAATAGCTCGAGCCGGCTCGCTCGCTCCGTCAAACGGTGCGCGATGTTGTTTGTTATCGATGATATCTGCCCTGCAGCTGCTGCCCCGCGGAAATCCCGTTCTTTTCAGTTCTCTGTCACCGATGACCGCGTGCTTTGCGAAGATGACCTCGATGGCGTCCACTTCTTTACATGGAGTAGTCTTTCCATCCAATGGACAACAATGCCAGGATGAGGTCGACAACTATCTCGGTAGGCTCGGTTCAGTGCTCAAACTGTGGCTAGAGGTACAGGGAGATTGCGGCCGCCTTTGGGATGTTGGATGGTGAGGAGGCTGTGCTCGAATATTCTCTGGTAGATTCTCTGGAAGACTCAAGATGCATATCTCAATCTCACTGCCCGCCGCCCTGTCGACTAAGCACAACTCCAATAAATTTGCCCAAGCCTATAGAACTGTCAACTTAGTATCATGAAATAGATGACCTTTTTTATTCATGTAATGTGCTATATGTACTTCACGGAATAAATCTATGTTATGTTTCACTAGACATGATTTATCCATCAGTGCACTTTTTACATCTCCATATCATGAATCCCATTGTTGTTGTCTACCAAAGAACAATACTTTTGTATTTACATCATACCTATCTTCTATACTAGAAACTAGAGAAAAAAACCTCACAAGTGTAAATCTCTCCAAAAAAATATAAAGTTATTTTTGGTACTCCCTAAAATTTTTGTTACCTCCATTACATTCTTATGACACACTAAAAAACAGGTGACTTAGCTGCAATTTTCCCCAAATTACACAATACAATTACTATTAAAACATTTACCCTTTATATCCACCATCTTTACCTACAATTTATAGTCTAAGCAATATTTTGAACTTTAGCCTCTTTTCGACCCATATGAAAATAAATATATTTAATATTTCAAAAGAAGAGTGCACATTCTACAGTAGATACATACAAGAACCAGGCAAAAAAATATGACATACACACGTGCCGTATCGATGAGGCGCGGCGTGCCGCCGCGCGGGTATTGCTAGTATGATGATTAAAGAAGGCAACCCAAATGTGTGTAAAATACAATGACTTTTGACTGTTGTCGCTCATTCTGATACTACCAGTATGAATTTGCCTTCAGGTTGACACCAACTTTAAGAGGAATTCACTAGTGGTCACAAGCATGCTTTAGGGATTGACAAAATTTGCAGCAACATGAGGTCCGCTGTTGTGTGTTCTTGCTTGTATCTGTTTTAGCACAATTGGATGTATTGACAGGAGTGGAAATTCTGCCAGGGATAACATTGCAGTAGCATCTCTATGCTGCAATAAGACAAAGAAAAGCAAATTGTCTGAGAACCAAAAAGCGTTCTCAAGCGGATATACTCCCTCTGTCCGAAAATACTTGTCATCAAAATGGATAAAAGGGGATGTATCTAGACGTATTTTAGTTCTAGATGCATCTTTTTTATCCATTTTGATGACAAGTATTTTCGGACGGAGGGAGTATTAAAGATTAAGATATAAAAACATGCATCAATATAAAATCAGAACTATTTCTTTTTATGAATTAAAAAAGTATCATAAAGCAATTCAAAACAGAGAGGCGATGTGTTAAAAATAATAAACCAACAAGTGGCACATCGGAAATAGGGATGTAGTGCTTGGCTGCTACTCCCTCCGTCCCAAAATAAGTGTCTCAACTTTGTACTACCTCTAGTATAAATTTGTACTAAGCTCAAGACACTTATTTTGGGACGGAGGGAGTACATAATAATCTAAAGCACAATTCTGAAACTATCTCAATAGAATGTTTGACAATGTGATTCAATTTGAAGTTCACCAATTGAAGTATCTTTTATTTTGACATTAAGGTCATTTTGAGAGGAGTAATTCTCTATGCCAACTGAAAATTTTGAACCGAAATTGAACATGGATGAAACAACCGAGAGATGCATCCGTAACAGACATAGCTAATCCGAGAAATGCATTCGCAGGAGACAATGGCAGAACCACAGAAACATATATAGCATAGATATGTAAATTCAGGTGTCATTTCTCATTTGAAAACACGAGAAATACAATGTCACTGAAGTAGCACAACCATAACAATTCTGACATGAACAAATTAACAAACTCAGTGGCATTTAAGCAACAGCCATAACAAGATTTTCTTTCTTATTCTACTTGATCTTCTTGTACTAGCAGCGGCAATGGCTTCTTTGTCCTTCTGCTGAGCTGTAGTACACATGCTCTTCCACTAGCACCTACAGGATTGATGTTTTTTGGAGAGGAAGAAGCTTGTGAGGACATGCCCTGGGCATTCAAGTTGATAGAAGCGACGCCAGATTGCACTAGCAGCATTTTCAGCACTAGCTAATGCCCACTATCTCCTCCGAGTGCGATTCAAATGCTGCAAATTCAATCAGTGAGCAGAACAAGTTAGACAACATATGATATGAAAAAAATGCAAGTTCTACATCAAATGAATAAAAAATGTATTTAGTTCTTGTCCAACCGAATTTCAAATATAAATCAAGATGAGATGCCAAGAGATGTGTGAATGCATAAATATGTTTTCAGGTAATTTTGTCGCAGTCTTACGCTAGAATCTAAATGACCTATGAGATGTGTGAGTACAGTAGCATTCCTCTAACAAACCTGCAATTAACTTGCCTTTGGATCAGTACAAACCAAAATGGTATGCCATGGTACTAGTAGTATAGTCAATTGGGCAAGCAACTTTCTCTACAAACCCGCAAAAGATGCAGGTTTTAAACAAATAACCCGCTCCACATAGAAAAAGAGCGGAGCTCAGCTTCCTATAACCCATTCTGTGATTTCTTAAGTAGACCAATATAACCTTAATAGCCCTTTCACACCCATCACCACCAGATCATCTTGAGAACAATCCTAGATTTAAGTAGTATGCGCTGTAAAATTATCTTTGTACTTTCTGTAACTGAATGAAGCGGTAAACCAAACAGAGAAAAAAGTAAAAGAATTGTGTAAATGGTCAAAATGAGCAAATTGTACGAGAAAATAACCTTAAACTTCCGATTCCCAGTTGCAAGAATAAACATAAACCTCTAATATTATGTGCTTAAAAAATTTACCTCATAATTTACATCCATGGTAAAATTTGTACAAAACATCTTTTCTAGAAAGAACATAAGAAATAGAAATATACAGCTAGTTCATAGCTGGGAATTTCATTCCGTAATGAAGGGGATGCATGACAATAGTCCAGATTAAAACAAGTTAGTAGTAAATCAGAAACCAACACAGATTCAAACCTGGGGACAAAAAACTACTCCCTCCATTCCTAAATATTTGTCTTTTTAGACATTTCAAATGGACTACAACATACAAATGTATGTACACATATTTTAGAGTGTAGATTCACTCAGTTTACTCCGTATGTAGTCATTTGTTGGAATATCTAAAAAGAAAAATATTTAGGAACTAAGGGAGTAAATCTTTTCAGTCTCCTAATTGTTTTTTTACAGGCAGACTCCTAATTGCAGAGCTTCATTTGGTGAGCAATCAAACTCTCTAGGCAACATGTACATGGAATATGTGAGTGTGACAGTACCGACAATCTTCCTTCAATCATAGTACGAGTAAAGGTAAACTATAAATGACATGATCTATGAAACAAAAAGATTTCTGATTTAACACACACAAACTGGGCAAAAATATATTACAGTCGGTAAGCCTGCCTAGTTGCTGACCATCGAGGTGGAAGGAGATGCATAATAGTTTAACAAGAATGACAACGGCCAAAGACCACCCACCACTGTAAAAAATTAGAGTGTTATTAAGAAAACAATTGCAGAGTGTTACATGCACGAACGCAAATCCACAGAACCTTGTACTAAAATGAAGTTGCTTTGGAATACATAGCCATATTATTCTTAGTTAAATTATCTCATATCATAGTGAATTGAAATTAGTCAATAGTTAATTTAAAATAGTTAAGCACTTCTTTCTTTGACAGATCATGTATTTTCATTGTTAGCTCATACATGATTTTCATCAGTTAAAAATCTGTGGGAAAAAAGAGGAGGCCAGATTTTCTGCAAGTATCAACAAGCACCATTCAACTCAAACAAGAGTAGGTAACAATCCACTCATTCGTAGTGGCCCTATGGGTTGTTCCTCCAGTACATGTGACATTTTTTACTGTAGAAGCAATCGTCTCCTGTTAGTACAGATGATTTAAATGCTGGCGGGGGAGTACAGATGACGAAATGACCAGGATTGACAAATAAACCCGATCCTATATTTTCATATCACATAAATCCAGTAGATCAGAAAAATTGGGCAATCCGTAGCATGCATGCATTAATTATAGAAGCAAAGTTGAGCATGCATCATCTTTCCTTTTACGAAGTTATATATTATAGATTGGGTGTTACTTTTTAAAATTTCAGCAATAATTCTAGTTCGATCGAACACATTCAAGCATATATAGTAAATTCTAAATTACCTCTTAGGGAAGGATGTTCGGCCTCGCAATCTCTCCAATCTGCAGCATCCACAAAAACCAAGCGCCAAATTAGCAATTTGGGAAGAACAAAGACAAGTGCAAATGGAAGTTCAATCTGCAGCATCCACAAAAACCAAGCACCAAATTAGCAATTTGGGAAGAACAAAGACAAGTGTAAATGGAAGTTGATTAGATATTTGAAACAGAAAGAATTTGGATTGGGGTTGCCCACCTCCTCTCCCCCTGAAGCCCACATAGATGATAGGAAAGCGAAAGACTAATGCATTGTAAACAAAAATCAATCACATCACTGAAGTCCACACATAATGTTTTTATCTCTAGTAGGAAATGTTAGCAGCACCTTCAGAATCATTATTAAGTAGTGACATTACAATAATATTTGGAACAGCTACTAGCTGCAGTAAGTCTGACCCTGGGTGACAGAACATTTTTTTCTTAATACTAGATGTGTATTTGCATATGATGCAGCTGATGAACCAAAATCACAACCAATTCTAAACTTGAAATAACTATCGGCAAACTCTGAAAATTAGTAATCGGAAAAATAGGATTTTTGGTTTCAGACACAAATGGTGATCTATGTACGATAAGAAGGAAAAAATTCAACATTTCAATCCATGAATGATCAGAAATTATTCCATGGTTTGACGATGTGAAGCAGTGCATGAATCGACCAAAAATTATACAACCGGGAGGCGAGATTGTACTACCTGTACGTCTACTGCGAACCAGATTGGGGATTGGAGCAAATGAAAATTATTGCAGCAGGCCAGGATGGCTACACACCCACATAACCCAAGTGAGATAAGTCCTAGATGAATGATTAGTGCTAGAGCACGAAGACGCTGGTTGCGGTTGCCTCCCGCTTGCCAGCCACGTCCTTAGACAGTAGGGGCCCTTGCCGCCCTTCAATCCCACCATCGGGAGATCCCAGATCCACCGGCTTCTAGTCAAATCGGGACCTCAAGGGGCGGTGTAGAGAGCAGATCGGGAGAGCCCAGATGTACTAAAATCAATTTGGAAACGTAAGTGGAAGCTAATTAGAATTTTGGAATGAAAATCACTTTGGGGTTGCTCACCTCCTGTGCAATCACACCCAACCAAACTTCAATCCAAATGGTAGCAGTGCCATCACGCAGCAGCACGCCGCCCACTGGAGCGCCGCTGCGATCACCTGCCACATCTTGGTGCACAGCGCCGTCCAAGACCTAGGCAGATGCCGCACACCACGCCGCCCCGATAGCCCGGCGAACCACCCTAGAGTTGAGACCACGTCGCCGAGCAGCACGCCGCCACGCCAATCAGGCGCACAATAACTTCATTCCGAACCAAATCGCTGAGCACCATGCCGCCGTTCGCCGTCGATACTCTCGAAACTGGTCGCAACTTTTTCTCTTTTGTCAAAATAAAAAAACCATCCATGGCAAATTGAAAAAGACGTGGAGCTATTGTTTTGGGAGAGAAAACCGTCCCTTGAATTCTGAAACTACCTAGCTACACCACCCACGGCTGACCTGTCTTATGAATAGTTTCTATCTATGAATCACATATGTCCAAACAATCTAGTGTGCAATATGCTTGTTCTTGGTGATCTTGGGTTGACCGCATAAGAAAAGATGTCAATGCTTTTTAAGCTAGCAAATAAGTATAAAGTTAGTATCTTTCTTACCGATGTCATGGTCGTGGTCACGGTCGCGACAGGAGGCGTCAGGGTCTTCACATTGCCACCGCTCTCCTTCCGCATCTCCACCAAGTTCAGAGACGGTGTGGTGGTGGCAGAACCGTCACCGTCCTTCAGGTCCGCCAGTTTCTACGCCAGCCAACTTCGGCCCGGGCTTCAATTTCTCTGGTTGCATGATGGCCGATGCCTCGCTCTCACTCATGAACACTGTGAAGGCCACCATTGACCATGCCTTGCCCATCGGCATGGTCTCCATCGCCGACATCACTTTCCCGTCCAGCCCATAGCCAGCCGTCCGCCTTTCCCGTACCCTGCTCAACAACTGTGTGGCGGGCGCAGCAAGCCAACCAGTGATGGAGGACGGAGCTAGCCACAGAGGTGGAATAGGGGAGGGCCAATGGCGGCCGGGGTATGGCTGGTGGTGGCGTGTGTGTGAGAAAGGGACTCTCGTATGGGGTGGCGGCATCGGTGGGGCGACGGTGTGGGGATGGAAGATTGGAAGGTGTTGATTGGAGAGAGTCTGCTTGAGGAATCGAGGGTGGAGTCAGCATGCATGCGTCGGTTTCCATCGTTGATTTTTTAACTCTCTTTTTGCATGCGGGTGGGATCGAGCGAGACGGTGATTTTTTTCCTTTGATCGATAATTGGTGTTACGAAGCGAAGCAAAACGAACACTACGTATAGACTTACTCTAATGGTAAGGAATAGTAGAGATAATAGAGATTTAATAATAGAGACATCCACAAGATAAAAAAGATATTTACCAGCATATCAATCTTCTAAGCAATGTGACAAAATATCAATAATCTTCATCAATTCTATGGATGTTTGCTTGCTATAGAACTTTGTCAAAGAGAAACATGTAAGAACTTGTTGTGAAGGGAAATATATAATGTAGCCACAAATATGCCTGTGTTTTGCATGGAATAACAAAAAAAATCATCATGTGAAAATTATTCTAATTTCGGAAATCATAGTCGAGCATGTATTCGACTTCCATTTATATAGCGACTAATGGAGATTCACTTTTCTTCTTGGCAGTCATCATGTCTCCGTAACCACACTCTCCACGCAATTGTAAAATTGTAATGTTATAGTCCATTTGTAATTCTAATGTTTTCGGTTGGCCCTCTGGGCGAGGTCCCTGTGCAACACTTTCTTTTCCGTGTTAGATTGAATAGCAATATTTCCATATTATGCACTGGATCTCGTCATCTCCCGAGCTTCACCGATGTTCTATATATACATCCAAAGAGAATGAAATGTTGAAACTGGGTACATCAACTCTGTTTGTCATAGAAAATGAACGATGTACCGACATGCCGGCGGCGTCAGTATGTTAAGGATAACTAGTTAATTTTGATTGAATTCCTACTGGGAGACAGGAGATTCGTATAAGAAAAGATGTCAATGCTTTTGAAGCTAGCGAATATTTATAAAGTTAGTATCTTTCTTATCGATGCCATGGTCGTGATCGTGGTCGTGGTCGCGACGGGAGGCGTCGGGGTCTCCACACTGCCACCCCTCTCCTTCCGAATCTCCACTAAGTTCAGAGGCAGTGCGGTGGTGGCGGAACCGTCACCGGCCTTCAGGTCCGTCAGGTTTATGCCGGCCAACTTCGGCCCGGGCTTCGATTTCAATGGTTGTGCGATGGCCGATACCTCACTCTCACTCGGAAAAAATATGAAGGCCACCATTGACCATGCCCTACCTGTTAGCATGGTCTCCATCACCGTCATCACTTTCCCATCCAACCCGTAGCCAG
Source organism: Triticum dicoccoides (assembly GCF_002162155.2). Lineage (NCBI taxonomy): Eukaryota > Viridiplantae > Streptophyta > Magnoliopsida > Poales > Poaceae > Triticum > Triticum dicoccoides. The sequence goes on along the minus strand of NC_041383.1, from coordinate 696,389,181 downwards.
CCGTCCGCCTCTCGCGTGACCCGCTCTACAACTGTGTGGCGGGCGCAGCCAGCCAAATAGTGATGGAGGGCGGAGCTAGCCACAGAGGCGAAAAAGGGGGAGGGCCAATGGCAGTCGAGGCATGACTGGTGGCGGAGTGTGTGTGAGGAGGGGACTCATACGGGGCGGCGGCGTGAGTGGCGCGGCGGTGTGGGGATGGAAGATTGGAAGGTGTTGATTGGAGAGAGGCTGCTTGAGGAATCGAGGGTGGAGTCGGCATGCATGCGTGGGCTTCCACCGTTGATTTTTTTAACTCTCTCTTTGCACGCGGGTGGGATCGAGCGAGATGGTGAATTTTTTTCCTTTGATCGATCATTGGTGTTACGAAGCGAAGCAAAACGAACACGATGTATAGACTTCCTTCAATGGTAGGGAATAGTGGAGATAATAGAGACATCCAGAATATAAAAAAGATATTTATTAGAATATCATTCTTCTAAGCAATGTGACAAAATATCAATAATCTTCATCAATCTTATAGATGCTTGCTTGCTGTAGAACTTTGTCAAAGAGAAACATGTAAGAACTTGTTGCGAAGGGAAATATATAATGTAGCCACAAATATGCCCGTGTTTTGCATGGAGTAACAAAATAAAAATTCATCATGTGAAAACTACTCTAATTCGGAAATCACAGTTGACCATGTATTTGACTTCCATTTATATAGCGACTGATGGAGATTCACTTTCCTGCTTAACCACACTCTCCACACAATTGTAAATGCCACCGTCCTTTTGCAATTCTAATATTTTCGGTTGGCCCTCTAGGTGAGGTCCCTATGCAACACTTTCTTTTCCTTGTTAAATTGAATAGCACTATTTCCACATTATGTGCTGGATCTCGTCAACTCCTGAGCTTCACCTCTGTTCTATATATCCAAGATAATGAAATTTTGAAAGTGGGTACATCAGCTCTATTTGTCATACAAAATGAACGACGTGCCGACATACCGGCGGCGTCATTATGTTTTGCTCATGCAATGGAAAACTATTATCATTACATAGAAAGGATAACCTATAGTTAATTTTGATTGAATTTCTACTGGGAGACACGAGATTTGTTGCACAACTTGGTAATATGGCACTAAGTTTGGCTCAATCTGCAGAACAAAATACGGATCCCTCCGTAAACTAATATAAGATCTTTTAGATCACTAAAATAGTGATCTAAAAGATCTTATATTACTTTGCAGAGGAAGTACTATTGTAGTCTCATACCGCAAAGATAATTTCAGCCATTATTGTATTGATTGATAGACCAATATATCTTGTTTAACCAAATCATATTGTAATGCACCCATCTTCTCAAATTAGTACTATCAATTTTAAACATTAATATCAAGGCACCAATATTCACTACAACCTGCAAAACAAAATCACAATAGGAAAGAGATATATGTATCTGTAGAGTAGTCCAAGTTAATATCAAGGCATCAATATTCAGAGTAGTCCAAGTTATCGAGGGATTATCAATGAAACAAACCTCTGCAATTTGAGATTGCCTAAACAATGTGATGAAGGAAATATGCCCTAGAGGCAATAACAAAGTTATTATTTATTTCGTTATTTCATGATAAATTTTTATTATTCATGCTAGAATTGTATTAACCGGAAACATAATACATGTGTGAATACATAGACAAACATAGTGTCACTAGTATGCCTCTACTTGACTAGCTCGTTTATCAAAGATGGTTATGTTTCCTAGCCATGGACAAAAAGTTGTCATTTGATTAACGGGATCACATCATTAGGAGAATGATGTGATTGACTTGACCCATTCTGTTAGCTTAGCACTTGATCGTTTAGTATGTTGCTATTGCTTTCTTCACTTATACATGTTCCTGTAACTATGAGATTATGCAACTCCCGTTTACCGGAGGAACACTTTGGGTGCTACCAAACGTCACAACGTAACTGGGTGATTATAAAGGAGTACTACAGGTGTCTCCAAAGGTACATGTTGGGTTGGCGTATTTCGAGATTAGGTTTTGTCACTCCGATTGTCGGAGAGGTATCTCTGGGCCCTCTCGGTAATGCACATCACTATAAGCCTTGCAAGCAATGTGACTAATGAGTTAGTTGCGGGATGATGCATTACGTAACGAGTAAAGAGACTTGCCGGTAACGAGATTGAACTAGGTATTGGATACCGACGATCGAATCTCGGGCAAGTAACATACCGATGACAAAGGGAACAACGTATGTTGTTATGCGGTTTGACCGATAAAGATCTTCGTAGAATATGTAGGAGCCAATATGAGCATCCAGGTTCCGCTATTGGTTATTGACCGAAAATAGTTCTAGGTCATGTCTACATAGTTCTTGAACCCGTAGGGTCCGCACGCTTAAGGTTTCGATGACAATTATATTATGAGTTTATGAGTTTTGATGTACCGAAGGGGTTCGGAGTCCCAGATGGGACATGACGAGGAGTCTCGAAATGGTCGAGACGTAAAGATTGATATATTGGACGACTATATTCGGAGTTCGGAAAGGTTCCGAGTGATTCGGGTATTTTCGGGGGTACCGGGGAGTTACGATAATACGAGGAAGAAGCAATGGGCCTCATGGGCCAAGTGGTGGAAGAGAGGAGGTAGGGCGCGCGCCCCCCCTAGCCCAAACCGAATTGGACTAGGGGGCCGGCCCCCCTTTCCTTCTTCTCCTCCCTCTCCTTCCTTCTCCTTCTCCTCCCCTTCCTTCCCTTCTCCTAGTAGGACTTGGAAAGAGAGGGGAATCCTACATGGAGTAGGATTCTCCCCCTTGGGCGCGCCTCCTCCTCTTGGCCGGCCCCCTCCCCCTTGCTCCTTTATATACGGGGGCAGGGGGCACCCCATGACACACAAGTTGATCTACGGATCATTCCTTAGCCGTGTGCGGTGCCCCCCTCCACCATATTCCACCTCGGTCATATCGTCGCGGAGTTTAGGCGAAGCCCTGCGCCGGTAAAACATCATCATCGTCACCACGCCGTCGTGCTGACGGAACTCATCTCCGGAGCTCGGCTAGATCGGAGGCCGAAGATCGTCATCGAGCTGAACGTGTGCCAAACTCGGAGGCCCCGTACGTTCGGTTCTTGGATCGGTCGGATCGTGAAGACGTACGACTACATCAACCGCGTTGTCATAATGCTTCCGCTTACGGTCTACGAGGGTACGTGGACGAACACTCTTCCCTCTCGTTGCTATGCCATCAACATGATCTTGCGTGTGCGTAGGAATTTTTTTGAAATTACTACGTTCCCCAACAGTGGCATCCGAGCCTAGGTTTTATGCGTTGATGTTATATGCACGAGTAGAACACAAGTGAGTTGTGGGCGATACAAGTCATACTGCTTACCAGCATGTCATACTTTGGTTCGGCGGTATTGTGAGATGAAGCGGCCCGGACCGACATTACGCGTACGCTTACGCGAGACTGGTTTCACCATTACGAGCACTCGTGCTTAAAGGTGGCTGGCGGGTGTCTGTCTCTCTCACTTTAGCTGAATCGAGTGTGGCTACGCCCGGTCCTTGCGAAGGTTAAAACAGCACCAACTTGACGAACTATCGTTGTGGTTTTGGTGCGTAGGTAAGAACGGTTCTTGCTCAGCCCGTAGCAGCCACGTAAAACTTGCAACAACAAAGTAGAGGACGTCTAACTTGTTTTTGCAGGGCATGTTGTGATGTGATATGGTCAAGACGTGATGCTATATTTTATTGTATGAGATGATCATGTTTTGTAACCGAAGTTATCGGCAACTGGCAGGAGCCATATGGTTGTCGCTTTATTGTATGAAATAAAACGCCCTGTAATTGCTTTACTTTATCACTAAGCGGTAGCGATAGTCGTAGGAGCAATAGATGGCGTAAACGACAACGATGCTACGATGGAGATCAAGGTGTCGCGCCGGTGACAATGGTGATCACGACGGTGCTTCGGAGATGGAGATCACAAGCACAAGATGATGATGGCCATATCATATCACTTATATTGATTGCATGTGATGTTTATCCTTTATGCATCTTATCTTGCTTTGATTGACGGTAGCATTTTAAGATGATCTCTCACTAAAATTATCAAGAAGTGTTCTCCCTGAGTATGCACCGTTGCCAAAGTTTGTCGTGCCCAGACACCACGTGATGATCGGGTGTGATAAGCTCTGCGTCCATCTACAACGGGTGCAAGCCAGTTTTGCACACGCGGAATACTCAGGTTAAACTTGACGAGCCTAGCATATGCAGATATGGCCTCGGAGCACGGAGACCGAAAGGTCGAGCGTGAATCATATAGTAGATATGATCAACATACTGATGTTCACCATTGAAAACTACTCCATCTCACGTGATGATCGGTCATGGTTTAGTTGATTTGGATCACGTAATCACTTAGATGACTATAGAGATGTCTGTCTAAGTGGGAGTTCTTAAGTAATATGATTAATTGAACTTAAATTTATCATGAACTTAGTCTTGGTAGTATTTTGCAAATTATGTTGTAAGATCAATAGCTTGCGTTGTTGCTTTCATATGTTTATTTTGATATGTTCCTAGAGAAAATTGTGTTGAAAAATGTTAGTAGCAATGATGCGGATTGGATCCGTGATCTGAGGTTTATCCTCATTGCTGCACAGAAGTACTATGTCCTTAATGCATCGCTAGGTGACAGACCTATTGCAGGAGCAGATGCAGACGTTATGAATGTTTGGCTAGCTCAATATGATGACTACTTGATAGTTTAGTGCACCATGCTTAACGGCTTAGAATCGGGACTTCAAAGATGTTTTGAACATCATGGACCATATGAGATGTTCCAGGAATTGAAGTTAATATTTCAAGCAAATACCCGAGTTGAGAGATATGAAGTCTCCAACAAGTTCTATAGCTAAAAGATGGAAGAGAATCACTCAACTAGTGAGCATGTGCTCAGATTGTCTGGATACTTCAATCGCTTGAATCAAGTGGGAGTTAATCTTCCAGATAAGATAGTGATTGACAGAATTCTCTAGTCACCATCACTAAGTTACTAGAACTTCGTGATGAACTATAGTATGCAAGGGATGACGAAAACGATTCCCGAGCTCTTCGTGATGTTGAAATCGACGAAGGTAGAAATCAAGAAAGAGCATCAAGTGTTGATGATTGACAAGACCGCTAGTTTCAAGAGAAGGGAAAAGGGAGAGAAAGGGAACTTCAAGTGGAAAGACAAGCAAGTTGTCACTCCCGCGAAGAAGCCCAAAGCTGGACCAAAGCCTGAAACTGAGTGTTTACACTGCAAAGGAAATGGTCACTGGAAGCGGAAATGCCCTGAATATTTGGTGGATAAGAAGGATGGCAAAGTGAACAAGGGTATATTTGATATACAGGTTATTGATGTGTGCCTTACTAGTGTTTATAGTAGCCCCTAAGTATTTGATACCTGTTCGGTTGCTAAGATTAGTAACTCGAAACAGGAGTTACATAATAAACAGAGACTAGTTGAAGGGTGAAGTGATGATGAGTGTTGGAAGTAGTTCCAAGATTGATATGATCATCATCGCACACTCCCTATACTTTGGGAATTAGTGTTAAACCTAAGTAAATGTTATTTGGCGTTTGCGTTGAGCGTGAATATGATTTGATCATGTTTATTGCAATACGGTTATTCATTTAAAGTCAGAGAATAATTGTTGTTCTGTTTACATGAATAAAACCTTCAATGGTCATACACCCAATGAAAATAGTTTGTTGGATCTCGATCATAGTGATACACATATTCATAATATTGATGCCAAAAGATGCAAAAGTTAATAATGATAGTGCAACTTATTTGTGGCACTGCCGTTTGGGTCATATCGGTGTAAAGCGCATGAACTCCATAAAGATGGATTTTCGGAATCACTTGGTTATGAATCATTTGATGCTTGCGAACCGTGCCTTTTGGGAAAGATGACTAAAACTCCGTTCTCCGGAACAATGGAACAAGCTACTGACTTATTGGAAATAATACATACCGATGTATGCAATCCAATGAGTGTTGATGCTCGTGGCAAGTATCGTTATTTTCTGACCTTCACAAGATGATTTGAGCAGATATGGGTATATCTACTTGATGAAACATAAGTCTGAAATAGTTGAAAGGTTCAAAGAATTTCAGAGTGAAGTGGAAAAATCATCATAACAAGAAAATAAAGTTTCTGCGATCTGATCGCGGAGACGAATATTTGAGTTACGAGTTTGGTCTTCAATTAAAACAATGTGGAATAGTTTCACAGCTCACGCCACCTGGAACACCACAACGTAATGGTGTGTCCGAGCGTCATAACCGCACTTTATTTGATATGGTGCAATCAATGATGTCTCTTATCGATTTACCAATATCATTATAGGGTTATGCATTAGAGATAGCTACATTCACGTTAAATAGGGCACCATCTAAATCCGTTGAGATGACACCGTGTGAACTATGGTTTAGCAATAAACCTAAGCTGTCGTTTCTTAAAGTTTGGGGCTACGATGCTTATGTGAAAAAGTTTCATCCTGATAAGCTCGAACCCAAATCGGAAAAGTGTGTCTTCATAGAATACCCAAAGGTAACTATTGGGTACACCTTCTATCACAGATCCAAAGGCAAATCATTCGTTGCTAAGAATGGATCCTTTCTAGAGAAGGAGTTTCTCTCGAAAGAAGTAAGTGGGAGGAAAGTAGAACTTGATAAGGTAATTGTACCTTCTCCCGAATTGGAAAGTAGTTCATCACTGAAATCAGTTCCAGTGATTCCTACACCAATTAGTGAGGAAGCTAATGATGATGATCATGAAACTTCAGAACAAGTTACTACAGAACCTCGTAGGTCTTCCAAAGTACAGTCCGCACCAGAGTGGTACGGTAATCCTGTTCTGGAATTCATGTTACTAGACCATGATGAACCTACGAACTATGAGGAAGCGATGATGAGCCCAGATTCTGCAAAATGGCTGGAGGCCATGAAATCTGAGATAGGATCCATGTATGAGAACAAAGTGTGGACTTTGGTGGACTTGCCCAAAGATTGGCAAACCATAGAAAATAAATGGATCTTCAAGAGGAAGACAAACGTTGATAGTAGTGTTACTATCTACAAAGCTCGACTTGTCGCAAAAAGGTTTTGCAAGTTCAAGGTGTTGACTACAATGAGATTTTCTCAACTGTAGCGATGCTTAAGTATGTCCGAATCATGTTAGTAATTGCCACATTTTATGAAATCTGGCAAATGGATGTCAAAACTGCATTCCCTAATGGTTTTCTTAACGAAGAGTTGTATATGATGCAACCAGAAGGTTTTGTCAATCCTAAAGGTACTAACAAAATGTGCATGCTCCAGCGATCCATCTATGGACTGGTGCAAGCATCTCGGAGTTGGAATATACGCTTTGATGAGTTGATCAAAGCATATAGTTTTGTACAGACTTACGGTGAAGCCTGTATTTACAAGAAAGTGTGTGGGAGCACTACAACATTTCTGATAAGTATATGTGAATGCCATATTATTGATCGGAAATAATGTAGAATTATTCTGCAAAGCATAAAGGAGTGTTTGAAAGGAGTTCTTTAAAATAAAGACCTCAATAAAGCTACTTACATATTGAGCATCAAGATCTATTGAGATAGATCAAGACGCTTGATAAGTTTTTTCAATAAGTACATACCTTGTCAAGATTTTGAAATAGTTCAAAATGGAACAGTCAAAGAAAGAGTTCTTGCCTGTGTTGCAAAGGTGTGAATTGAGTAAGACTCAAATCCCGACCACGGCAGAAAATAGAAAAGAGAATGAAAGTCATTCCCTATGCCTCAGTCATAGGTTCTATAAAGTATGCTATGTACCAGACCTATTGTATACCTTGCTCTGAATTTGGCAAGGGAGTACAATAGTGATCTAGGAGTAGATCACTGGACATTGGTCAAGAATATCCTTAGTGAGGACTAAGTAAATATTTCTCGATTATGGAGGTGATAAAAGAACCCATCATAAAGAGTTACATCGGTGCAAGCTTTTTACACCGATCCAGATGACTCTAAGTCTCAAACTGGATACATATTGAAAGTGGGAGCAATTAGCTAGAGTAGCTCCGTGCAGAGCATTATAGACATAGAAGATTTGCAAAATACATACGGCCCTGAATATGATAGACCCGTTGACTAAGATTCTCTCACGAGCAAAACATGATCACACCTTAGTACTCTTTGGGTGTTAATCACATAAGAGATGTGAACTAGATTATTGACTCTAGTAAACCCTTTGGATGTTGGTCACATGACGATGTGAACTATGGGTGTTAATCATATACAGATATGAATATTGATGTTAAATCACATGGCGATGTGAACTAGATTATTGACTCTAGTGCAAGTGGGAGACTGAAGGAAATATGCCCTAGAGGCAATAATAAAGTTATTATTTATTTCCTTATTTCATGATAAATGTTTATTATTCATGCTAGAATTGTATTAACCGGAAACATAATACATGTGTGAATACATAGACAAATATAGTGTCACTAGTATGCCTCTACTTGACTAGCTCGTTTATCAAAGATGGTTATGTTTCCTAGCCATGGACAAAAGAGTTGTCATTTGATTAACGGGATCACATCATTAGGAGAATGATGTGATTGACTTGACCCATTCCGTTAGCTTGGCACTTGATCGTTTAGTATGTTGCTATTGCTTTCTTCATGACTTATACATGTTCCTGTAACTATGAGATTATGCAACTCCCGTTTACCGGAGGAACACTTTGGGTGCTACCAAACGTCACAACGTAACTAGGTGATTATAAAGGAGTACTACAGGTGTCTCCAAAGGTACATGTTGGGTTGGCGTATTTCGAGATTAGGTTTTGTCACTCCGATTGTCGGAGAGGTATCTCTGGGCCCTCTCGATAATGCATATCACTATAAGCCTTGCAAGCAATGTGACTAATGAGTTAGTTGCGGGATGATGCATTACGTAACGAGTAAACAGACTTTCCGATAACGAGATTGAACTAGGTATTGGATACCGACGATCGAATCTCGGGCAAGTAACATACCGATGACAAAGTGAACAACGTATGTTGTTATGCGGTTTGACCGATAAAGATCTTCGTAGAATATGTAGGAGCCAATATGAGCATCCAGGTTCCTCTATTGGTTATTGACCAAAAATAGTTCTAGGTCATGTCTACATAGTTCTCGAACCCGTAGGGTCCGCACGCTTAAGGTTTCGATGACAGTTATATTATGAGTTTATGAGTTTTGATGTACCGAAGGAGTTCGGAGTCCCAGATGAGATCGGGGACATGACGAGGAGTCTCGAAATGGTCGATACATAAAGATCGATATATTGGACGACTATATTCGGAGTTCGGAAAGGTTCCAAGTGATTCGGGTATTTTCGGAGGTACCAGGGAGTTACGGGAATACGAGGAAGAAGCAATGGGCCTCATGGGCCAAGTGGTGGAAGAGAGGAGGTAGGGCGCGCGGCCCCCCTAGCCCAAACCGAATTGGACTAGGGGGTCGGCCCCCCTTTCCTTCTTCTCCTCCCTCTCCTTCCTTGTCCTTCTCCTCCCCTTCCTTCCCTTCTCCTAGTAGGACTTGGAAAGAGAGGGGAATCCTACTTGGAGTAGGATTCTCCCCCTTGGGCGCGCCTCCTCCTCTTGGCCGGCCCCCTCCCCCTTGCTCCTTTATATACGGGGGCAGGGGGGCACCCCATGACACACAAGTTTATCTACGGATCGTTCCTTAGCCGTGTGCGGTGCCCCCCTCCACCATATTCCACCTCAGTCATATCGTCGCAGAGTTTAGGCGAAGCCCTGCGCCGGTAGAACATCATCATCGTCACCACGCTGTCATGCTGACAGAACTCATCTCCGGAGCTCGGCTGGATCGGAGGCCGAAGATCGTCATCGAGCTGAACGTGTGCTGAACTCGGAGGCCCCGTACGTTCGGTGCTTGGATCGGTCGGATCGTGAAGACGTACGACTACATCAACCGCGTTGTCATAACGGTTCCGCTTACAGTCTACGAGGGTACGTGGACGAACACTCTTCCCTCTCGTTGCTATGCCATCACCATGATCTTGCGTGTGCGTAGGAAATTTTTTGAAATTACTACGTTCCCCAACATGTGATTTATAGCCCGTATCTGCAGATATATACATGCACCAGATATATGTGAAGTTAGTAAGCACAATTAGATTTGAGGTATGGACGACTGAAGCACGAACTCTGAATTTTGTACTCAAAGTGAACGAAAGGAAGCCACGGGAATTGGTAATACAAACTTATTATAAACAGATCTAGAGCATGTATGTTAGCACATAGGCTATCTAAAATTATTTTGCATCTTCTTGAAGAAAATTTTGCCATGCATAATCAGCATAAATTAAGCTACAAGATTGTACATGTACCTTGGATCTTCTCTGAACTTTTCAAGCTAGCCCACCTAAACCTCAGGAATTAGGCCGGACGCCGCCTACACGATGCACACATCCTCTCTTCCACGACCGTGGTCACTGTCTGCCTCCATCAAATTTGTCGCAGTCGTCACGTCCCCGGCCTTGCTGACGTGATGAAGCGGTGCAGCCCGTGCATGCACGCACGCTGGGCACAAACTACACCTCCTTCTTGCCGGCGATGTTGGCAAACACTGTTGAATAAAATCTCAGGCCCCTGTCACGTTTTCAGTTATCTCAGTTAGAACTTCGATTTTTCGTCAGGTTAGGCTCGAACGCTTTCTTTTTGTTAGCTCATGGGTATAACAGCCTAAGCGACTCTCATGCCTCGTCGGTATGCTCGTGGATCATGACGGCAAAAGCCAGCTGCGTGAAGCCCTGTTTCCATTATGCAAGTCTGAATACATAGAAGAGAAATAGAACAACAAAGCTCTCAAGTTTATGCAGCGAAACATATCTGTGTCTTCCTTCTTCCTCGAGCAATCTCTCGTTCACGTGTGTTCGCTCGAAGGGCACTTCGGGTGCATACAAACACGTCGGTGTGCCGCATCTTGCTCCCCAGAAACTCAAGTCGATTTCATCAAGGTTGTCACCCACAAACAATGTATGAATTTGCAATCAATTGATGCACACACCATTAGTATTATAGTCACCTTGATTGTAGCAAAAGCTCATCCGTAAACTGAAATTGGAAGAGACGATGTACGCACCTAGTATGTACTGACAGTGACGGTGCCGGCGGGCGGCGGAGTTCCCCAGGACGAGATTGATGTAGGTAGAGACGCTACCATAGATGAATTGGCTCTTCATCAGGAAACTTCAGTCCGGTCCTGTCCAGACCGGTCGCGGCTCGGTCAGGGCACCTGGACCGTGTCCACCCTGAGGAGGCCGCCGACCGCTGAAAGTGCTAGTATCGACTAGAGGGGGGGTGAATAGGCGATTTTTATCAAAGTCTTCAAAACTTGGAAGTTTCGAAGACAAACAATAGAAATGACCTAGTTGATATGCAGCGGAAGATAAACTACCATAAGCAAGCCATAGTCAAGTATGCCATGATGTGAAAGTACAGGACTAATAGCAGCTAAGTAGTAAGGATCAGGATGGAAGATAGTATGAAGCCAATCAACAGTAGTAGTCAAGCAATGAAGTCAAACAGATACATAGATAGGCAATGACTTCACGAAGACAAACTTAAGTAAAGGAAGGAAGAGGATAGAACCAGTCACTTGTTGAAGACACAGGATTTGTTGGACCAGTTCCAGTTGCTATGACAACTGTACGTCTGGTTAGGGAGGCTGAGATTTAACTCAGAAGACCGTGTCTTCACCTTATTCCCCTTGAGCTAAGGACACCCAGTCCTCGCCCAATCACTCTGGTAAGTCTTCAAGGTAGACTTCCAAACCTTCACAGACTTCGTTCACCGGCAATTTACAATGACTCTTGGATGCACAGAGCGCGACGCCTAACCGGCTGGAGGATACACAGTCCTCAAGTGTAATAAGTCTTCAAGTCACACAGACAGAAAGACTTCAGTGATGCCTAACACACTTTGGCTCTGGGTGTTTGGGCTTTGTCCTCGCAAGGATTTCTCTCTCTCAAAGGCTTCGAGGTGGGTTGCTCTCAAACGACAAAAGCCGTGCACAAACTCTGAGCAGCCACCAATTTATGGTGTAGGGGGTGGGCTATTTATAGCCACTGGGCAACCCGACCTGATATGTTCGAAATGACCCTGGGTCACTAAGGAACTGACACGTGTTCCAACGGTCAGATTTCAAACACACACGGCAACTTTACTTGGGCTACAAGCAAAGCTGACTCATCCAACTCTGGATAAGATTTGCTCTCATTGTCTTCGCTCGAAGACATAGGATTTGGGTTGAGCATCACTTCAGTCACTCTGACTTAGTTCACTTGGACCCCACTTAACAGTACGGTGGTTCCTATGACTCAACAAAGAAGAAAAGGAAACAACGAAACCACACAGTCTTCGCGCTCCATAGTCTTCACGCAAGGTCTTCTCATGTCATAGTCTTCAACATGAATAACTTCTCATACCACCATTGTCTTCAATGTCTTCATACATTTTTAGGGGTCATCTCCGGTAGGTAAACCGAATCAATGAGGGACACTACCTGCGTTATCCTGCAATTCTCACAAACGCATTAGTCCCTCAACCAACTTTGTCGTCAATACTCCAAAACCAACTAGGGGTGGCACTAGATGCACTTACAATCTCCCCCTTTTTGGTGATTGATTACAAACTGGTTGAAGTTTTCAACGGGGATAAAGTATGTGAAATTTGTAAGGATAGGGAATTGTCTTCATAAGTAGCAAGGGCTCCCCCTGAAGATTTGCATATAAGTAATTTGCTTTTGGAATGCAAATGCACATGGCAGGTTGTACTTGTGGAGATCCTCTTCAACTTATGAAGATAATTCATCATGCATGAAATGATATAGCAAGTAGAATGACATGCACAATGAAAAATGGACGTCTGCAGAATGATCTAAGTGCGGAAGTTATCATCGCACATGCGGAATTTATCATCGCATCACAGTAAAGCAAATAAGTAGCAAACGACCATCAAGTTTAGGTGTTACAACTCAAAAAGCCAAATGTTTCAAAAGCAAGAGTTGTAAGCACGAGGCAAAATATAATGCAACCGCCCATATGAACCCGCTTGAAGACTATCAACTCATACGCTTCTCCCCCTTTTGTCAGTAAGGACCAAAAAGGTTTGAAGACATAGAGCATCTACTCGTCCTCATGAGTAGGTGAAGCAGCAGGGTTGTCGTTGTTGCTTGGCGGTGCAGACGTACTTGGTGCAGTGTCGATGCGTGCAGTAGTAGGAGGCGGTGAAGTAGCATCATCTTCATCATCGATCACTCTGGCATTGACAGTTGCCGCGGAGGAAGAATAGTCAGAGTCTTCAAGGGATGGAGTTCGATGTAGGACAGCAGTCCGTGGAGGAGTGGAGTCAAACTGGAATCTTTCATTGAAGCCATCGTCTTGAAGATCTGCTTCAGCACTAAGCAGCATCAAACTCTTCCATGATCGCCGGCAAGTCTCATGAGCAACAAATGCATTCCTGGTGGCAAGGTTTCGAATGCGATTGACATCCACCAAGAGGCTTTGCATCTGTCTCTTGAGACAATAGTGATGCTTATCCTGTTTCTGATGAAGTGCCACAAGAAGTTCTCGGTCATTGAGAACACGAGAGCGCTTCTTAGGCCTTTGGGCAATGGTGCTTTCAGTGGCTTCAGTAGGTGCACGATGAGGCAGACGAGTATTTCCAGCCATTGGATAGATTCGTGTTGCTGCTTGGACGCCTTCAATGGGTTGAGTGAAGCTTTGGTGCTCGACATTCTGAAGACAAAGAGGCTTCTTGGCAGGGTCAGAGTATATGGCTTCAACTGACATATCAACCTCTGGTAGAAAGATCACACGATTGCGAGCAGAGGGCTGATAGTTGACAGAGGAGTGTCGCTTGATGAGGCGCATGACCCATGGAGCATAGAACTTCAGACCAAAAAGGTCAAATCCAGAAGCAGAAAGTTGCCTGATGAAGAATTCTTGAGTATTGAAGCTGATGTCATTGAGGATGTAGAAGACCAATGTCTTCATGGCTCCTTCAAGCTTGGCCGCTGATGAATGTCCTTTGATAGGCCATAGAGTTCGCCTGATGATGTGATATATGGTGCGAGGCAGATACTCAAGGTCTTCAACAAAGAATTCCGTTGGATATTCAGTGTCAGATGGCAAAGGCTTCATCATGCTCAACATCTGGCTCATATTGGGTTCAGGCTTGTGGAAGATGCTCTCTTGTGCATTGCGGTGTAGTTGACAATCAGGTTCATATAGCTCTCCAGGAGTGGCTAGGCCTGTAAGCTCAATAATATCCAGAGCTTTGGCTTCATGATGAACATTTCCAGTCATCCACTCGAGAACCCATGTCTTGATATCTCTGTTGTAGCCGCGAATGTGTAGGGTAGCATAGAATTGAAGCAACAGTTCTTCATTCCAGTGTTCTTTGTCTGTCACAAAGTTGAGCGGACCAGCATCACGAAAGCAATCAAGTGCTTCTTCTAAGGACGGCAGTCCAGCAATGGCTTCAGTGTCGAGGCGCATATGAGGGAAAATGCGCCCTTGATCATACAGAACGCAGGAGTAATAGCTTCGCTGTTGATAGCTCTAGAAACGATCTGATGATATCCTTGGCTTTGAGTAGGGGTTCTTGGCGCTGTCAAAGAAGGTATTGTGGCTTTTGAAGCCATTAGCATTGAAGGACCCTGGTGAGTTTGCAGTACCTGGAAATCTTGGCAATCTTGGCTTTGGCTTCTGGACCTGAGGCCTATGCTCAACATGATAATCAAATTGAGGTCCAGAGGCAGTACGCGGAGGTACCAGAATGGGCCATCGAGCAGTGGTTAGCTGACCATGACTGTATGCTTGCTCAATTGTATGGGGCCTTGGTGGCGGAACAGGAGCAGTGCCAACAGCTGAGGCTTCAGGCTACACAATGAAGGAAATATGCCCTAGAGGCAATAATAAAGTTATTATTTATTTACTTATTTCATGATAAATGTTTATTATTCATGCTAGAATTGTATTAACCGGAAACATAATACATGTGTGAATACATAGACAAACATAGTGTCACTAGTATGCCTCTACTTGACTAGCTCGTTTATCAAAGATGGTTATGTTTCCTAGCCATGGACAAAAGAGTTGTCATTTGATTAACGGGATCACATCATTAGGAGAATGATGTGATTGACTTGACCCATTCCGTTAGCTTAGCACTTGATCGTTTAGTATACTGCTATTGCTTTCTTCATGACTTATACAAAGTTCCTGCAACTATGAGATTGTGCAACTCTCGTTTACCGGAAGAACACTTTGTGTGCTACCAAACGTCACAACGTAACTGGGTGATTATAAAGGTGCTCTACAGGTGTTTCCGAAGGTACATGTTGGGTTGGCATAATTCAAGATTAGGATTTGTCACTCCGATTGTCTGAGAGGTATCTCTGGGCCCTCTCGGTAATACTCATCACCTAAGCCTTGCAAGCATGTGACTAATGAGTTAGTTATGAGATGACGTATTACGGAACGAGTAAAGAGACTTGCCGGTAACGAGATTGAACTAGGTATTGGATACCGACGATCAAATCTCGGGCAAGTAACATACCGATGACAAAGGGAACAAAGTATGTTGTTATGCGGTTTGACCGATAAAGATCTTCGTAGAATATGTAGGAACCAATATGGGCATCCAGGTCCCTCTATTGGTTATTGACCGAGAATGGTTTTAGGTCATGTCTACATAGTTCTCGAACCCGTAGGGTCCGCACGCTTAACGTTTCGATGACAGTTTTATTATGAGTTTATAAGTTTTGATGTACCGAAGTTTGTTCGGAGTCCCGGATGTGATCACGGACATGATGAGGAGTCTCGGAATGGTCGAGACATAAAGATTGATATATTGGAAGCCTATGTTTGGACATCGGAATGGTTCCGGGTGAAATCGGCATTTTACCGGAGTACCGGGAGGTTACCGGAACCCCCCGGGGGGTTAATGGGCCTACATGGGCCAAGAGGGAGAAGAGGAAGGAGCAAGGAAGGGGCCGCGCGCCCCTCCCCCTCCTAGTCCGAATAGGACAAGGGAAGGGGGGCGGCGCCCCCCTTTCCTTCTCCTCCTCCTCCTCTTTCCCCCTTCTCTCCTACTCCAACTTGGAAAAGGGGAGTCCTACTCCCGGTGGGAGTAGGACTCCCCCCTTGGCGCGCCCCCTTAGGCCGGCAGCCTCCTCCCCCATGGCTCCTTTATATATGGGGGCGGGGGGCACCCCATAGACACACAAGTTGATCTACGGATCGTTCCTTAGCCGTGTGCGGTGCCCCCTTCCACCATATTCCACCTCGGTCATATCGTCGCGAAGCTTAGGCGAAGCCCTGCGCCGGTAGAACATCAAGATTGTCACCACGCCGTCGTGCTGATGGAACTCTCCTTCGACACTCGGCTGGATCGGAGTTCGAGGGACATCATCGAGCTGAACGTGTGCTGAACTCGGAGGCTCCGTACGTTCGGTGCTTGGATCGGTCGGATCGTGAAGACGTACGACTACATCAACCACGTTGTGCTAACGCTTCCGCTTACGTCTACGAGGGTACATGGACGAACACTCTCCCCTCTCGTTGCTATATCATCACCATGATCTTGCGTGTGCGTAGGAAAATTTTGGAAATTACTACGTTCCCCAACACACAACAGGTGCTTCGGGAGCAGTTGCCTCATTAGCTTCAGGTGCAGTGGTCTCATTAGCTTCAGGCACACCGGTTGATTCAAGCTCCACATTAGCTTTAGCCATGACTACGCCATTGGCTTCATTGGTGTTGGTGGTGGCAGCTTCAACATTTTCAACCTCCACTTGACGAGCTGGAGGGTCGGGCACTGGCACGTTCACATCAGGAACAACTTCTTCAATCACTGGTGGAGTAGGGACACGTATGTCTTGTTGATTCTCATCGGCTGATGCCACCGGAATGTCTTCAGCAGCTTGGGCTTCAGACACGGAGACATTCACAGTTGGAGTGGGTTCAGAAAATACTTGACGTGCAACAGGTTGGTGTTGCACTTCTCCTTCTGGGACGCTCGACAGAGGGACTTGAGGCCTTTGTCCTTTGCGAAGCCTGCGAAATGCTGGCAACGCCTTTGGAGATGGAGTTGGCTGGGCCTCAAAGTCTTCATCTTCTTCTTGCACGGGTGGTGTAGCTTGTTGTTGTTGTTGGGGAGTACTTGGGGAGTCTTGTTGCTATGGGTGATCAGCCCACGATGCATCCTGAGCAGTTGGCGTCAGAGGACGATCAATGCTGATGAGTTCGCTGTTCGTAAGAACAGGCGATGATACCACGTTGTGTTCGATCTGAGGAAGAACTTCATCATCTTCAACATTGTCATCTTGACCAATGTCTTCAGCAGCGGTGGGTTCAGCTGCTGGAATGTCTTCAGCTTCATGAGCCTCTGTGGTAGCAGGCTCATGAACTATCATCCTTCTTTCTTGATGTTTTGACGCAGGGCGAACCACTGAAATGGGTTCAACAACTAAGGGCTCTGTGGGAGCAGCCCTATTCTTCTTGGTCTTGCGCTTCTTCTTGGAGGGAGCAGCATCAGAGGCTTCAGGATTCTTCCTTTTTCTGGCTTCAGCCTCGGCAGCCCTCGTCTTCTTCTGTTCTGAAGCGGTTGTCGTGACCTTTGGCTTCGAGCCAGTCATGCTGCTTGGGAAGATAATGCGAGGGGCTTCGTGACTTGAAGGCGCAGGTGGAGCGGTAGATGGCTTCTTCTTCTTTGCAGCCATCCTGGGTCAATGCCAGGACGGCCAAGAGATTTGTGCTTCTCTGCCTCATTGTAGGCAAGCACACACTTATCAGCGAAACTCTTCATGCGCTCACGAGAGCCTTGATCTTCTTCACGCTTCTTCAGAAAAGCTTCTTTAAGCTCATGCAGCATGACCTTGAAGTTTCTGATGTCTTGAACACTTAGCTTGGCCACATGCTTCTTGAATTGAGCTTTCTCATAATCAATCTTGTTCTTCAGCTCAACTATGCGCTGAGCGAGAGCTAGCTCAGAAGCAATGGCGCCATTGAAGGCGACGCTGAGGCCAATGGGAAGCTGCAGATCTTCAAAGCTGAGATTTGGTGTGTCAAACCACTCATCAATGAAGTTATGGATGATTGCCACATCAAAGAGAGGCAAGTTGTTGAAGATCTCTGCTTCTTCCTTGCTTTTGATCAGTTTCTCAAGGGCATCATCTGCAAGATCTTCGTCGCTGGACAAATCGATGGGTTCTTCACGCAGAATGGCAGTAGGAGTCAAGGTTTGATCAGTATGCCTGACAATTTGCTTTTTCTTCTCCGTCCTCTTGGAGATACGTGATAGATCTTCAGACTGCACACTGTCTTCAGGAGGTGCAGTGGCCAGTGGCTTCACATGAGAAGCTTTTGGAGGTGCAGCTGATCTTGAAGCCTTTGGCTTCTTTTGCTTCTGCGGCTTCGGAGGAGGAGCTGGAGCTTCATCAGTGTCAGCATCATTATCAGAATGATCTACTCTGGCACCCTGGACCAAGATGTAGGTGATGAGGCCGTCAAGGTTGGAGAAGGGGCCGATGACATTAGGTTCTGCATCATGGGAGCCGTCAGCACAGGGAGCAGAGGGACTAGGGTTGAAGTCTAATCCCAATGACTTCTTGTTTTTCTTGGCCGAAGCCTGGGCGTACTGAAAGTTGCGCTTGAAGAGAGCATCGTCACGACACCAGAGTAATGATGTGGGATCGGCGTTCTCAGGCTGAGGTCCACGGACCATGCAGGGATAGAAGCCTTGCGCAATAGCATCAGCTCTGTTCTTGGGTTGAAGGCCTCGATAGAGAATATCACCCCAAGGTCTCTTGATAGCATTCTTCTCTGCATATTCCTTGGTCACAAACTTGTACTTGAACCATTCTTCAGCCCAATAGCGTCAAATCCATTGGATTCGTGTCTTGTGCTGATGATAAGTCTCTTCACGATCTGTCTTGTAGAGCTCTGCTAGGTTATCAGGCAGATCTTTGGATGTTCCTTATCGGCACTGTCTGCCACCCTTCCTTGCTGATTTTTCTGCAGCCATGAACTTCAAACTGAATGGCTTCAATATGTTCAAAGGCTTCAGAGACTTTCGCTTGCTGGTCAAGCAGGAACTGGCTTCAGGAGAATTGATATGATGTTGTAAGTATTCTGCAAACGAATGCAGACTATGAGAACCAAGGGATTCTCCCACGGACATATAACTATGACAGCATTAGAGATGCGAGGGAAGGGGAAGAGGTCATATGCATTCTCAGAAGATTTTGAAGATAAATCAGTTTGAAGACATTGACCTCATGATGCGAAGACATTCACTTATATGAGGTGAGTTGGTTCCAGATTTGTACCAATCCGTCAATAAGTAAAAGTGAGGAATCAAACTAGATAGGAAATCTAAGTGAATAGACTAGGTAGTATGAGATGCAGACAGAATAGATCTAACATTGAGTAGGTAGAAACCACTTTCGGTAAATAGGATGAAATCTTGAAGATCAAAAAGGTGGTAAAAATAGAGTTATAATTACCGCATGAAGAACTGCTAGATGGGATGAATAGGAGACCGAGCAGTTCAGCCCACCGTTCCCTAACTTGGCGACGGAGGACACCTACGGCGACGATGGAGAGGACGATGTCCGCGGCCGGCGTGAGGACGGCGTCGGTGAAGTCGCGGTAGCTAAGCGCTTCATCGCCGACGTCATCGAGAGCTAGCGGTGGCGCTAGGGTTTTAACGAGGTGGAGAGGTGGAAGAAGGATTTCTTTACCGCAAGGGACAAGTATTTATAAGTAGGTGTGCGGCACAGCGCAATTACGCTGGTGCCCCTGGCGGTTCACATCTGTGGGGCACGTGGCAAGCGTGCAACATACTCAGAGTTGTCCCACGTTCCCACGCCCGCCAGGCATGTCGGATGGTTGTTCCGGCTTCTCCGGATTTCAACAATAAAGATGAGTTATTTAAAATAGACTTAATGTTTGTCTCTGTGCCTTCTGCTGACTAGGACGCAGAGAAGACATTCGACAGTTTCAATAGAATGCATATGATTTGGACAGATAGAGTTTGAGATCGAAAGCATAGAGAGGTTAGGGTCCGATCACATTCACTTAGTTCAAAAGATTCCAACTTGAAGACATAGCTATAAGTGAATGCTGTAGAGGACAGAACACTAGTATATATATATAGATCAGAAAGCAATCAAATCATCATAGTGAAGAAAATCATGAAGATAAATTGAAATTGAAGACAAACCAAATGCGAAGTCATTGCACAAATAACGCCATGAGTGAGACACTTCAAACAGAGAAATTTGGTGGTGGCGTTACCCACCGTATAGGAAGTATTAGACCCAGACACGGCGCACAATTATTGTGGCGCTCCGAAGTCAAATTCCATGTTAATGTATTCACACTCAGAGTGTAAGTCTTCATTGATTGAAGATATACAGTACTTCCTGTGTTGCACATCTAAGTCATCAACATGCATAAGTGTTACGATGTGTGCCTGATCACATGACATTAGAGGATTCCAAGATATTTAGCTCACACCATAACTTGCAAAATCTTTTCTCATCCAAGGGCTTTGTGAAGATATCTGCCAGTTGCTCTTCAGTGTTGACGTGACTGATATCGATATCTTTCTTCATGACATGATCTCTGAGAAAGTGATGACGAATTTCAATGTGCTTTGTCTTCGAGTGCTGAACTGGATTGTTGGCTATCTTGATGGCACACTCGTTGTCGTAGAAGAGAGGTACTTGTTTCAGGTTGATGCCATAGTCCTTGAGAGTTTGCTTCATCCATAGAAGCTGAGCACAATAGGATCCAGCAGCAATGTATTCAGATTCAGCAGTTGAGAGTGATACACAATTCTGCTTCTTTGAAGACCAACAGACAAGTGATCGTCCAAGAAAATGACATGTGCCTGATGTAGACTTGCGATCCACCTTATCACCAGCATAATCAGCATCCGAGAATCCAACCAAATCAAATTTTGAGCCCTTGGGATACCATAATCCGAGTGTTGGGGTGTAAGCCAAATATCGAAGAATTCGCTTCACAGCTAAGTGATGCGATTCCTTTGGTGCCGCTTGGAATCGAGCACACATGCAAACACTAAGCATAATATCTGGCCTAGATGCACATAGATAAAGTAAAGAACCAATCATGGAGCGATATACCTTTTGATCGAACTCTTTACCATTGTCGTCGGGACCAAGATGGTGTTTGGCTGGCATTGGGGTCGTATAACCTTTGCAGTCTTCCATTCCAAACTTCTTCAGACAATCTTTGAGGTATTTTTCTTGAGATATGAAGATGCCATTCCTTTGCTGGCGGATTTGAAGACCAAGGAAGAACTTCAGCTCTCCCATCATGGACATCTGATATTGCTCTTGCATCATGTACCCAAACTCATCAGTATACTTCTGGTTGGTGCAGCCGAAGATTATGCGTCCACATATATTTGGCACACAAACAGTTCGCCATCATATGTCTTCGTGAAGAGTGTAGGATCGAGGGATCCAGGTTTGAAGCCTTTGCTCTTCAGGAAGTCTTTGATCGTATCATACCATGCACGAGGAGCTTGTTTGAGGCCATATAGTGCTTTGTTTAGTTTGTACACCATATCAGGATGTTTTGGATCTTCAAAGCCAGGTGGTTGAGCGACATATACTTCTTCTTCAATCTTGCCATTGAGAAATGCACTCTTCACATCCATTTGATATAGCAAGATGTTGTGATGGTTGGCGTAGGCTAGCAGTATGCGAATAGCTTCAAGCCTAGCCACAGGAGCAAATGTTTCATCGAAGTCAATTCCTTCTACTTGAGTATATCCTTGAGCCACAAGACGTGCTTTGTTTCTGACGACTTGACCATGCTCATCTTGCTTGTTTCGATATATCCATTTTTTTCCAATAATGTTATGCTTGCGAGGGTCAAGTCTCTTGACAAGTTCCCAAACATTTTTCAGCTTGAACTGTTGAAGTTCTTCTTGCATAGCTTGAATCCATTCAGGTTCCATAAAAGCTTCAGCAACTTTCTTGGGTTCTGATATTGACACAAATGAAAAGTGCCCACAAAAGTTTGCTAACTGTGTTGCTCTTGAGCGAGTAAGTGGACCAGGCGCATTGATGCTGTCAATTATCTTCTCAATTTGTACTTCATTTGCAACACGAGGATGAACAGGACGAAAACTTTGCTCTTGCTGATCATTGTCATCATTGGGAGGATTATCTTCGGTCTGAGCATTGTCTTCAGGTTGGTTAGGTGCAGAAATGATAAGTTCCTCTTCAGGCTGTGCTTCAGAGGGCATGATTTCACCAGTTCCCATCAGCTTGATAGATTCGCTTGGAGGAGCTTCATCTAGTGTACTTGGTAGGAGTTCTCTTTGTGAACCATTGGTTTCATCAAATCTCACATCCACGGTTTCGACAATTTTGTAAAGATAGATGTTGAAGACTCTGTAGGAGTGTGAGTCCTTTCCATAGCCAAGCATGAAGCCTTCGTGAGCTTTAGGTGCAAATTTTGACTTGTGATGAGGGTCCTTGATCCAGCACCTAGCTCTAAATACTCTGAAGTAACTGACATTTGGCTTCTTGCCAGTAAGGAGCTCATAGGATGTGTTGTTTAGAAGCTTATGGATGTAGACACGATTGATGATGTGACATGCTGTATCAATAGCTTCAGGCCAGAACTTTCTTGGTGTCTTGTATTCATCGAGCATTGTTCGAGCCATCTCAACGAGGGTTTTGTTCTTGCGTTCAACGATGCCATTTTGCTGAGGTGTGTATGGAGCAGAGAACTCATGAGTGATTCCCATTGTATCCAGATAAAGATCAAGTCTGGTGTTCTTGAATTCAGTGCCATTATCACTTCTGATATGCTTGATCTTCACACCATAATTGTTCATTGCTCGATTGGCAAAGCGTCTGAAGACATCTTGAACTTCAGTCTTGTAGAGAATTATATGAACCCATGTGTATCTTGAGTAGTCATCAACAATGATGAAGCCATAGAGACAGGAAGTTGTTGTGAGGGTGGAGTAGTGAGTAGGTCCAAATAAGTCCATGTGTAGCAGCTCGAAAGGTTGAGATGTTGTCATGATTGTCTTCGAGGGGTGTGCCCTAGTCATCTTTCCAGCTTCGCAGGCACCACACAAATGATCCTTCTTGAACTTGACATCCTCGATGCCTATGACATGCTTCTTCTTGACGAGTGAGTGTAAGTTCCTCATGCTAGCATGCCCCAGCCTTTGATGCCAGAGCCAGCATTCTAAAGCTTTTGTGAGAAGACATACGGCAAGCTGTGGACCTACTGAGAAATCTACCATGTATAGATCATCTTTTCGATACCCTTCAAAGACTAGAGACTTGTCAAATTCCATTAGTACAAGGCAGCGATATTTTCCGAATAGCACAATCATGTTCAAGTCACAAAGCATTGACAAAGACATTAAGTTGAAACCAAGGGATTCAACAAGCATCACTTTATCCATGTGTTGATCCTTTGAGATTGCAACTCTACCTAGACCCAATACCTTGCTTTTACCAGTGTCAGCAAACGTGATGTGACTCTTTTCGGATGGACGTAAGGTTGAGTCCATGAGAAGACTTCGATCACCAGTCATATGATTTGTGCATCCACTATCCATAATCCATTCTGAAGCTTTTGGTGATGTACCCTACAGTGCAGTTAGGAGGATAGGCTTCACAAGAGTGCTGTGAAGCATAAGCATTTGGCACATATAGGGATTGTCACAGCTTATGTCAAGATTAGGATACATAGTATGACAGGTAAGCGATTCAGATATGATGTATATAGTAAGACATTTTATCATGCGTCCTTAATGTGTTTTAGGTCCCCAACAATAGTATCGGACACCATTGATTGCTGGCTGGAGACCCTTTTCTGCAAAAGAAAGTTAATTCTTCTTCGCCACCCACATTTTCAGGGGTGGCTTAGAAGCAATGAGTCTAAGTGCAGCATCTGAGAATTTCGGCTTTGGAGCCCTAGCAAATAGCCTTGCAGGAGAAGAATGATACTTATATGAATAAGCAGAAAAGTTCTTAGTCCTATGAACATAGCGGTTCGAAGATACACACTCATATTCATAAGTCTGAGCATGATTTCCCTGCAAAACATTGGCGTTAGGGTGACTCAAGTGAGTCCTGTATCTGTATGAAGCCTTTGGGCCATATGAAGCTATATGTCTGGGGTTTGTCTTCTTCCTTGGTGGTGTCATGACGACATTCACAGGAAGATTCTCAATGTACTGCTTAGGTACCCAGATCTTCTTCATAGGTGGTCCATTCCTGCAGTTAGTACCAATGTACCTGGCAAACACTTCACCATTCTGATTCTTGAACAGTTTATAGTTTGCATCAAAGGATTCATCAATGATATTAGGATTAGCACAGGTAAAGCCAGATAAAGTGGATGGATCTACTGAAGGTTCCTTTGCAGCAACCCATGTGGTTTTGGGGTACTGCTCAGGCTTCCAGTACGAGCCATCAACATTCATTTTCCTCTCGAACCCAACACCCACTTTCCTAGGGTTTCGGTTCAGAATCTACTTTTTGAGGACATCGCAAAGTGTCTGATGCCCTTTCAGACTCTTATACATCCCTGTTTCAAGCAATGTCTTCAACCTAGCATTTTCATCAGCAATAGTAGTGGTATCCTCCGCAGAGGGGTTAGTAACCACATCAGTAGGTGAAGACAATGAAACAGTAGCAGCAGTGGAACATTCAGCAACAGATGTAGCGTTATCACGCTCAATGCATTTTAGACATGGTGGTTCAAATCCATCCTGAGCGGGACTGATCTATTGAGCGCGAAGTGACTCATTTTCTTTTTGAAGATATGAGCCGCTCTCAATTTCTCAAGCTCTTGTTTCCTTTGAAGATAATCATAGGAGAGCCTTTCATAAGTAGTTGAGAGCGTTTCATGACGACCTTCAAGTTCTTGGTACTTAGCATGAAGATTTTTTATGTCTTCAACTAAGGACTGTGAACGTGTCATTTCCGCGTCCAACAGGTCATCGCTTTTGTCTAACAGTTTTTGAGTATGTTTCATAGCCTTTTGTTGTTCAGTTGCAATTTTGGCAAGTGTTTTGTAGCTAGGTTTGGATTCACAACCAGAGTCATCTTCACTTGCTGTTTGAAAGTAAGCATCACGTGATTTTACCTTGGCACCACGTGCCATGAAGCAGTAGGTGGGAGTAGGATCATCTTCGTTATCAGCTTCAGCGTTGGTGTGGAAGTCATTGTCTTCAGTGTTGAAGATGGACTTGGCAACATAGGCTGTGGCTAGAGCCAGACTTGCAACGCCAGGGTCGGACTCCTCTCCAGACTCCACCTCCGCCTCCTCAGAAGCAGACTCCTCTTCTGAATCCATTTCCTTACCAACAAAAGAACGAGCCTTGCCTGATGAGCTCTTCCTATGAGATGAAGACCTTGATGAGGACTTGGAAGAAGACTTTGAAGATTTATTCTTCTTCTTGTCATCAGAATCATATTCCTTTCTCTTCTTCTTCCTCTTCTCATTGTCCCACTGTGGACACTCAGAGATATAGTGTCCAGGTTTCTTGCACTTGTGACATGTTCTCTTCTTGTGGTCATGAGTGGAAGCTTCATCATTTCGTGAGCTGGATCGTGAAGACTTTCTGAAGCCTTTCTTCTTGGTGAACTTCTGGAACTTCTTCACAAGCATAGCAAGTTCCTTTCCAATGTCTTCAGGATCATCAGAACTGCAGTCAGATTCTTCTTCAGATGAGGAAACAACTTTTGCCTTCAAAGCGCGAGTTCGGCCATAGTTTGGACCATAGATATCTCTTTTCTCAGATAGCTGGAACTCATGTGTGTTAAGCCTCTCAAGTATATCAGACGGATCGAGTGTCTTGAAGTCAGGACGTTCTTGTATCATGAGGGCAAGGGTGTCAAAGGAGCTGTCGAGTGATCTCAGTAGTGTCTTGACGATTTCATGCTTGGTGATCTCAGTTGCGCCAAGGGCTTGAAGTTCATTTATGATGTCAGTGAGGCGATCGAATGTGAGCTGGACATTCTCATTGTCGTTTCTCTTGAAGTGGTTGAAGAGGTTGCGAAGAACACTGATCCTTTGATCTCTCTGGATTGAGATGCCTTCGTTGACCTTGGATAGCTAGTCCCAGACTAGCTTCGACGTTTCCAGAGCACTCACACGACCATACTGTCCTTTGGTCAGATGACCACAGATGATGTTCTTTGCAGTAGAATCCAGTTGAATGAACTTCTTGACATCAGTAGGGGTGACACCTTCTCCAGTTTTGGGAACGCCGTTCTTGACGACATACCAGAGGTCGACATCAATGGCTTCAAGATGCATACGCATCTTATTCTTCTAGTAGGGATATGCAGTTCCGTCGAACACGGGGCAAGCAGCGGAGACTTTGATTATCCCTGCAGTCGACATAGCTAAAACTCCAGGTGGTTAAACCGAATCACACAGAACAAGGGAGTACCTTGCTCTGATACCAATTGAAAGTGCTAGTATCGACTAGAGGGGGGGTGAATAGGCGATTTTTATCAAAGTCTTCAAAACTTGGAAGTTTCGAAGACAAACAATAGAAATGACCTAGTTGATATGCAGCAGAAGATAAACTACCATAAGCAAGCCATAGTCAAGTATGCCATGATGTGAAAGTACAGGACTAATAGCAGCTAAGTAGTAAGGATCAGGATGGAGGATAGTATGAAGCCAATCAACAGTAGTAGTCAAGCAATGAAGTCAAACAGATACACAGATAGGCAATGACTTCACGAAGACAAACTTAAGTAAAGGAAGGAAGAGGATAGAGCCAGTCACTTGTTGAAGACACATGATTTGTTGGACCAGTTCCAGTTGCTGTGACAACTGTACGTCTGGTTAGGGAGGCTGAGATTTAACTCAGAAGACCGTGTCTTCACCTTATTCCCCTTGAGCTAAGGACACCCAGTCCTCGCCCAATCACTCTGGTAAGTCTTCAAGGTAGACTTCCAAACCTTCACAGACTTCATTCACCGGCAATCCACAATGACTCTTGAATGCACAGAACGCAGCGCCTAACCGGCTGGAGGATACACAGTCCTCAAGTGTAATAAGTCTTCAAGTCACACAGACAGAAAGACTTCAGTGATGCCTAACACTCTTTGTCTCTGGGTGTTTGGGCTTTGTCCTCGCAAGGATTTCTCTCTCTCAAAGGCTTCGAGGTGGGTTGCTCTCAAACGACAAAAGCCGTGCACAAACTCTGAGCAGCCACCAATTTATGGTGTAGGGGGTGGGCTATTTATAGCCACTGGGCAACCCGACCTGATATGTCCGAAATGACCCTGGGTCACTAAGGAACTGAAACGTGTTCCAACGGTCAGATTTCAAACACACACGGTAACTTTACTTGGGCTACAAGCAAAGCTGACTCATCCAACTCTGGATAAGATTTGCTCTCATTGTCTTCGTTCGAAGACATAGGATTTGGGTTGAGCATCACTTCAGTCACTCTGACTTAGTTCACTTGGACCCCACTTAACAGTACGGTGGTTCCTATGACTCAACAAAGAAGAAAAGGAAACAATGAAACCACACAGTCTTCGCGCTCCATAGTCTTCACGCAATGTCTTCTCATGTCATAGTCTTCAATATGAATATCTTCTCATACCACCATTGTCTTTAATGTCTTCATACATTTTTAGGGGTCATCTCCGGTAGGTAAACCGAATCAATGAGGGACACTACCTGCGTTATCCTGCAATTCTCACAAACGCATTAGTCCCTCAACCAACTTTGTCGTCAATACTCCAAAACCAACTAGGGGTGGCACTAGATGCACTTACGACCGCGTTTCCAACGACACCCACAGCCTCTCCCCAGCTCTTGGTCACGACTCACGACGCGGTCAGCATTCACCACCATGGTGTCCGCGCCACTCTTCGCGCTCCAACGATGCAGGCACACACATCCGCCGCCCCATGAGCGTCGCCCCTGGTCAATCGCCCCATATCTCGATTTCGATCTGGAAAAAGAAAAGGGTGAGAGATGAACGACCCTGTGGGATAGACTTATACAGCCACCTTCTGCTTGCCGCCGCCGTCGTCCCATTGCAGCTTCATGTGGCACTCCCCCGTCGCTGCTGCTATGAGGAGGGGAGGGAGAGTAGGACTGGGGCGGCGGTGGAATAGGACTTGGGCGGCGAGGGGCAAAAATCAATCGAGGGGCCTTTAAGAGTAGAGATTAGTTAATTGGATTTTTCTTTAAAGTCTGTTATTTGTTTCCTTAAAATTTATTATATGTTTCCTAAATCAAATTGCATTGATTGGATGGATCGGTTGATTTGGGTAGTCTGTTATTTGTTTCCTTCACATCCATTATATGTTTCCTAAAGCAAATTGCATTGATGAGATGGATCGTTTGATTTGGGTAATTTAGTAAAGTTAGATCCGTGTCTTTTTGTACGGTAGGAAAGTGTTTGTTTAGAAGGAATAGTGAAAAAAATTAAACCGATGGGATGGTGGGAGGGGGATGAAAAAAACCAGACGAAAGTGGTGGGAGGATGACGAAAATAAAACGGAGGTGGGAGGATGACGAAAAAAAACAGCGAAAAAAAACCGCACAGACTATTCACCAAGTCGTCCATTAGAAGTAGAGATACCTCCATCTTTTCTAATCTTACAGCGAGGCACGTTGGGCCTCTTTTTCGATGGGTGAAACGGTGTGGACGGCTCGGTGGAATCGGCCGGGGTGAAGAATAAGCTATTCTTCTCCCTGGGTTATTAATAGAGTTTCTATATGTATATATGTATATATATAGGTATAGGTATAGTGTGTGTGTGTATATATATATATTTATTAGTATATATACCTAATTTTTTATTAGTATATATATATATATATGTATGTATATATATAGGTATAGGTATAGTGTGTGTGTGTATATATTTTTATATATTTATAGATTAGATATATTTATTTATTTCTTTATTTATGTATAGATATAGATATAGACGATGCGTATTCCATCATATTTATATTGATCAGTCCGTGAAAACAAATATCGCTGGTTCAAATGACGAGTAGAAAGTCAGGTTGAGATAGAAGTCACCGAGCCCCAATCCTGGCATTTTCTATTTGACGCCACCGGCGCCAGTTAACGTGCATTTTCGTTCACTGGCGTCTGTGACGTCCGTAAATGGTCTGGCCCATCTATGCGCCGGTTGACATTTCCTTTTTTGAAAATTCTGTGAACTTTTTTAAATATCCATGAAATTTTTTAATTTCAACAGTTTTTTCAGATTGATGAACTTTTTTGAATATTGATGAAATTTTCTTAAATATGATGAACATCTTTTTGAAAATGGATGAACTTTTTTTGTTTATGAACATTTTTTAAGTTCAAAGAAGTTTTTCTAAAAATACATGAACTTTTTTAGAATTTATAAGAAATTTTTTCAAATTTAATGAACTTTTGGAAAAATTAATGATTTTTTTCTAAATTGGATGAACTTTTTTCAATTTGAATGAACTTTTTTCAAATTGATGATTTTTATTCAAAATTGATGATTCTTTGTTAAAGATATGAACTATTTTTTTAAAATGGATGAACCTTTTTCTTTAAATCTGTAAACCTTTTTTTGAATTCATATTTTTATCTTCGTAACAAAAAAAAATGTGGCAGCATGCTAGTGGGCCGGCCCATGCTTGCTGCACTGCAGGCGCCGGGTCAGGCGCCTGCAGCGCTGCATAGGAGCTCCCATTCTATTCGGCGACCTCTATGCCGGTCATAGCCAAAATTAAACTGGCCCACACCCTGTTTTCGTGGGCAGGCCCACATACGGACGACGTTTCCGAGCAGCTCCCAATCGATTTTAGGAAGCTTTTTTCTCGGCCTGGTTCTGTCTCTTTGTTTATGTTTTCATTTTTTGTTTTTTTCTTAATTTTAATCTTTTTTTCAAATTTCGAGCTTGTTTAAATTTCGAAACTGTTTTTCAGATTCATGAACTTTTCTCACTTTCATGAATTTTATTAAAGTACATGGACTTTTTCAAAATCTGCAAAATTTACTTCAAATGCATGAATGTATTCAAATTGATAAATGTTTTTCAAACCTGTGTACTTTTTTGAAAGCCGTGAACTTTTTTCAAATTTGTTAACTTTTTTTTCAAATTTACTGAACTATTTCAAGATCCGCGAGCTTGTTTAAATCCATAATTTTTTTTTGAATCCATGAAAATATTTAGAATTCAGTGGACATTTTTTAAATTCATGAATTGTTTTCAAAATTGATGAACTTCTTTTAAATCCAGGAACCTTTTTTTGAATTGGTGAACTAAAAAAAAAGATGAACCTTTTTCAAGTCTGTGTCCCGGGCGGGAGAACCCTTGTTTTTTCATTTCATTTTTGTTTTTTATTTCCCTTTTTGTTTTTATTTCTTTAAAATAATTTAGGGTTACAAAAAAAAACTCCACTCTAAAAAAAGTTGGAAACTTTGGAATTAACGTTCAAGAGAAACATAATATATTGTTCAACTAAAAAAATGTTCATGCATTTGAAAAAAATTCGGCAAATCATCAGATGTTCATCACTTAAAAAATAATGTTAGCATATTAAAAAAGTTCTCAATTTTCAGAAAAAACTGAGAAAATTGAAAAATGTTTTTGATACCTTCAAAAGGTTTGTGTGTTCAGAAAAATGTTCGTGAATTTGAAAAAATGTGGGAGAATTTAAAAATGTTCAAGTATATATAACAAATGTTCACAAAATTCAGAAAATGTTCCCAAATTTTCTTAAAAAATTTATTGCTACAACAAATGTTTGCTGAGTCGACAAATGTTCATGCATTTCAAAACCTGTTTGCCAAAATACAATTCGTGAATTTGAAAACAAATCTGAACTTTTCAAAAATGTTCGCCGTTCCTTTAAAATGTTCCCTAAGCACCGAATGAAGGATCTAGTTGGGCCGGGTCAAGTATACGCACTTGGGGGCAGGGGCTGTGCGCTAGGTTGTTATTTGACTGGCTAAGCACCAAATAGAATTCGCCCCTCACCCAAATAAATAACCTCATCCTCTGCTCACTGTCAATAAAAAACCAATGGCTGCTGCTTCTGAAAGAAAAACATACATATTTTCTTTTGGAAAAACCATGAATTTTAAAAAGACATGAACAGACACCGGTTTCTAGAAAGGACCGAAAATTTGGAAAAAGTTCACAAATTAGAAAAGAGTTTGTGAATTTTATAAACTTCATGAATTTGAGAAAAAAATTACATTTTCTTGACAAATTTAGAAGAAGTTCATGAATTTGAAAAATGTATCATGAGTTTGATAAGAATTCATGAAGTTGGAAAAAGCAGGATGCGTAAGGTGCGCAGCCTGTTATTTCCGGCTTCAGAAAAGGGCCGCACGTCTGATCACTTCCAGCCCAGCCTCCCGTGACGAAGACGTATCACGCCACGTAGTCGAACAAATATCTTGTCGCACAAGTATATAGAACCTCCAACAGATTCTGCCAGATTGTGTGCCAAAGTTGATGCGACGGAGTGGCCGGCCCTGTGTGACCGAGGAGGCGAGGACACGGCCACCGGGAAGCTGTGGCGGCTGCGTACGATGAGGAATGATAGATAAACTGGGATGAGATGGGATCGAATTACGATTAATTACATTACTTTTACGGTGTTATAATTAACATTAAGAAAGGAGAAATCTCTGACTAAAAGAAGATAAATCTACCGTGACAGTCATTTACACAAATGCCCTGTAGCAAAAAAAAACTGGGTTAAAACCGACCATTGGCTCAGTAATATACTACTACTCCTAGTTGGTAGTATCATGCACCGTAAAAACTCCCAAAAAGAAATAAAGAAAACGATGGAAGTTTTGCCAGGCTTGCCTCCCTGAATGGCTGATTATGAGTTTCTATTTCCCTCGCAACATTTTGCATGTTTTTATTGTTTTAAAAATGATGAGTGTTTATTTGTTGGTTATCCTTCATGATTGAAAAAAAATGTCACATGGATTTGCATAGAATTCATGAGTAAACTTGGCTGGCTTAAGTTAGCAAAAGGGCTCATGCGTTGCAACGGGTATAAAATTAGTTTGAAAGTTCGTGTGTGCAGCTCCCAATCCATCTCCTTCTGCCTTGTCTCATCTTCCCTTTTATTTGGAACTGCTGGGCAGTGAATACTACAATTGCAAAGGCCACGATAAATTGAACATGTTTAATTAGGATTGCTCTTAGCCTCCAGCACATTCTCAACATAAAAGCATTGATTATAAAGTGGCAATCCAATGATGGTGACCAAGTGAAAAAAGGAAAAAGAACTTCCAAGTAATTCTAGACGAACGGAGTATGTCAATAACAAAGAGATGTCACACCATGTTTGAACCAGTGAAAATATCTCACATCTGTATGAAAATCACATAATGTTATCAAGCAGAACAAATACCATAAGTATTTTTTTCTTTCCTTTGATCCCAACATATACTACTTAGTAGATTCAGATACACAGCCAAGGTTGTGCAAGAGCTATTCCGTTAACGGTGCCAATTAAATAAAATAAAAAGAACCTGGGCCTGTGCTCATATGCATCAAAACAATATGTAAAGGGGTAGTTTCACGAGAAAAAAGACCTGACAAACATAGTGTTTCAGGCCTCGAATAGGTTGATCTGGATGCCCTCGACCTCCTAGACCTGGCGCAACATAGTGTTACACGTTGATCTATAATTCTGTCGATGACCCTCAATAGTGACTTGCACATGACACCATGGCTAGGCATTATGTCAAATAGAGGACCAATATTACAAAGAACAAGACATCAAAAATCATGCTGATAAGTGAGAAAACGCCTAACCTACTCTACCATGATCACGGTGATGGATGCTCTCTCGGCGGTGTCATTGAGGGTGTATGGATGGCAGAGCTAGCTGGATAACATCTCAGATGATGCATGGCGGTGGCATTGCCGACCGTGAGCTTCTGCTCAAGCATGTGGCAATTTCAGTCATCATTGGATTATGATCTGGGATGCTTAACCTCTTGGGTAGTGCAAAAGACTTTGATATACAACCTTGGTGTAAGGTTTTAGGCATTATTACCATTATCTAAAAATTCATAGAAATGTAAGTCAGCAGGAATTCCATCTATACTAATACTTATAGGAGCTGCTATATTACAAACTTAAAAAAAAATATGTAATAGGGTTTGGATTGCTTAGCACGTCCATGTTATAACAATAATTCTACATAGTATGTACTCCGTTCCCTTGTCTTAATAGTATTTCGGCAGAGCTCCTGCTTGGTTCTTTGGAAAATAGAAAACTCACACATTGCCATTGGCAAAATTTAAGTTGGGAATTTGAGTCTGGTATCATGTAAGTTGTGCTTGGTTGACTAAAAAAATGTACTAATGTCTGTTTGATGACAGATACCAACATGTTTATCTAGGTATAATATCACTCCACTTAGTCTGATACCAGAATTAGTATAAAAGTTTAGTTTGCTTTCTTATTACCAATAGCTTACCAACTTTTCTATCCCCAAAAAAGCACTAACCTAAGTTACAGTATACTGAATTCCAGCCCTAAAACAAATTGCCATGTAGTCCCTTAATTAAACCCACTTAAATTATTTAAGAATATGGAGGCTACCAAGTTAATTCAAAGCTACAGACTATGCAACAAAATTATTTATAGATTCCTCTGGATGAGTACACATTGCAGATGGGCTAAGAGAAGCATGAACCAATCATTTTTGTGACCACGCACCTAATCTTCTAAGTTATCATGGCCATGGGCTCTGTCCCAGATTCATTGAGGGGCATAACTGAGTGGATCAAGGTGGTAGATATCAGTGGGCGGCAGCTCCGTGATGCAGCATGTGAGGCATTGCTGACCAGGAGCTTTGCACTTGGATCATGGCTGCAGGTTGTGATCGAGGGAGAAAGCTTGCTTCTCTTCTTCCGGATGTGCAGGTTGGTGGTGGACGCAAGTGTTCAGTGAAGCTCAGAGGCAGAAGGCATCCAACCAAATCATCATACTTGACACTTCAAAATCTACATCCTTGGACAGAATCCCGTTTGCGACGACGAGGTTTCACAGCGTGTTGCATTGGTGCCTTCTTGCCTCATAGGTGCTCTCCTTCCCCGTTGGCAAGACCCTGCGCATAAGGAAAATACTCACCATAATAAACATATATTTCTTCAGGTGCATCGCGACGATTACTTCTGTCAATGAGACAACTGAAATCTGGATATAATATTCAATCATTTACATTCGAACTTTTTGGGAGTTTTTTCTGCTGAGTGCAAACTATATATTATTTTAAACAGATCATATGATCCTAAGACACATCAGTGGTTTTCACATCAATTAGATTTTATTTATGCCATAGGAAAAAAATACCCACAAAAACGCAGAAAGTCATCCACTTTGACCGTGTCCACCGTTCTGCTATCAGGAGCGCCGCCCACTACTTCCTCTAGCCTCTTAAGCAAGGCCAATCATACATGTGCGCTAAAGCCATGCATCAGCATCATCACCTGACTCCACTTTGTGAATGCCTTCGCTTCCATCGAGTCGGGGGAGTAGAGAAAGATTAGAAAGATAGATAAACTACTTCTTTCGAGAAGGGGATATGTACCAAAATTAGTGAGAGAAAGATATGTACCAAAATGCAGGCAAACACAAAGCAGAAACTCATGGGAAGAAACATGCTAGTCATGAGGTGCTGAACCTTTTTTTTACATTCATCAATTGAGAAACCTGAGATAAGGTTGACTTGGTTGGTGATGTAGGTGATGACAATTGCACTTCATTTGTCTGATTATCTGATTCTGAACCAATCGATTCAGAACATTCAGAAACCATAGATGATGTGGAGATGGTAGGTGATGACAATGGAACACGCAAAACACTGCCCCGACCGTAGATGATGTGGAGATGGTAGGTGTTGACAGCTGGCTGAAAGGGATCTTAGATAAAGAAAATAACATTCAGTTTTGCTGATATGCCATTGGAAATAAGCTGGACAGAGACAAAACAACATATTCTTCTAGTTTCCAGCGGCCTATTCTTGCACCACGCCACATATGCACTACAAATCCCCACAAGTAATAGACCATCATACCCTTCAATGGAAAATACCCACAAGTGATTCATGTTTACAGGCTGGTATTCTCCTGGCTTCAAGTACCACTTGATGTTTTTAGCTACTTTACAAATTCGGAATGTCCTACCATGGTTGTATGGTTATTTTGTGCCTAAAGAATTTAAGAGAATCATGTACTGAGTCAAGCACGTTTGGTGGCTATTCCCCTTTACTGAATCTACTGCTTTGATGGTTTCAAATCCCGGTACAGGTTACAACACAAGTCAGTAAATTAGAAGTTGTCATCTCAGTCCATCTGAAATTCTAAATAGTGACACAAAACAAACAATGTTTTGCAGTCAGCATGGAAACTATAATAAGTATTGTCAACCTCAAGCTCAACAGAAAGCATGAGTTAATCGTATGAAGAAAGTAGGTAGCAATCCACCCAGCAAACAAATTAACAATTCTGAACTTTTCACAAAACAAACAGTACTCCCTCCATTTTTATATACAAGGCCACTATGGAATATACATTTTGCATCTATACAAGGCCACCAACAGTAATCGAGGCAAAGTTAATAATATTTTCTCGTACTAACAATCTGTTTAATACTTGCATGCATGCAGTCATAATGACAGTCAGTTACTTCCTCCACTCAGTTTCTTTGCATGCATGCGGAGTATTAATGATCCCAGTAAACAAAAGAAAAGTTGACTTGTAAAGCAGACATTAAATTTTTACATTGGTACCTGTAATTCGAGTTTGTGGCCTTGTATACAAAAATGGAGGGAGTACTGAAGAACTGCCCTAGCTATCGCAATGTTCCAACTAAGAATGCTTCAGTATGTAACACACAACAATGCAAAGAAGATTGCTAGATGGTAGAGGGGCAAGAAGAAGGCGCATGTTCCCTCATCGGAGTCTTTTGGCCCGCCGGTGCCCATCGCGCCCGACCTCACGCACACCATCGTTGAAGGGTTGTCTGCCTCGAACCCTCCGTCAACATTCCAATAATTCCTCAGTCAAGATTATTCTTTTTAATTTTGGCGCCGATCAAAAAAAGGGACGAAACGATGAACTGATTTTTGTTGATGCAGAGCTGGACGGCCGGTAGTACAAGGTACCGCGGGATCGTCCTACAGACTGCCATGGCCGCGCGCCTGTGGTCGTTTGCTCGTTGATTTAGATTGCGGGAGATAAAGACGACGACCCTCCTCCAGACTGAAAAATAATGACGCAGCGTAGTCCTCGACAGGCAGTAGAGGACCCAGCTACATCGCCGGCGGCCGAGCAAGCACAGCCAGCCTCGTATTTCTACCGCGCAGACGCCGAATGATGAAGGGGGTGTTTGTTTTCAGGGACTTTTTTGTGTAGGGACTAGAAAAAGTCCCTCTTAGAGACTTTTTTACCATACGGGAGGGACTTTTTAGGGACTAAACTAGGCATTTGGGACTAAGTGGGTGTTTGTTTCCTGGGACTTATTGGCTTAGGGACTTAAAAAAGTCCATATAAGTCCCACCTAAACCAAACACAAGGGACTTATTGTGATGATCTGGGACCTATCAAATAAGACTCTCAGGGAGGAGCTTATTGGGACTTATCCCGGGTCGGACCTACCCCGCGTCGCTCCAGGCTGGTTCCCCGCACGCCGCCTGCCTCTCGGTCCAATCGCCGCCGCCTCTCGCCCCGTCGCCGCCCCGCCTCTCGCCCCGTCGCCGCCCCGCCTCTTGCCCCGTCACCGCCCCGCCTCTCGCCCCGTCGTCGCCCCGTTGCCATCCCGCCTCGGTTCGCCGCCCCGCCTCGGTTCGTTCTGCCTCGGTTCGTTGCAGCGGTGCCTCCAATTCCCGGACAGGCCCTCTCCTGAGCCTTGTTGCAGCGGTGCAACATGGACTTATAAGTCCCTGTAAACAAACAGGTAGGGACTCAGGACTTATAAGTCCCTGTAAACAAACATGTAGGGACTTATGACTTATAAGTTGGGACTTAAAAAAGTCCTAGGACTTATGAAACAAATAGGGCCTAAATGAAGAAGACTCTCAAGGAGAGTCTTTTTTGGAACTTTTTGGGACTTTTCCAACAATGCCCCTCCATGCATTCATTGGCCCGCCACCCAATGGTGTTGTTTGATTGTTATTTTTCTATATACTAGGGGCAACATGATCATTTAATAACCTCTAGGAAGGGACTAGGGACTTTTTAGTCTCTGGAAACAAACAGAGAGGGACTTTTCAGGGACTAGGGACTTTTTAGTTAGGACTAAAAAAAGTCCTAGAACTTATGAACCAAACAGGGCCGAAGTAGCAGGAAACAAAATTAATCAAAGTTAATTGTAGTCTTTGGCCCGCATGTACACATGGCACTCATTTATTGGCCCTGCATAATGATCCCTGCCGGGAACCCCGCAGGTGAGCGGAACTCGGGGCGGAGCGTCCCGACTCGCGAGGCAGAGCGTGGCTGCCTTTTTTTTCCTTCATACCGGTTTAGTCTGTACTGCGGGTTTAATTCCTAAAAACCATAGAGACCTTTTCGTAAAAACGGTGCGACGGTGAACACGACGAAGTCAATCCGTGCTTTATTATTAGAGAAAGATTATGATACATTACTAAACAGAGCTTACACAATCTGCACTGTGCTGATTGTACTTTTGCTTAAACGCTTTGCAGCAGCAGTTCGCCTATAGTCCAACCCATAAGAAAATGCTCATAATTCTGAAAGTGTTCTAGAATTGAACCTCCCAGCTGCTAGGTTGACTTGCATTCGGATATCATGCATTCATAAACACATGAATAACCTAATCTGGTTGCAGCAAAGATTGTTGATGCACAAAAGAATTTTGGCAAACTTGTGGTAGTTTAATCAGTAGACTAACCAAGCAGGTTAGATTTGGTAGCATCTCAACTATCTTGGCACCAGAACCTTGTAACTCACAACAGTTATGCTTAGCAGTAATCAAGAATAAATGTCACAATTTCACCAGTTGCGTTTTAGTATGCATAGTCACAACAAATATTCGACAACGAAAGCACTATATTTTGTGGATTGACTGCACTAAGCTAAATAACCCTTGACATCACCAATTTCCCGTGATAAAAGAAAAAGGTGGGGCTAAATTAGAAAGAACACACTAAAAAATATGCTAAATTTCTGTTTGGCATCAACGACGAGAGTACTGGTAACCTGCTGTGTCACTCATGTCATCAGCCATAATAGAAACCACCCCCTTCATATCACCAATTAAGGGGATGACCTGCATGACTGCATTGCATGTGGTCGTAGACATGAACTCAAAATTACAGTATACCATTTGGCACCCTAGCTTCATGAACCTTGAATTATATGCGGTTAATTAGTCAATGCAAGTCAAAGTGAATGGCTTTGTAGGATGCAATAAAGAATCTAGCTAGATTGAAAAAGGATCAGGCGATCAAAAGGTTATACGTATTTCGAGTTCTATTATGACACATATTTAACACTGATGTGATCAAGAGTTCAACTAAAACTGAACAATGTGGATGTCTAACTTTGCTATACAAATAGAACTGACAAAATAGCGTAGATAAAATCCAAAGAAATTCATTCTTACCTCTAACATATTGTGACTCTATTCTTCTTTCAACAGTGGCTAAAAGGGCCCTTTCAATAGTACGCTACTCTAACAACAACACCCACATCAGCATCAGAGTTTCTGCTGATGTGACTCTATTCTGATGTACGGGCATCAGAATTTCTTGACAAATGCACGTACTCTAACAACAACACCCACATCAGCAGAAATAACCACAAGATCCATCAAAATTGTCTAGCTAGCAAGGTAATCCAGAATCACAGCCTACATAAAAAGAAGATATGTTAATTATATTTGTTTATTAGCTCAAGTGCAAGAACATTCTAAAAAAGTGGCATTTTTTTGATAAAGGGCGTTTTATTAACTCAAAAATGTAGCATCAAGCGGATACAAAACATTATGAGTGACACCCGGCCTCTGCATAACTAACATGCACACAACCAATTCTAAAAAATTTGACAGAAAGAAAAGAAACAAAATCTGTTGAGTATGTATTGTGTACTGCACGTGTATTGGATTTGTGGCCCGCCTCCTAGTCTTATATAGTTGAGGTAGAGGCATTCCCTTGTATTATATATGCGTGCATCAGCACCCTGATCAATACATCGCATTGCAAACTATCTGTCTACATGGTATCAGAGCAAGTCGATCATCTCCCGC
The DNA here is from genome assembly GCF_002162155.2 of Triticum dicoccoides. Taxonomy (NCBI): domain Eukaryota; kingdom Viridiplantae; phylum Streptophyta; class Magnoliopsida; order Poales; family Poaceae; genus Triticum; species Triticum dicoccoides. The sequence goes on along the minus strand of NC_041383.1, from coordinate 696,349,785 downwards.
TTCCGCCTAACCCTAGCCGCCGCCGCCGCTGCCTCCCCGCGCCGCACCTCCTCTCCCGCGACGCGCCCGACCGATCCCGCTCTCGCCTCGCTAGCCATGTCGCCCGCCGCTTGCTATGCACGCCAACTCTTCGCTTCGCCGCTTGCTCCCCGTCGCCGCTCGCATGTGTTTGTCCTGCAGGCGAATCGATCCAACTAGCATACATAGCTAGCTAGCCACCGTAGCAAATCCATCTAGCAGGCTGCTTGTTTACTTGTACGTGTGTGTACTCAGTCTACGTCCTACCGCCTCTCTCCACCACCGCCGCCGCCGCCGCTGCGCAGCGCCTCCCCGCATGCACCGCGGCCGCCGTGCATGGACTCTCCGGGCTGCTTCACCATCTGCGGTGGAACTGCTCCATCGGCCGCGCCGATCCAGTCGCGTCCTCCCGCACCTGCCGGGTGTTACCCGTTGTCGCCACCAGTGACGCCCCCCCCCCCCACAGCACCCGCAAGGGGAAGGGGGCCGACGCAACTAGCGTGGCGGCGGTCGCCGCCGCCTGCAGCAGCAG
>NC_041383.1:696345522-696348956 GCF_002162155.2 Triticum dicoccoides | reverse complement strand
AGCAGGCTCTCCCCACTGGCCACCAGGCGTTCATCGGCGCGCCCATCCAGCCGACGGTGGTTATGGCCCGACCATCCCGACGCCCTCCTTGCGCTGCTGCCCCTCGGTGGTTATGGCCCGACCATCCCGGCGCCGCCCTATGAGGGCCTTCCACTGCCGCCGGTACCTGTGCCATGGTACCCCACCCTCCTCGCCGGCCAGTACTCCGCGCCGTCGCCGAGTGCCTATGTCGGTGGAGGCGACTAGTACATGGACTCAGGTGCTACTGCGCACATGGCAGCTCATCCCGGTAACCTAACCTCCTCCACTCCCGTTCACACACCCACTCGTATCACTGCCGGCAACCGCTCCTCCTTACCTATTACTCATATCGGTAGCACTAGCTTTTCCTCCACTTCCACACCCATCACTATGTCTAATGTTCTTGTTTCACCTGATTTAGTCACGAACCTAGTTTCCGTTCGTCGTCTTACTCATGAGAACCCACTTAGTGTTGAATTTGATGGTGTTGGCTTTTCTGTGAAAGATGCTCGTACCCGGATGGTCCTTCACCGATGTGACAGTCCCGATGAGCTCTACCCCATGCACGCCGGCGCCTCCACATCCACACCCGTCGCCCTTGCTGCCGGCGTTGATCTTTGGCACGCTCGCTTGGGTCACGCCAACTGCACTGTCTTACGTCAAATTCTTAGGAGTTTCTCTTTCTCATTTGATAAGCTCGAGACGAGCACTCTTGTGAGGCTTGCCGCTTAGGCAAGCACGTTCGTCTTCCCTTTAGTGCGTCTTCTTCAGTTTCCACTTTTCCGTTTCAATTACTTCATAGTGATGTTTGGACATCTCCCGTTGCGAGTAACACATGCTATCTATACTACTTGGTGATTTTAGATGATTATTCTCATTATGTGTGGACTTTTCCCCTTCATCGTAAATCCGATGCTTTAGCCACACTCATCGCCTTTTATTCCTATGTCACCACCCAGTTCGGTCGCCCCATACTCGCACTCCAAACTGATAATGGAAAAGAGTTTGACAACGTCGCTTTTCGCACACTTCTCGCCTCTCACGGCACCACCTTCCGTCTGACTTGCCCCTACACTTCCCAGCAGAAACGGCCACGCCGAGCGCATTCTCCGCACTCTTAATGACTGCGTTCGCACATTACTCTTTCACTCTAACGTGCCCGCTCGGTTTTGGCTCGATGCCCTCGCTACCGCCACTCTCTTAGTTAACATTCGTCCCTGTCGCCCTTGGTGGAACTACGCCCCTCACCACCCTCTCTTCGGCACACCACCATCCTATGATGGTCTCCGCATCTTCGGGTGTCTCTGTTATCCTAGCACCGCGTCCACCACGTCACACAAACTCGCACCATGATCCGTCCCATGCATCTTCCTTGGCTACCCTCCTAACACCAAAGGTTACCGGTGCTATGATCCTGTCACTCATCGTGTGTACACCTTGAGGCATGTGTACTTTGTCGAGATGGTGTTCCCTTTTTTTCAGGTTCCTCCGGCTTCGGCCCCTTCGGCGTCGGCCCCCGCGCCCCCTTCATGGAGCGATGCGCGGCGGCAGCCCCCGGCGGCCCCCGCGGCACGGCGCCCTCTGCCGCCACCACCTGGCTTCGTGACTCCTTCCCCCGGGGTCGAGTCCGAGCGGGCCCCCGGGTCCCCGTCTCCCTCATACGAGGTTGAGCCCGGCACCCCGCCCGCCCACCCTGCAACGGGCTCGACGTCACCCTCTCCCGTCGCCTCTTTCCTTGCCGGCTCGGCTGCCACTGCTGCCGCCGCGGCCCCCGCCGGCCCTGTTGTCCCGCCACTTGGTTTGACTACCCGTGCCCGAGTAGGAGTGCTTCGGCCTAGCACGCGCTACTCCGCCGACGAGTATGTGTGCACCGCCTCGACGTTGACGCCATCACTCGTACCCACCTCCGCTCGCGCTGCCCTTCGGGATCCCCACTGGCTAGCTGCGATGCAGGAGGAGTTCGACGCCATACAGCGCAATCGCACGTGGCAGCTTGTTCCGCGACCCTCTCGTGCCAACATCATCTCTGGCAAGTGGGTGTTTCACCACAAGACTCGCCCGGACGGTTCTCTCGAGCGCTACAAGGCTTGGTGGGTGGTTCGTGGTTTTCGGCAGTGCGCGGGCGTGGACTTCACCGACACCTTTGCCCCGGTTGTGAAACCGAGCACGATTCGCGCCGTGCTTCAGCTGGCGGTCTCGCGCGCCTGGCCTGTGCACCAGTTGGATGTCTCCAATGCCTTCTTGCACGGCCATCTTACTGAGCAGGTGTTTTGTGAGCAGCCCACTGGTGTCGTCGACACCGAGCACCCTGACTTTGTGTGCTTGCTCTCCCGTTCTCTTTACGGGTTGAAGTAGGCGCCTCGGGCTTGGTACCAGTGTATTGCAGCCTTCCTGCAGTCTCTCAGATTTCGATCCACTTGCTCCGATGCTTCACTCTTCGTATATCATCAGGGAGTTGACACTGCATATCTGCTGCTCTATGTCAACGACATCATCCTCACGGCATCCGCCCCGACCTCCTTCAGCGGCTGACTGCTCGTCTTTGTGATGAGTTCGCCCTCAAGGATTTGGGGCCCCTGCACTACTTTCTTGGCATCGAGGTGGTTCGACGGACTGACGGCTTCTTTCTGCATCAGCAGAAGTACGCCCACGAGCTCCTGGAGCATGTCAGTATGCTTAACTGCAAGCCGGCGCCCACCCCCATCGATACGAAGGCGAAGGTCTCTACTCTCGAGGGGTCTCTTGCGTCCGATGGAGCGTTTTATCGCTCTATTATCGGTGCTTTACAGTACCTGACGCTGACTCGCCCGAACCTGCAGTACGCTGTCCAGCAGGTGTGCCTCCATATGCATGCCCCGCGTGACTCTCACTGGACTCGGGTGAAGCGTATTCTCCGTTACATACGCGGCACCATGTCCTTGGGACTCACCCTGACGGCCTCCGCTTCCACCGACCTCGTGGCCTACTCGAATGCCGACTGGGCTGGGTGCCCCGACACGCGACGCTCTACGTCAGGCTACTGCGTCTACCTTGGGCCCTCGTTGATCTCTTGGTCATCGAAGCGGCAACCCACGGTCTCCCGCTCCAGCGCCGAGGCAGAGTATTGCGCCGTGGCTAATGCCGTGGCCGTGTGCTCTTGGATAAGTCAGCTGCTCCAGGAGTTTCTTTGTGATGTTCACAAGACCACTCGTGTCTACTGTGACAACGTCAGCGCGGTCTACCTCTCCGCCAACCCGATGCACCATCGACGGACGAAGCATATTGAGCTCGATATTCACTTCGTGCGCGAGCAAGTTGCTCTTTGCCGTGTTCGGGTTCTCCACGTGCCAACGACGCAACAGTTTGCTGATGTGATGTCTAATGGATTGCATGCTCCCGTCTTCAAGGAGTTTCGGTCCAGTCTCTATGTCTCT
>NC_041383.1:696341722-696345254 GCF_002162155.2 Triticum dicoccoides | reverse complement strand
TGAGTATGCATTGTGTATTGCACGTGTATTGGATTTGTGGCCCACCTCCTAGTCTTGTATAGTTGAGGTAGAGGCCTTCCCTTGTATTATATATACGTGCACCAGCACCCCGATCAATACATCACATTGCAAACTATCTGTCTACAAAATCGACAAAACGGCAACAGTAGAGTCCTATAAACCGACACTATATATGCCTATGTCGAAAATGATGGTGGGTCAATCCAGAGGTTATGCTGCCACCCATGTTGGGAAAAAACATCCGTAGCCACCTGCTCCAATCGCGTAACCAGCGGCCCGATCTCCCCGATCCCAGCGATCACGTGTTTTGAGCGATCAGCGGTATTTCCTTTCGCGTAAGAAAAAAACGATCAATCAGCGGCCTTGACGATTCCCTTCCTGTTCTGTTCGACTCTTTCATCGCGCGGAATCACGCAACGCCCAGTTCCCAGCCGTAGCTGATATCCGCAGACGCCGCCGTACACGCACGCTGCACGCACGCACTCCCGCCTCGCCGCTGCCTGGTAATTTCCTTCGCAATCTTTATATGTTCGCCACTGATTTCAATTTCGGGGGCCCCTTTGGCATTTGCTCAATTGTTCTCTTCTCAATCCTTTGCAAACTCTAGGCGCTCTGCAATCCCCTGTGTATTGTATTGTATACACGCAAGCACTGAAGTTTGACCATCACTCCATCACGTATTGAGGTATATTCATATAATTCTGATACAAGGAAATTCCTTTGATGCATAGCCGTCAATGTTCAACAATTGATAGAACATTTTTTTTAATTATTTTCAGCATTGTGTGTGTGTGTTATTATGAAGTCTTCCAGTAAGAGGAATTATCCATCAGGTAGCAGCAAAATAAAAAAGAAGAAGGAAGTAGAGAAATTGACACACACACAACGCTGGTGTTTAAAGATATATTCGGATTTTTATTGAGCCCGGGCACTCTGAAGTCATTAAGTGACAATGAACTTGAAGAATGTTGCACAAAATTTGCAGAAACTTTCTCTCTTAATGATTCATCTCATGTTGAGGTATACAATCTTATTTCTGAAATCAAGATTATGAGATTAACTTTGCCAGATGGTGTAATGTCTGCTATGAAGATTTTCAGGCATATGAGAGAAGTCAAGTGTTATCCTAATATTCTATTGCCTATCGCATCTTATTTACTGTGCCTGTGACGGTCGCGTTGGTGGAAAGAAGCTTTTCGAAGTTGAAAATGTTGAAGAATTATTTGAGGTCAGCAATGACTCGAGAGAGGTTAAATGGTCTGGTTACATTATGCATCGAAAAGAAATTATTGGATGAGATTGACATTGACCCCATCATAAGCGACTTTGCATCGAGGAATGTTAGAAGAAAATTTTAAGGTAATATGTATAAATTATTTGATACGCATACTGATTTTAGATGATTGAAGTGTTACTGATAGTAATTTACATATACTTGTATTATAATGACTTGTATATTAAGGGCCCCCAATTTTTAGTTCGCCCCGGGCCCCCGAAATCTCAGGACCGGCCCTGCCGTACACACGCCTTGAACAACGGTTGGTACTCCGCTCGCTATAGTGTAGACCACGTACGAAGCGAGTGCGTACACCGGAAAATAACATGTAGAGGAGAAGCATTTTTGTCATTAAAAACCAAATCATTTCTACATAGCCATAACGACCACATTAAGGCATACGCTCCCCCCCTATTAGTGTTTTGAATCTATTTGGAATACCGTCCAACCAATGACCAAAAATATTGGCAACACTTGTGGGCGGATATAAATTTAACGCTATTTGGATGACTGACCACGTAGAACGGGCAAACTTGCATTGAAAAAAGAGGTGTTTGATTGTCTCGTCATGAGTACAAAAAAAAGTGGCATAGATGCATCCATCCAATTCTGCACGAATGTAATCCTAAGTCATTGACATACCTAGAGAAAGCTCCATAAATGCATTCGTACAGGTCTGGATATTCACATGAAAGTTCCTGAATCTATGTCTAACAAAGAGGTAAATAGAAAATTCAGAAAGATGTAGGGTAAAGTTTCAGCAACAAGTACTGGGCAGTTCACCATGGTGGAGCTCGTCGGCATGGTTGTGGTGGCCGTCTCCGTTGTCGTGGAGCTCATTGTGGAGGCACGCTAGCGACGACGTCGATGGCCAAGAATCCTATTGCGTTCACCGACATATCGAACAGCTCGCCAGTGGCGGCCCGCAACTCGACCATCTCGATGGTGGCAGCGCACACGCACTGGCTGCGGCGAGAGGAAGATGACGCCGCGAGGGAGAGGAGTCTGTGGCAGCGAGCTGAAGCGGACTCCAGGTGGTCCGCCGCGGCCGGGATGGTGGTGTGTGCGGGGCGACAAAGTTCGCGGCCATGGTGTTGGGCGGTGTGTGAACGGTGAGATAGCGAGGTGTGTGGGGAGGGGAGGGGAAGGACGGGAGGTAGAGAAAGATGGAGGGCGAGAGGTAGAGAGAGATCCGGAGGTGGTGGCGGCGGCGCAAGATGGGACAGAGGAGGTGGACGGGAACGGTGGGAACCGTGGAACGAGAACACGAGGACGACCCGGACACATTCGATTTTGACCGACACAAGAACGTCGGTTGGGTTTGCTGCTGGAGGACCTCACGGCACGATCTGACCCTGACAAACAGGGTTAACGTCGAAGGAAAAATATAGGAGCTCTCCCAGGCCTTCATTTCTTGGGAGCTTAGAATCTGTAGTTGATTCGGCCTTTTTATCATTACATAGTCTAGTTTTTAGCGAAATCATTAGTTAATGAGTACTCGTTGTAAAGATCACTCCCACCTTTCCAGGTTGTGCGTCACTTGTCGCAAGCCGGTAGTTTTTTTTCCTTTTTTAGTAGATTTGTTTTTCAAAACGTTTTATCTCTTAAATCGTGTGTCCAAATCTTAAACCGTTTTAATTGTTGGATTCCTCGCATCGAGATCTTCAAAACTAGATCCCATGTTGATAGGTTTTGACGAACTTTTTTTCACGAAAACGCGGACGAAAAACCGAACCGGAAGCACGGGGTTTTTTCCTGACCGAAAGAGGCACATCCGTGCCTCTCACAAAATCACAACCGTGCCCCTCGCGGAAGCAAAACCGTGCCTCTCGCGGAAGGAAAAAAAAAGAAGAGAAATGCGTTTTTTTCGTTTCAAGGAGGCACGGACCATGCCTGTCGCGGAAGCAAAGCCGTGCCTTTCGCGAAAGAGAAAAAAATAGAAAACGCGTTTCTTTTCGTTTCCGATAGGCACGACCATGCCTCTCGTGAAAGCACAACTGTGCCTCTCGCAGAAGCAAAAACGTGCCTCTCTCGGAACGAAAAAAACCAGAAAACGCGTTTTTTTCCGTTTCCGAGAGGCACAACCGTGCCTCTCTCGAAAGCATAACCGTGCCTCTCGCGGAAGGAAAAAAAACAGAAAACACGTTTCTTTTTTGTTTCCGAGAGTCACGACTGTGACTCTCCCGAAAGCAAAACCGTGACTCGTGAAAAAAAACTTGTTTTTTTGTGCAATTT
>NC_041383.1:696335241-696341270 GCF_002162155.2 Triticum dicoccoides | reverse complement strand
AAAGCCGTTTAAAAAGCCGAAAACGCGTGCGAAAAAATAATAAAAACAAAATCCGGAAGGAGCGCCCAAAGCGCGACACGTGGCGGACGGCTGAGAGCGCGCCAAGTGGCGCTGATCGTTGTGAGTCTTCCGAAGAAGCGCTCGTTAACTAGTTGCCCTCTTTTTTTAGCCCAGGTGAATGAGTACTACTTTTTTTTTTGATTTTTGCTTAAGGAGCTGGTCTATATGGGCTTTTCTTCATCTTTTTTTTACCCAGCCGAATAAGAGAAAGAGGATATATTCTAAGGATGCGAATAATCGCTAGCTCCTTGCATTCTTCCTTGCATGCTATTGTCACTTGTTTTTGTTTTTGAATCGTGTTATTGTCATTTGTTGACCGTAGCTTTCAGGGGCCTGCTCTTTGCAACGACTTTCTTTGCATTTTTCTCTCTCATAATTAATTGTTGTTTTTTTATTTCACTACATGTTGTAGACCATTATTCCTCTCTTCCCCCTTTTCCTAATTTCGTGTATTCATTTTGTTTTTTAGCTTAATATTCATTTGTTACCATAGATTGAAAAATTGATTTATTAGGGATTTCACTATTGTTTCATTGTTCTTTTCCATTTTTCCATTTTCTATATTTTTTCCTACTTTTCATCATTCAATTTATTTTTATCTTTATACCTCATTTTATTTAATATTTTTTTGTATTTTTTTATTCTAATGATATCAAAGCCCATGCCTCCTTTTCGGTAGAAATGCTTTTTACCTGAGTTTTTCATTCAAAAAATTTGTGTGACCAAAGTTTTTATGTCTGGTCACAACTACAAAAAATTTCAAATTTGGTGGTAATCGCAATCCATCAAGCCAGGTTGCAAGTGCTTGTTTTTAGATGGGGTTGCAACCTCGAGGTTTCTAAAAAGTGATCGCAGACAACTGTTTTTCAAATGTGGACGCGGCTGCAGGCTTTTAAGTCAGGGTTGTACATGCAAGTTTTCGAATCTAGTCACAACTGCAAGTTTTCAAGTTGGATCTCAACTGAATGTTTTCAAGTTGGGTTGCAACTACAAGCTTTCATGTGGGGTCGCAACTCCAGGGTTTAAGGTGTGGTCGCAACTGCAAATATCAAAGTCGGGTCACAACAACAAGTTTTTAAAGTCGGGTCGCAACTGCAAGTATTGAATGCCAGGTCACAACCGCAAGTTTTCAAAATCTGGTCGCACCCACAAGTTTTCAATCGCAACCGTAGGTTTTCAAGGTCGGGTCGTAATTGCAAGTTTTCAAGGTCGGGTCGTAACCGCACGTTTTCAAAGTCTGGTCGCAACCACAAGTTTTCAAAGTCAGATCGCGACCGCAAGTTTTCAAGGTTGGGTCGCAATTGCAAGTTTTTAAGGCCGGGTCCTAACTGCACGTTTTCAAGGTCTGGTCGCAACCACAATTCTTCAATGTCAGGTCGCAACCGCAAGTTTTTGAGACCGGGTCGCAACTGCAAGTTTTCAAGGCCGGGTTGTAACTGCACATTTTCAATGTCTCTTCGCAACTGCAAGTTTTCAAGGTCGGGTCGCAAATGCATGTTTTCAAGGTCGGTCGTAACTTCAAGTTTTGAAGGTTGCGTCGCAACTGCAAGTATTCAAAGTCGGGTCGCAAACTCGCAACTGTAAGTTTTCAAAGTCGGGTCGCAACTGCAAGTTTTCATAGTCGAATCGCAACTGCAAGTTTTCAAAGTCGGATCGCAACTGCAAGTTTTCATGGCCGGGTCGTAACTGCAAGTTTTCAAGATTGGGTCGCAATTGCAAGTATTTGAAGTCATGTCGCAATTGCCAGTCTTCTAAATGCGTCTTTTTTTTATGTGATGACAAGCCCAACTAGATAGTATTTTTTTGTGTGTACACCCCACCAACAAAAGGAGACTGTCAGCCGAGGCAAAGAAGTAGCGACTAATTCCCTACAGACAAACTGTAAACTCCATCATTTTTAAGACAATTTGATGGATTTTTAACAAATAAATAATGCATGGGGCAAAACCAGGATAGATCCTATGCTAGGCATCATGCTGGTGATTACTGCAGAACTAAGTAAAAACTGAAAATCAACGAAAAAACACTCTTTTTTAAGACAACGAAGAAAACACTCCAAAACTGTGTTATGGAAACTAAAATATGTTGTACAGGCCAGCCCACTAAGACGTATCTGCTTCTCTTATGCTGCCAAGCTCTAGTAAATATCTGAGTGAGTAAGTTATGGATCGTGGGCTTTTTCATCTCCTGCTTACGGCAATATCTGCTTCTTTTTAGCTGAAGACAAGGGACCCTCTTATAAGGTATTTTGTAGTTGGTGGGAGCGCTTTGGCGCGAAAAGTGATAGCTATGGCTTAACAAGCATCAACTGTTCTAGCACCAGCAACAGACAAAAGGCCAAGCCCAAAAAAACAACATGACACGTGCAAATCATGGGGAGAAGAAAAAAATTTAGCCAATATATATGATAATGTCATGTGAATGAGATCGTAGATAAATCTCAGCTAGCTGAGTTCGAGGTGCTCCTTTAAAGCGCGCCGGCGCTTACATCCGACAAAAGAAAAACAGGGGCGATTTGCTACAAAAGAAAAACGACAAAGGCGGAGGCGGTGACGAAGAAGCTGGAACAGGAGGAGACCGGCCTCAAGCTTCCCCGAAGTTGCTCTCCTTCTCCTGCTGAACCAGCGCCTCCGCGACGTCTCCCACCATGCGCTCCGCCCTGCGCTGGTCCTCCATGTCTAGCTCCTCCAGCACGACCTCCACTGGGAAGTGCGGGGTGGCGTTGTGGACACTAGCAAGGATGCGGATTGCCTCCGCCTCCTGCGCCGCTGCACTCTGCTGGCGGAACTCCCCGAACCGTGCCACCAGATGCTGGAAGAAGAACGTGAGGTGGTTCAGCTTCCCTTCGTCGAAGGCGCTGTACGGGATGAACCGCTGGAGGCCGAGGACATCCATGTCCTCGTTCAGCCACCGGTACACATCCCGTAGAGCCGCCACGCTTCCATAGTGGTCGGCGTGAAGGGTGTGGGCGAGCTGCTCCGCCTCCCGACGGCGAAGCCGCTCCATATCCACCTGGGCGCGCAGCTCAGCGGTCTCACTCTCCAAACGAAGAGCGGTACCACTAAGGACCCCTCGGAGCTCCCTGATCTCGGCGTCCTTGGCGGTAAGGCTCACGCGCATCTGCTCCCACTCGGAGCGGCTGATCTCATGCGACATGGTGGGGAAGGGAGGAGGTGGAAAGAGGCGGCGGTGACGACTGCAGCAAAGGGCTCGCGGCCTCAAGGGCTGGGAGGCTGCGAGATGGTGAGACGAAAGGAAGAAGAAAGATGAGGATCTTCAGCATTTTATAGGCTCGGAACAGAGACGGTTTGCGCTCTCCATCGACTCCAAACCATCAACTCGGCGCCATTGTTAGCTACTGCGTGATGCACTCACCACACTAGCATGAGCGCATGACCATCCCTTCTCGTGTGACTTTTCTGCCCACCAGTTTCTGCTCATCATGCACGACGAACCATGAACCTGCTAGCTCTGCAGTGTGTGCGCGTGTGCTTGAGCTACCACACTAGGACGTGATTGAATTGGATTCGTGTGAACCATCTTTGGCCCGCACCCCAATCCTGTGTATGGAATCTCCGTCGCAGTCCCGGTCTGACAAGAGCAGAACAGAGAAAAGCAGAGCACCCGCTACCTCCATTCTCTAAGCTGAGCATCTCAGGGATTAATTTACTGCCGGTGCTGTTGATGCTTGTATATTCAGACTGTGCGCATGAACTGAACCTTGTGCATTTCTCCCTTACTCTCTTTGCCTAATCTGGAATGTTTTGGCAACTTAAGTATTGAAGGCATCCTTTTATTGTAGCTATCTGACAATTGGCCAGCATATATTGTAAATCTTATGGGTTTGTCTCACATACATTCGACAAACCTGACATGTTCATCCCAAATTATTGATAACATATCTTGCAAAGAAAATAGTGGACAATAGCAAACACAAGACATTTATCCCAAGAGTAGACAACATACTCTCTGATATTGTCGAACGGAGGAAGTACTTACTCTCTAATATCACACATACTGGGCTAATTTGTAGTTTAAACACTAATTAGGCTCATGATGTAGTTTGTTCTTCAATGGATGCAAAAAGTAAGGGGGGGCCATGGCCCCTATTGGTCTCCCCTAAGCTCCGCCACTGCCCGATAGTAGGGCAAATTTGTGTGTGTGTATATATTATATATGTATATAGACACACATGCACACATAATGTGTCGTTGTCATGGCAGGAAAAAAAAAACGTTGTCATGGCAACATCTATTTTTTTCACCTAGGAGGTAACTAGTGGCATGCGATACATAGAGCAAGCCACCACCACGAAAATATATTGTGGTGCGTGGAAGGTCTCTCACGCCACTTCTTCAATCCATTGAACCCAATTTGACATGCAGCCTTCATACTTCATGATCGCTCTTCTCATTGAGCACGAATTTGGATTAATCATCCTCTGCTTCTTCCCTAGTCGTAAACCCCTTATAGCAATTGTTTTTCTTGCCATCCATCTGTTCATGGCATGCCTGCCACCAACCGTAGGCTCCTTGAGAACTCCCTAACTACACCACATACCACTTCATCTACCAAAACAAAAGAAGAAGATAATAACAAGTCAATTACTATATCAACGAGTCATGTAGCAATCTTCATAGCAAACATAGTAAGTACACTAGCATCATACAAGGCACATAAAGGAAGTTCAGAAGTGGCTCAGAAGATATAGATCTGCTCCTTGGACATGATTTCTTCACCTCCTCCATCTCTAGCTCGCCCCTCGTCAATCTTGTGGGAAAAGGGCCACCACGATCGGCGCTAAGGAGGCTGCAACCATCTGGGCGTAGACGGCCATGATCTAGGCTAGGCCAGTCGCCCACAGTATCGTGGTTGCTTGAGTGCTCTCGGTAGATGCAACTGCCAGTTAGGTGCCACAGATGCCCTCTCTAGGTCAAAGACAAGAATAGTTTGGAACACTAGAACTCAGACATGATGATGCAGTCCTTTTCCAGCGATGCAAAGCAAAGGTACTATGTCAGGACTAGGAGATATGGGACCTTGGCTACTCGGGAGAGTAAAACACTAGTAGGGAAACCCCTTACTTGCCGCGTTCAAGATTGCTCTCCAGCCGCGTTTTGAGAGGACGCCGCCAGTGGTAATGTCCATTTAGCCACGTGTGCCCCACATGCGGTGGGTGGGTCAGCTTTAGCAGCGTGCCGCCCACACGCGACTAGTCTATTGATGCCAAGCAGCATCCACGTTATCCACATGCTAGCTGTCCTCACTAGTAGAAATAGGGCATAGGTTCGGGCCAGATAAGCCCATTAGTCCCGGTTCGGTCACGAACCGGTACCTATGGTCCCATTGGTTCCGGTTCGTGAGGCCAGGGGGCCTGCCGGGTCTCATGGGGCCATTTATCCCGGTTCGTCTGGCCCCTTTCCCGGTTAGTGGCACGAACCGGGACCAATGGACCAAGCTCCTGGCACACCATCATTGGTCCCGATTGGTGGCCTGAGTCGGAACCAAAGGGAGGTCTTTAGGACCGGGTCAAGCCACGAACCGGGACCAATGAACCAGCCAGGGGAGAGGGCTTTTGTGTGTAAAACATTAAAAGCAAAAAGAATTTTCATAAAATAAATAAAAAAGCGAAGAAATAAAAGAAAATAAATAAGTAGAAACAAAATAAAATAAATAAGTAGAAACAAATTTTTTTAATAAATAAGTAGAAACAAAATAAACTTTAATAAAGTAAAATAAATAAACTATAATAAAATAAATAAAAATAGCAAAAGTAAGTAGAAACAAAATAAAATAAATAAAGCAAAAAAGAAAGAATTTTCATAAAATAAATAAACGAAGCAAAAAAGAAAAGAAAATAAATAAGTAGAAACAAAATAAACTTTAATAAATAAGTAAAAACAAAATAAACATTTATAAAACCTTTAGTATTATTGAAACTAAAATTATAAAATTTATGCAACTAAAAT
>NC_041383.1:696324726-696334700 GCF_002162155.2 Triticum dicoccoides | reverse complement strand
AAATTATCAAAGTATTTTCTGTTCAAAACATTAATAGAAAAAAGAAGTTTTATAAAGAAATTTTTTGTTAGAAACTTTAATAGCAAAAAGAATTATCATAAAGAATTTTTTGTTAGAAACTAAAATAACAAAATATGTTTTTGAATATAATGATAAAACACAGTAATATTAAATAGCAGGAAAAAGAATCACTTAAAAATCTATTTTTATAGTAAAGCTATTCAAAAACTAGTGATTCACACAAATTTCAAAAAATTCAAATTTAAACTATTCAAATTAAAAAACAAATGGCACTAACAGAAAAATCACTAAAAAACTAGTAAGTATTTTGTTGTAATTAGAAACAAAATTAAAATAAACAAAGCAAAAAATAAAACAAAAAAATATAAAAAGTGCCACCACGGCCTGAATACGACTAGAAACCCAACAATGAGCCAGGATTCAGGCCCGCAGTCGGCCCAGTAGGTCCTCCATGTCTAGATTGCGGTTTTTCTTTCTAGATTGCGGTTTTATCAATGTTATTGCGGTCGTCTTGAACTATGTGAGAGCATCATCCATAAGACCATAACTGACTTCAATTTGTTGTAGCATTTCTTGGTCTTTCGATGCGAATCGAAGACATAAGAACTGCATGTCATTGGGAATAGAACCAAGAGGATCCAGTGATAGTTGCTGCATAAACAGTCAACCAACCATTAACTTTGTCAATCTTCATATGATGCGAGCATATACAATGCATGTGGGAAAGCATATGTGCATTGATGCTGGCTAGCAAACATTTATCACATACGGTAAGGTAGTAGATGGTTGTCTGCTTGTCTATGATGAAGCATGAATTCGGCAACGTACGTATTCATCACTTTTATACCTTCTGGACTGGAAAGGTTATATTGGTGCATGTGGTAAGGGTCTGCGACGGCGACCGTGCTCACATTGTCATACTTGAGCTTGTTGGCTAGATGAAGCGCCCATAGCATGACTATGTTGCATCCTGACGGCCTGCAAGTGCACAAGGTTTATTTGTGGCCTTTCCGAAGTAAGAGTACCGATAGCTGCAGCATGAGGCGAAGTGCAGGCATCGCTAGGTGGTCTATGGATCTGGATGTAATTTTTATTATCTCTAGTGTTTGTTGTACTATCATTATTGGAGATGAGTAGATCAGAAGTTTTCCCGCAAAAAGTAAACTTATTTATCACAACATGCAAGCTTGCCACATCATTATACAATTATAAACGAGACAAGGCCCACCTCAACATGGAAAAAGACCAACCACAACATTCAACCATGAATGAAAAAAATGTTTTTTATTCGCTTATATTCTACTGATATTCCATAAACATTGTTCCAACTATACATAATGAAATATAATAACTCATCTATTTTTAATTTTTGTTCACATGTTATCAATCCAAATTTTCATAATCATTCTTGCACTAATTGTTAGAATTGATTCAAATATTATGTATAGAGTAGGTTACAATTGGACTCTGAGTCATACAGTGGGTAGATATGATATGATATCATGTCCTAGTAGAAAACTTGTAGCCTAGTACTCTTATATATGTAGGGGTAAACTCCCGTAGTCAGGCATCGGCAATGTAGTCATATTGGTGAACCTCGTTAACAAATCTTAGTGTCATGCTCGTGTGATTCCTTGGTCCGGATGATCGACTACATGCCTCGGATAATTCTAGCAGCAATGCACGGCTTATCCTCTAGTATTTCCTCCGCATGTTTCTCTATCTCGACTAGGCCATCGGCGTAGACAACCGTGATTTGGGCTAGGCCAGTCGCCCATAGTATCAATGGTTGCTCGAGTGCTCTCGATAGATGCAACCGCCAGTTAGCTGCCACATATGCCCTCTCTAGGTCAAAGACAAGAATAGTTTGGAACACTAGAACTCAGGCGTGATGATGGAGTCCTTTTCTAGTGATGCAAAGCAAAGATAATATGTAAGGACTAGGAGATATGGGACCTTGGCTGTCGTGGAAGTGTCACCGCAGATGTCCTTATGGAAGGACTTAGTTGCGGAGCCATTGCGACGGAGTTAGTTTAAAGGGGTTAAAACGGGACAAAGGACACAAGGAGTTTATACTGGTTCGGCCCCTTGCGGTGAGGGTAAAGGCCTAATCCAGTTTGAGGTGGTATTGCTAGGGTTTCAATGACCAGGGAGCGAATACGTGATAACCCACAAGTATAGGGGATCGCAACAGTTTTCGAGGGTAGAGTATTCAACCCAAATTTATTGATTCGACACAAGGGGAGCCAAAGAATATTCTCAAGTATTAGCAGCTGAGTTGTCAATTCAACCACACCTGGAAACTTAGTATTTGCAGCAAAGTGTTTAGTAGCAAAGTAATATGATAGTGGTGGTAACGGTAACAAAAGTAAAGACAGCAAAAGTAATGTTTTTGGTATTTTGTAGTGATTGTAACAGTAGCAACGGAAAAGTAAATAAGCGAGAACCAGTATATGGAAAACTCGTAGGCACCGGATTAGTGATGGATAATTATGCCGGATGCGGTTTGTCATGTAACAGTCATAACATAGGGTGACACAGAACTAGCTCCAATTCATCAATGTAATGTAGGCATGTATTCCGAATATAGTCATACGTGCTTATGGAAAAGAACTTGCATGACATCTTTTGTCCTACCATACCATGGCAGCGGGGTCCTATTCGAAACTAAGGGATATTAAGGCCTCTTTTTCATAGAGAACCGGAACAAAGCATTAGCACATAGTGAATACATGAACTCCTCAAACTATGATCATCACCGGGAGTGGTCCCGATTATTGTCACTTTGGGGTTGCCGGATCATAACACATAGTAGGTGACTATAGACTTGCAAGATAGGATCAAGAACTCACATATATTCATGAAAACATAATAGGTTCAGATCTGAAATCATGGCACTCGGGCCCTACTGACAAGCATTAAGCATAGCAAAGTTATAGGAACATCAATCTCAGAACATAGTGGATACTAGGGATCAAACCCTATCAAATCTAACACGATTGCATGATAAATCTCATCCAACCCATCACCGTCCAGCAAGTCTACGATGAAATTACTCACGCACGGCGGTGAGCATCATGAAATTGGTGATGGAGGATGGTTGATAATGACGACGGCGACGAATCCCCCTCTCCGAAGCTCCGAACGGACTCCAGATCAGCCCTCCCGAGAGAGATTAGGGCTTGGCGGCGGCTCCGTATCGTAAAACGCGATGATTTCTTCTCCCTGATTTTTTTCTCCCCGGAAGGCAATATATGGAGTTGGAGTTGGCGTCGGAGGGTCTCCAAGGGTCCCATGAGGTAGGGGGGCGCACCCAGGAGGGAGGGGGAGGGCGCCCCCCACCCTCGTGGATAGGGTGTAGGCCCCCTGGTCTTCATCTTTGGCGAGGATTTTTTATTATTTATTCTAAGATATTCCGTGGAGTTTCAGGTCATTCCGAGAACTTTTGTTTTCTGCACAAAAAACAACATCATGGCAATTCTGCTGAAAACAGCGTCAGTCCGGGTTAGTTCCATTCAAATCATACAAGTTAGAGTCCAAAACAAGGGCATAAGTGTTTGGAAAAGTAGATACGACGGAGACGTATCAACTCCCCCAAGCTTAAACCCTTGCTTGTCCTCAAGCAATTCAGTTGACAAACTGAAAGAGAAAAAGAAAAACTTTTACAAACTCTGTTTGCTCTTGTTATTGTAACTATGTCAAGCCAGCATTCAAGTTTTCAGCAAAGATCATAACTAACCACATTTGCAATAATTCTCAAGTCTCATGTTTACTCATATCAATAACATAATCAGCTAGCAAGCCATAATAATAAATCTTGGATGACAACACTTTCTCAAAACAATCATAATATGGTATAACAAGATGGTATCTCACTAGCCCTTTCTGAGACCGCAAAACATAAATGCAGAGCACCTTCAAAGATCAAGGACTGACCAGACATTGTAATTCATGGTAAAAGAGATCCAATCATAGTCATACCCGATATAAATTAATAGTAATGAATGCAAATGACAGATGTGCTCTCCAGCTAGTGCTTTTAATAAGAGGGTGATGACTCAACATAAAAGTAAATAGATAGGCCCTTCGCAGAGGGAAGCAGGGATTTGTAGAGGTGCGAGAGCTCGGTTTTGAAATAGAGGTAAATTATATTTTGAGCGGCATACTTTCATTGTCAACATAACAACTAAGAGATGACGATATCTTCCATGCTAAACAAATTATAGGCGGTTCCCAAACAGAATGGTAAAGTTTATACTCTCCCTTCTCCACAAGCATCAATCCATGGCTTGCTCGAAACAATGAGTGCCTCCACTAGTAGAAAACCACCAATCAGTCCCGGTTCGTAAGGGCCTTTAGTCCCGGTTCGGGAACCGGGACTAATGGGTCGTTACTAATACCTCAACCCATTAGTCCCGGTTCAAACACGAACCGGGACCAATGTGCCTCCACGTGGCCCTGTGCGCCGAGCCCAGTCAGGGGGCCTTTGGTCCCGGTTGGTGGCTCCAACCGGGACCAAAAGGCGTCCACGTGTCTGCATTCCAGTGGCCTGGGTTTTTGTTTTTTTTTTTGAAAGGAGGGGGGTTGGGGGGTTTTGGGGGGTTAATTTAGGTGTTTCGTATATTGTGTTAGCTAGCTAATTAATAGAGAGAAGTGTCCTCTCTTAATTATGTCCGTGCTTGCTCGACGCTACGTAGTATATATTCATAAGTGATCGAGAGAACCATTCAGTACAGAAGTTCGTCATGCATACCGAGAGAAGTGATCGATCGACCTCTCCTTCTCCGAGAGATTGGTCGAACAACAAGTTTTACTGGCTACATACATGTACAATCTATATAAGATCTCTTAATTACAAACCACTAGCATTTGAATTCAAGTTCCACATGGTATTCTCCGGCTTTACTGATGACGTGTTCAAGAAAGAATCCTGCCAATTCCTCTTGAATTGCTTTCATGCGATCTGGTTCTAGGAGTTCATCCCGCATCTGCCACGTCTAATTAATTTGAAGAAGGGGGTTAATTAATACATATATATATGAATGAAACTCAACAGAAATGATGGTGTAATAAAATGAAATTGTGAATATTATTGCTTACGCACTTCATATTGTCTTCTAGAGTAGCCCCGCTTGTTTTTCAAAGTCGCGTTGTGGATGAACTCGCACACGTAGTATCCACAGAAATCATTCCCTTCCTCCTGCCACAAGCACTTTACGAGAAATAGAGGTCAATCAAACTGATAATGAAGCATTATATAAATGGCATTGATGAAAGTATAGCTATAGAATCAACGGGAGATGCGCGCCAGTAGTACTTACTTTCGGGTATGTATATCGCAGCTCCTTCGGCAGTCCCGGAGCTTGTGCGGTGAACTATTTCCAAACCCTGCAAGACAAAGAAAATATTTGTTATTACTTGAGATATCAGGAAATGAACAAAAAGTTGCCGATATGGTGCGATAATGATCGATTGAACTTACTTGCTGAGCATTTCAGTCATGTCCGCATAGGTGCTGGGATCTTTCCGCCTGGAGTCTAAGACGGTTACTAGTCCACGCTCAAGCTTAATCTCCAGAAGAATATAGTGGTACCTACACGCATGCATAACTCATCAATTACATTAACCTCGCTCGAGTAATAAGGAAAACCGAATATGCACACGACAGTAACACTCACGGGCCGTGGTAAGCAAAGAGTATGGTATCTTTGTTTTGATTTTTGATCAATGATTGTAGCAAGTTGTCCTCGGCCTCTTCGGCGCGCTTTTTAACCAGAAAAACATCTATGATATTTGTGTTAATGAACCCAATATCATAGATTTCATTTTTTTTGCACTCGACGATCTTCAATCTGCATAATATATTGAGGATAATTAATTATAAATACATGCAATGAAAGAGCCGAGCTATATATACAGACTAATGACAGAAATAGTACTTACAGGCAGTAGCAAAAGACCATTAATTTATCGAGGGCCTTTTGATTGAAGAACTCGAAGAACTCCTCAAATGGAATAGACAACCGATCATTTGAAACGAGGTCGTGCTCCTCTTTAATTTTCAGATACAAAGTGTTCGTCCCCTCAGACTCTCTGCAGGTTTTCATGTACCAACTATGGAATCTTCGCATCATTGTTGTCAGAGACTTTTCATCTTTGACGAGAGGCTTCCCGTACTCGTATCTGAATAAGTCCACCTCCATGAAATCAGGAAGTGCATCGTCAGGCAGGTAATCTCCAAGATTGCCATAACCGGCCATCGTCCTCGGAGGATTAGACACATTCAGCGGGGGGCACGATTGCTGTGCTTGTTCGCCGAGCTGGGCAATTTTTTCCCCTTTGCCCGTTGTTCTTTTGACCTTTTATCACTGACAGTAGTTCCCGACCGCTTGTCTTGGAGATATGTCTCTTCAGTAATGCGCTCATAGTTGGTTCTCGGCGGAGACTTTGGTGGTTTCCTCAGGGCATTGAGAGTGCGCTTTGCTTTCACCGGATCGACCTTCTCCTCCGGAGGTGGATGTATCTTTGCTTTAACCCCTTCAAAGAACTCCTTCACTTGGGTCTGCACGATCTTATCGTTTTCCTCCTTGCTCCTCTCGTACGGTAACTTCTCTACAGGCTTTAGAGGTGGACCGTATCTGTATTGCCTCTCTCTTCTTGTGCTGCTAGACGCCGGAGCAGACGGAGCGGCTGCGGCGTCTGTCTTCTTTCGTGCTTGCTTACGAGGCGGAGGAGAAGGACTACGACGCGTCGGAGCAGCCGGGGCGGCGGCGGGTCTCTTCCGCACTTGCTGGCGAGGCGGAGAAGGAGGAGGCGGAGTGCCGCCACGTGCCGGAGAAGGGGGCGGAGTGCCGCCACGCATGCCCTGATCTTCACTTGCCGGAGGAGGAGGCGGTGGAGGAGGCGGAGTGCCGCCATGCGTGCCCTGATCGTCACTCGCCGGAGGAGGAGGCGGTGGAGGAGGCGGAGTGCCCTGACTCGCCGGATGAGGAGGAGGAGACGGAGGCGTCCAGTTCAGAAGGTCGATGAGCTCCTTCCGCCATAGGCATGGAGTCTTCAGAGAAGAACCCAGCCTAGTCTCCCCTTCACCGGTAGGGTGCTCAAGCGCGAGGTCCTCAAATCCCTCCGTTATTTCATCAACCATCACCTTAGCAAATCCTTCTGGAATCGGCTGGCAGTGATAAGTTGTGCCGGGTCCACTAGGATAAACTTGGCCAACAGCCGCCTTGACCTTCAAATTCATGCATCGCGCCATAATGTGGCAATTTTGAGACTCCATGATACCATCCATGGGATAGCTGGCAGGAGCCGTCAAGACATGCTTCGGCTGAAGCAGCTCGGTGGAAGCAACGCTGCTTCTGCGCTGAGATGGCGGGGTAGCTTCGGGGGAAGCTTCGGCATGTCGTTTTTTGCGATCTGCTGCTTCTCGTTCCTCTTCTCGATCCTCTATCCCCATTACCCTTCCAAGTAGCGCCTGCATTTGGTCATGCTCCACTTTCTTCCTCCTCTCGTGGGTTTTGTAACCCCCTGCGTCCGGAAAACCAACCTTCCATGGAAGCGAGCCTGGCGTGCCTCGTGTCCGTCCAGGGTGCTCGGGATTCCCAAGGGCCATTGTGAGCTCGTCCTTCTCCCTGTTTGGAAGGAACGTCGCTCGCTGCGCAGCATCAATATATTGTCGAAGTTTCTTGACTGGTGTTTGCAGTTGCTCGTCCGTCCACTGACACTGCCCTGTTACAGGGTCCAAGGTTCCGCCAGCCCCGAAGAACCAAGTCCGGCAACGGTCTGGCCAGCGCATCGTCTCTGGTTCGATCCCTTTTTCAAGCAGATCATGCTCAGCCTTGGACCACTTAGGCCGGGCTTTGAGGTAGCCACCTGACCCCGTGCGATGGTGAAGCGTCTTCTTCGCAACATTTTTCTTGTTTGTCTCCGACATCTTCTTACTCTTTTCCGATGTCTTGTGGGCCACAAATGCGGGCCAGTGATCTTTGATCTTCTCATATTTGCCGATGAATTCTGGTGTCTCTTTTTTCTTGACAAACTGGTTCAGCTCTTTCCTCCACCTCCTCATTAGGCCAGCCATCTTCTTAAGAGCACAAGACTTGATTAATTGCTCTTTAACTGGCTTCTCCGGATCCTCCTCTGGCGGTAGGGTGAAATTTGCCTTCAGCTCATTCCAAAGATCTTCTTTCTGCATATCATTGACATAAGACACCTCAGCGTCTTCATCCTTAGCAGGCTTATACCATTGCTGGATGCTGATCGGGACCCTGTCCCTAACAAGAACCCCGCACTGAGCAGAAAATGCCTTCTTTGTCCGGATGGGTTCAATCGGTTCACCGTCGGGCGCGATTTCTATGATCTCAAACTTTTCATCCGAGCTCAACTTTTTCTTCGGGCCTCGTCTCCTTACCGAAGTTGTGCTCGATCCGGAGGGCTAGAAATTATAAGGAAGAAAGACGATAGTACTTACTATGTGTACATATACCAAAACAATGGATGCATCAATTAACTTGTCAGCACGGGCTTAACTAATATATATATACCTGGCCGGACTCGGTTCGGCACGGTCTCCTTCGTCTTGAACCTCCATTGTGTCACCGGAGCCATCATGAACATAGTCCTCCTCTTGTACCGGCATTAATGAGTCGAAGCCATCACAATCATAGCCCTCTTCTTCATCCATCTGACCAACGGTGTCGATGAGAAATGACGCAACATCATCACTTCCATTTGCGATTATTTCCCCCAACATCGCTTCTGTTTCTTCGTCTCGGGAGTGCTCCATAGTTTCTGCAAATATTGACAACATGTCAATTATTATTCAAACATGGTACATACTGGCACACGTAGAACTAGCTAGCTAATCACAATAAGGAATCATGTTAGTGGCCTCGACGCTGCTTCTCTAGGGTTTGGGGTCGCCTCGACACAAAGCTTCAAGGGTTTGGGGTGGCCTCGACGATAACGCTCTTTTAACTTGATAAATTTGGGTGGCCTCGATCGAGAGAGTTAATTTGTCGGGTAGGAGCGCGGCGGGAGGGGGTACGTAGGAGACCTGCAACATCGTTTTCTCTCTAGGGTTTGGGTGTCCTCGAGAGTTTTGGTCGAGCGAGAGGGCCGAGGGGGGTGCTGCAGTTGTATCTAGAGGGGGTTAATTATATCGACAACGACGCGACATACATATACATATCGGGGAGGGGGTATCGGTACCACCCCCTCGTGTTGAAGTTTCTTCTTTCTCCTTTCCTTTCTTTCTTCTTCTCCTCTTATTTTTCTTCTTCTCCCTCGAGAAAGGAAAATAATTAAGGAAAAGGAAGAAAAGAGGAAGAAGGAAGAAGGAAGAAGAAGAAGAAGTAAAAGAAGAAAAAAAAGAGGAGAAGAAGAAAGGAATAGAGGAGAAGAAGAAAAAATAGAATTTCTCCTTTCTCCTCTATTCCTTTCTTCTTCTCCTCTTCTTTTTCTTCTTTTTTCCTCTTCTTATTTATTTCTCCTCTTCGTCCTCTCCTCTTTTTCTCCTTTCTTCCTCTTCTTATTTTCCTTTTCCCTCTCATTCTTTTAGTATTGCTTGTTTTAAAAAAAATGTTCAAATAGAAAATTCCAAAAAAAAACAAAGGTTTTGCCTAATGCATTGTTCATATGAATATACCAACATTTGCATATTCTACAATAATTAAAATCAACAAAAAAAATCTATGAACAGAAAAAAAACGAACTTTTCTAAAAATCTATCTTTTGCATATATATAGCCACATATGAACAGAGCCGCATATATACATACACATATATGAACAGAAAAAAAACTAATAAAAATGAAACATATACATATATGAACATATATGAACATATACATACACATACACATATATGCATTGTTCATATGAACAGAAAAAAAACTAAAGTAATAAAAATGAAAAAAAACAAAGCCGCATATATATATATAGCCACATATATAC
>NC_041383.1:696323387-696324156 GCF_002162155.2 Triticum dicoccoides | reverse complement strand
TGCAAAACTGCAAAGTGCCACTTATATACAAGGAGCATTGGTCCCGGTTGGTGGCACCAACCGTGACTAATGCCACCTTTAGTCCCAGTTGGTGGCACCAACCGGGACCAAAAGCCTCAATTTCGGCAGCCCAAAGGGCGGGAAGCTGCGGCCTTTGGTCCCGGTTGGTGGCTCTAACCGGGACTAAAGCCCCCCCTTTAGTCCCGGTTGGTGCCACCAACCGGGACCAAAGGCCCCTGTGCTGCCCGCGTCGGGGCCAAAGTTTAGTTCCACCTCGCTAGTTGAGAGGGGAGCGCAGTGGTTTATAAGCCCCACTGCCGCTCCCCTCTTGAACTCCTTTGTACTGCAGGCTTATGGGCCTACTTGCTCCTTCTTTGCCTGTTGGACCTTCTGGGCCTTCTGCGGGCCTGAATCCTGGCCCGAAATAGGGATACAAGTCGTATTCAGGCCGTGGCGGCCCAGTAGGTGGCATTTTTTTTCTAGCTTTATTTAATTTATTTTGTTTCTACTTAGAACAAAATACTTATTGTTGTTTTTTTGTTTTGTTTTCTGCATTTTTCTTTTGTTTTTTGCTCTATTTTTTAAATCTTTTTGCTTCTAGTTTTAGGAAAATTATAAACTTTCTGTTAGTGCCATTACTAATTTTCAAATTTGAAAACACTTTTTTTTGTTTTCTTTCTTGCTTTATTTAATTTATTTTGTTTTTACTTACAACAAAATACTTATTGTTGTTTTTTTGTTTTGTTTTCTGCATTATTTATTTTCTTTT
>NC_041383.1:696261669-696323207 GCF_002162155.2 Triticum dicoccoides | reverse complement strand
AGTGCCATTACTAATTTTCAAATTTGAAAACACTTTTTTTTGTTTTCTTTCTTGCTATATTTATTTTATTTTGTTTCTACTTACAAAAAAATACTTATTGTTGTTTTTTTGTTTTGTTTTCTGCATTATTTATTTTCTTTTGTTTTTTGCTTTATTTTTTAATTCTTTTTGCTTTTAGTTTTAGGAAAATTATAAACTTTCTGTTAGTGCCATTACTTTTCAAATTTGAAAACACATTTTTTTTGTTTTCTTTCTTGCTTTATTTATTTTATTTTGTTTCTACTTACAACAAAATACTTATTGTTGCTATTTTTAATTATTACGAGGGCCGAACCATAAGACATTTCAAATGAACTCTGAAAAAGTTGAAAGTTGGCATGGTATCATAAATTGACCCACACATAGCATGTGCATGTACAAAACGAACAATGGTATCATACTCATCAGTTACAATATAATGGTATCATAAACGAACAATAGTTGCGGGAGAAAGTCTTCACTTTTTCTTCGCTTGCGTCATTTGCTTATTGCGCCGTAACCATGGATAATCTTCATCGTTTATCAGGATGCTGGGGTCAGCCTTGACTTTAAAGGGAGGAATTTCATGAAACTTTTCATAATCTTCAGACATGTCTGTCTTGTCCTCCACTCCCACGATGTCCCTTTTTCCTGAAAGAACTATGTGGCGCTTTGGCTCATCGTATGATGTATTTGCTTCCTTATCTTTTCTCTTTCTCGGTCTACTGGACATGTCCTTCACATAGATAACCTGTGCCACATCATTGGCTAGGACGAACGGTTCGTCAGTGTACCCAAGATTTTTCAGATCCACTGTTGTCATTCCGTACTGTGGGTCTACCTGTACCCCACCTCCTGACAGATTGACCCATTTGCACTTAAACAAAGGGACCTTAAAATCATGTCCGTAGTCAAGTTCCCATATGTCCACTATGTAACCATAATATGTGTCCTTTCCCCTCTCGGTTGTTGCATCAAAGCGGACACCGCTGTTTTGGTTGGTGCTCTTTTGATCTTGGTCAATCGTGTAAAATGTATTCCCATTTATCTCGTATCCTTTCCAAATCAATACGGTCAAAGATGGTCCCCTGGATAACAAGTACAGCTCCTCACAAACAGTGCTGTCACCTCTGATACGTGCTTCCAACCAACTGCTGAAAGTCCTGATGTGTTCACATGTAATCCAGTCGTCGCACTGCTCCGGGTGTTTGAAGCGCAGACTGTTCTTGTGTTCATCGACATACATGGTCACCAAGGTAGAGTTCTGTAGAACTGTGTAGTGGGCTTGAGACCAAGAATATCCGTCCCTGCATATTATTGAGTCCTTTCCAAGCGTGCCTTTTCCAGTCAGTCTCCCCTCATACCGCGATTTAGGGAGACCTATCTTCTTAAGGCCAGGAATGAAGTCAACACAAAACCCGATGACATCCTCTGTTTGATGGCCCATGGAGATGCTTCCTTCTGGCCTAGCGCGGTTACGGACATATTTCTTTAGGACTCCCATGAACCTCTCAAAGGGGTACATATTGTGTAGAAATACGGGGCCCAGAATGACAATCTCGTCAACTAGATGAACAAGAACGTGCGTCATGATATTGAAGAAGGATGGTGGGAACACCAGCTCGAAAATGACAAGACATTGCACCACATCACTCCTTAGCCTTGGTATGGTTTCTGGATCGATCACCTTCTGAGATATTGCATTGAGGAATGCACATAGCTTCACAATGGCTAATCGGACGTTTTCCGGTAGAAGCCCCCTCAATGCAACTGGAAGCAGTTGCGTCATAATCACGTGGCAGTCATGAGACTTTAGGTTCTGAAACTTTTTCTCTGCCATATTTATTATTCCTTTTATATTCGACAAGAAGCCAGTCGGGACCTTCATACTAAGCAGGCATTCAAAGAAGATTTCCTTCTCTTCTTTGGTAAGAGCATAGCTGGCAGGACCTTCATACTGCTTTGGAGGCATGCCGTCTTTTTCATGCAAACGTTGCAGGTCCTCTCGTGCCTCAGCTGTATCTTTTGTCTTCCCATACACGCCCAAGAAGCCTAGCAGGTTCACGCAAAGGTTCTTCGTCACGTGCATCACGTCGATCGAAGAGCGGACCTCTAGGTCTTTCCAGTAGGGTAGGTCCCAAAATATAGATTTCTTCTTCCACATGGGTGCGTGTCCCTCAGCGTCACTCGGAACAGCTAGTCCGCCGGGACCCTTTCCAAAGATTATGTGTAAATCATTGACCATAGCAAGTACGTGATCACCGGTACGCATGGCGGGCTTCTTCCGGTGATCTGCCTCGCCTTTGAAATGCTTGCCTTTCTTTCGACATTGATGGTTCGTCGGAAGAAATCGACGATGGCCCAGGTACACATTCTTCCTGCAGCTTGCCAGGTATATACTATCAGTGTCAAGTAAACAGTGCGTGCATGCGTGGTATCCCTTGTTTGTCTGTCCTGAAAGGTTACTGAGAGCGGGCCAATCGTTGATGGTCACGAACAGCAACGCCTTTAGGTTAAATTCCTCCTGTTTGTGCTCATCCCACGTACATACACCGTTTCCATTCCACAGCTGTAAAAGTTCTTCAACTAATGGCCTTAGGTACACATCAATGTCATTGCCGGGTTGCTTAGGGCCTTGGATGAGAACTGGCATCATAATGAACTTCCGCTTCATGCACATCCAAGGAGGAAGGTTATACATACTTAGAGTCACGGGCCAGGTGCTGTGATTGCTGCTCTGCTCCCCGAAAGGATTAATGCCATCTGCGCTTAAAGCAAACCATACGTTCCTTGGCTCACTTGCAAACTCATCCCAGTACTTTCTCTCGATTTTTCTCCACTGCGACCCGTCAGCGGGTGCTCTCAACTTCCCGTCTTTCTTACGGTCCTCACTGTGCCATCGCATCAACTTGGCATGCTCTCCGTTTCTGAACAGACGTTTCAACCGTGGTATTATAGGAGCATACCACATCACCTTTGCAGGAACCCTCTTCCTGGGGGGCTCGCCGTCAACATCACCAGGGTCATCTCGTCTGATCTTATACCGTAATGCACCGCATACCGGGCATGCGTTCAGATCCTTGTACGCACCGCGGTAGAGGATGCAGTCATTAGGGCATGCATGTATCTTCTGCACCTCCAATCCTAGAGGGCATACGACCTTCTTTGCTGCGTATGTACTGTCGGGCAATTCGTTATCCTTTGGAAGCTTCTTCTTCAATATTTTAAGTAGCTTCTCAAATCCTTTATCAGGCACAGCATTCTCTGCCTTCCACTGCAGCAATTCCAGTACGGTACCTAGCTTTGTGTTGCCATCTTCGCAATTGGGGTACAACCCTTTTTTGTGGTCCTCTAGCATGCGATCGAACTTCAGCTTCTCTTTTTGACTTTCGCATTGCGTCCTTGCATCGACAATGACCCGGCGGAGATCATCATCATCGGGCACATCATCTGGTTCCTCTTGATCTTCAGCAGCTTCTCCCGTTGCAGCATCATCGTGCACATCGTCTGGTTCCTCTTGATCTTCTGGAGCATCACCGTATTCAGGGGGCACATAGTTGTCATCGTACTCTTCTTCTTCGCCGTCTTCCATCATAACCCCTATTTCTCCGTGCCTCGTCCAAACATTATAGTGTGGCATGAAACCCTTGTAAAGCAGGTGGGTGTGCAGGATTTTCCGGTCAGAGTAAGACTTCGTATTCCCACATATAGGGCATGGACAACACATAAAACCATTCTGCTTGTTTGCCTCAGCCACTTCGAGAAAATTATGCACGCCCTTAATGTACTCGGAGGTGTGTCTTGAACCGTACATCCATTGCCGGTTCATCTGTGTGCATTATATATAATTAAGTGTGTCAAAAATCATTAGAGAGATCATGAATAGATAATTAATTAAGTGACCAAATTAATAGAAGTTCATCATCACATTAAAACCAAAGTACATACATAGTTCTCATCTAACAACATAAAGCTCTGCAGAGCATCTAACTTAATTAAACCATACACTGAAACTATGTAAAACATTTCAATGCGAAAACAAATGCGATCATAATCGCAACCAATGTAACAACTGATCCAACGACATAATGATACCAAGCCTCGGTATGAATGGCATATTTTCTAATCTTTCTAATCTTCAAGCGCATTGCATCCATCTTGATCTTGTGATCATCGACGACATCCGCAACATGCAACTCCAATATCATCTTCTCCTCCTCAATTTTTCTAATTTTTTCCTTCAACAAATTGTTTTCTTCTTCAACTAAATTTAACCTCTCGACAATAGGGTCGGTTGGAATTTCCGGTTCAACAACCTCCTAGATGAATAAAATCTATGTCACGTTGGTCGGCATAATTGTCATAAATAATAAATGAACCAATAGTTATGAAAAGATAATATATACCACATCCGAATCATAGACAGGACGAGGGCCGACGGGGGCGGATACCAAAACCATCACACTATATAAGATGCAATAATAAAAGTAAGAAAATTATACAAGTATATATCTATCTAAACATACAAATAAGAATATTTTTCCTTTCGGAAAGAAGATAAGAACAAGAGGCTCACCACGTGGTGCCGCCGATGAGATCGGTGCGGGTGATCGACGACGTTGAAGACGGGGATGGGGCGTGACGGACCGCTAAACCTAGACAAATATGGAGGAAAATGGAGCTTGGCGGTCGAGCTTGGAGAGGAGAAACCTTAAGTAGTGTGGCTCGGGCATTCCATCGAACACCTTGTGTGCATATGAGGTGAGCTAGAGCACCACCAAGCCCTCTCCCCCTCGGCCTGAAAAAACAGAGCAGTGTGCTCTGCTCTTGCGCGAGGGGGTATATATAGGCACCACCATTGGTCCCGGTTGGTCGCACGAACCGGGACTAAAGGGTTTCCTTTGGTCCCGGTTCGTGCCACGAACCGGGACGAATGGTGGTGGGCCAGGAGCGAGGCCCATTGGTCCCGGTTCATCCCACCAACCGGGACTAAAAGGTCCAGACGAACCGGGACCAATGGCCCACGTGGCCCGGCCGGCCCCCGGGGCTCATGAACCGGGTCCGATGCCCCCATTGGTCCCGGTTCTGGATTGAACCGGGACTAATGGGCTGGACCGGCCTGGACCGTTGCCCCCTTTTCTACTAGTGCTCCAACATTCAATGGGTCCCAGGGGGAGTTTTGTTTGCAATTATTTTGATTTAGTTTGCATAAAGCATGGGACTGGGCATCCCGGTGACCAGCCATTTTCTCGTGAATGAGGAGTGGAGTCCACTCCTCTTGAGAATAACCCGCCTAACACGGAAGATAAGGGCAACCCTAGTTGATATATGATCTATTCGAGCATGCAAAACAGAATGATTATTTGAAGGTTTAGAGTTTGGCACATACAAATTTACTTGGAACGACAGGTAGATACCGCATATAGGAAGGTATAGTGGACTCATATGGAATAACTTTGGGGTTTAAGGGATTGGATGCACAAGCAGTATTCCCGCTTAGTACAAGTGAAGGCTAGCAAAAGACTGGGAAGCGACTAACTAGAGAGTGACAACAGTCATGAACGTGCATTAAAATTAATAAACATTGAATACAAGCATGAGTAGGATATAATCCACCATGAACATAAATATCGTGAAGGCTATGTTGATTTGTTTCAACTACATGCGTGAACATGTGCCAAGTCAAGTGTCATGCCCAAGATGCGACCCTATCCTAAAGGAACTCGAAGGTCCCACCAAGGATAGAAGCGCATCTTGAAGACGCTTTTGCAAGGTGGATATCATTACATCAACATTACATAATAGTGGGGATACATCCGATACATACAATGTCACATGAATACAACAATACAACATACAAGAACAACATCCGACTACGGATGAATCATAAACAGAAACTCAAACAATATCCACCCTGCTAGCCCAGGCTGCCGACCTGGAACCTATCCCCTGATCGAAGAAGAAGCTGAAGAAGAACTCCAAAAGAAGCAAACATCGCTCTTGCGTCATGATCATCGCATAACCTGTACCTGCAACTGTTGTTGTAGTAATCTGTGAGCCACGAGGACTCAGCAATCCCATTACCATGGGTATCAAGACTAGCAAAGCTTAATGGGAAAGGAAGGGGTAAAGTGGTGAGGTTGCAGCAGCGACTAAGCATGATATGGTGGCTAACATACGCAAATGAGAGCGATAAGAGAAACAAAGGAACGGTCGTCAACTAGTAATGATCAAGAAGTGATCCTGAGCTCCTACTTACGTTAATCATAACACAGAAACCGTGTTCACTTCCCGGACTCCGCCGAAAAGAGACCATCACGGCTACACACGCGGTTGATGCGTTTTAGTTCAGATCAGGTGTCAAGTTATCTACAACCGGACATTAACAAATTCCCATCTGCCACATAACCGCGGGCACGGCTCTCGAAAGTTTATACCCTGCAGGGGTGTCCCAACTTAGCCCATGACAAGCTCTCGCGATCAACGAAGGAATAGACCTTCTCCCAGGAAGACCCGATCAGTCTCGGAATCCCGGTTTACAAGACATTTCGACAATGGTAAAACAAGACCAGCAAAGCCGCCCGATGTGCCGACAATCCCGATAGGAGCTGCAGATATCTCGTTCTCAAGGCAACACCGGATAATTCAAGCTACGAGTAAAACCAGGCCTCGAGTTTCCCCGAGGTGGCCCCGCAGGCTGCTCGGTTGGCCGACCCAAGGGAAGGGTATAGGTGGTGGTGAGGCAAATGGTAAAACCAAGGTTGGGCCTTGCTGGACAAGTTTTATTCAAAGCGAACTGTCAGGGGGGTCCCGTAAATCACCCGACCGCGTAAGGAACGCAAAATCCGGGAACATAACACCGGTATGACGGAAACTAGGGCGGCAAGAGTGGAACAAAACACCAGGCATAAGGCCGATCCTTCCACCCTTTACCAAGTATATAGATGCATTAATTTAAATAAGAGGTATTGTGATATCCCAACATAATCCTGTCCATCATGGAGCAATCTTCAACTTCACCTACAGCTAACAACGCTATAAGAGGGGCTGAGCAAAAGCGGTAACATAGCCAAGCAACGGTTTGCTAGGAAGGGTGAAAAGGTTAGAGGCTGACATGGCAATTTGGGAGGCTTGAGCAACAAGAGATAGGTAGCACGACAAAGCGATAGAACGAAGCAACTAGCATAGCAATGATAGTAGTGAGATCCTGGGTGACGGTCATCTTTCCTGAAATCCCGCAAGGAAGAAGAACAAGTCCATGAAGAAGATGAAGCCACGAGGATGAACCAAGCGTAGACGAACGAATCCTCACGAACGCAATGTTACCGGAACTAAGAAGCAACACCGGAAAGAAACAAACAACATGGTAAATGCACAAGCATAAACATGGCATGATGCACAAACAAGTATGATGCATGTCCGGTTTAATGAGGCATGGCATGGCAAAGTGCAACAAACAACCCTACAAATTAAGTGGAGCTCAATATGCAACGAGTTGCATATTGACGAAACACCACATCCGAGTTATTTAGTTCGCTCTCGTTTAGGTACACAACAATGTTAAATGTTATTAAACAAGGCAAGAGGTGAAACAAAATTAACTAACTATTTAGGCAAGTTTAAATGAGGCCGGAACAACAAATAACAATTCCGGAAAATCCCCATGTGCAAATTATGAATTTGGTACTGTTCTGCCCTAAAACATATTTTAAAGTTGTTAGACAGGAAAATAAAGTGCACCATGTTAAACTAGGCATTTTTCCACCCCATTTACATATAAAGTTTATTTAAAACCGAGCTACGGTTATTTAGTTATGAAATAAATCATTTTAACATGGCATTTGAGCAAATTTAATCAAACAGCATTTTAAACATTTTAAACATGGATGAAAGTGGCATATTATTAACCTACACAAAATTCTAAGCATTTTACATATCTAAAACATTTTAATCCAATGCACGGTTAATTATTTATTACATGCATGAACATGAGGGGTTTTCTGTAAAACAGCTAAACACTGAATAATTGCTAAAATCGCAGAACAGGAAAGAAACGTGCACTGGGCTGAAACTGCTGGGCCAACAGTGAACAGGAGAAGGGCTGGAGGGTCTGCTCACCATGGGCCTCGGCCCAGTTCGGAGATGCGGTGGCCCACGCGGCAGGGCAAGGCGCGGCTGGGCCCTGGCGCTCGTCCACGCGGGCGGGATCGAACGAGGAGGCACGGTCAATGCGCTCGGGAGCGGTGACCCGCATCGATCCAGGCTCGCGACTGAGGTCGCAGCGAGCAGGGGAAGCAGAGGATGCAACGGCGCTGGGCTTGAGGAGGCCGAGGTCACGAGCGAAGGGAGCTAGGCCTGCGCGGTTGCGTCCGGGTCGATGACTCGACCAGATCGAGTGAGGACCAGCCAGCAGCGAAGAGGGACTTGGCGCTGGGGTCGTCCAACGCAGGAAGCAGAGGGTGAGCAGGAGAGTTGGCACTAGTCGTCGTCCCCCCCGTACGCAGAAGCAGGGGAGACCGTGTTGGGGGCTTGGGAAGGTCGATCCGGGCCGGACCCGTCTGCCTCCGAGGCTTGGGCGCACCGGAGCTTCGAGCTGGAGGCGGCGGACGGCATCCATGGCCATGGTGGCTCCCTGTTGCAGCGGTACAGAGAGAAAGAGAGACGCGTGAGAGAGAGAAGTCGGGAGAGAGAGAAGAGAAAAGGGGAACGGGCATACGCAGCTCACCGGGGTTCTCACCATGCACGCGAGGCATGACGGATGGAGCGACTCCAGCGGCGCTCGAACGAGGAGGCAGAAACATGGCGATGCCCCAGTGGCTCACGAACGGGAGCAGCAGTGGCATCTGGATGGGCACAGCAGCTAGACGCGGGGAGGAGACGATGGAGAGGACAGGGAGGCGCTGGATCGAGCGAGGCTCGGGGATGAGGGAGATCGAGTGCTGCAAGTTGATTCGATTTCGGTGGGGATTGGCCGGCGCTGAAGAATTAGGAGGGACGGAACTGGCTGCTGGTGGTTGCGGGGGACATGGAGGCTGGTTGGCTGGCTTGGATCCCGAGGGGATTTGGTGGAGAGGCGGCGGCGGCGGAAGATTTGATGGATGGATGGGACTAGGGTTAGGCAGTTTATATAGGGAAAGAGAGGGGGGTTTGGATCATCCGATCGAAATCGGATCGTCGAGATAAAATAGGCTAGGGAGTCTAAATAAGAAAACCGAGATGTTTTGTAGATGTTTGGGGATGATCTGAATCCAACGGTGATGACTGAGCGGTTCGGGTTCGGGCAAGTTTCGGACATGCACACGAGGGGTCTGAGAGAGGTCAACGAGGACAAGGGCCTGGCAATAAGACAACGAAGGCGAAGAGAGAAAGGACAACTACAAATGGCTACGAGTTTTATGAAAACATGCAGATGCAATGCGCATGATGCGATGAGACGAGATGTATGACATGAACAAAATGCAAAACAAAAGACAAAAACCCAACCACGGAGAAAATATCATATCGCATCTCCGGAAAAGGCAAGAGTTGGAGTTACGAATATGGAAAGTTGTTTCCGGGGCGTTACAACACTCCACCACCACAAGAGGATCTCGTCCCGAGATCTAGGATGGCACCGGAGGGAAAAGTAAGAGGAAGATAAGAGGTAAACCAAGTTGCTTCTTTGACGAACGAGTGAAACCAGGAACCTTGAGAGGTTGAGCAATTTAAAAGAAAGAGTACAATAGAGATGAACGAGATTGCAAACAATCTGGTAGAAAAGAGGAACAAGGAGTATTACGAGAATTTGAAGGTTGAAAGACATGGAAATAAGAGCTGCATGAACGAATAGAATATGACCACATCGGTATAATGAGATAGCTAAGGAACAAGAATGGCAGAATTTGGGCAACACTCCGGTAGAAAAGAGAAGAAAACTTGATGAGATGAAAAGATATTGAAGAGATGATACAACACTTCGGTTAAATGGATAAGCAAGAAAAGAACACGATCCTCAAAAAAATGAGGTGATGGGTGAAGAGCACAACATCACAATGCCTCCGTAACGAAAGAATAGAAGTTAGAACGTTGGGATAAAGGGACGGAGAAGAAAATGACAACTTTTGCCACAAGTGAACTTGGAAAGCATCCTTGCAAAGAAGAATGAACGGAGTTGTTGGAAAATCAACAACGAGAAGCACAAGCTTGTTGTGGGCTTATGGAAAACATCTCGAGACTATGAGGTGACAACCGGCCACTAATGGAAACCATTGATTAGATTGAGAGCACCAAAGAGATGAAAAACTTCTTCACCGAGATGAGAAGGAGAAAATTGGATCATTGATAAGCACCACAAATAGCTACATCCCTTAGGGAAGGCTGTAGGTGAGATATAACCCAATATAATTCCAACAAAAGATTGATGGATTTAAACTACCTCATTCTTGACAACATATGAATCATGAAACATGAAGGAAATTGTCAAGAGTGACATAACACCACCTCAAAAGATAAGGTAGAAATAATTGCACATTGAAATGCAAGATGAAGAATACTTGAGCTCCTCAAAACAAAACATTTGTTGAGAACCATGTTTATTTTAGAGTATAGCTTGGCGGGTCATAACTTCGAGAAAAATCTTGAAGAACAATTGAAGAATGAAAAGAATCCTTGATGAACCACCATGTAGAGCCTCCATGAAGAACTCCGATAAAAAAAGATGAAACACTAGAACCGAGAAATGTGACATGATGAACAACGATGGAAAGAAGAAACTAGATCACTTGGATGAAACAATAATAAGAATTATGTTATGAGTATCCTTCACCAATTTAAATTGATTACAAGCAACGGATTTGGCATACTACTTATTCTTCTTGAGGAATTGAAAAGAGATATAGTGCCAACTTGAAGAAGTTATTGATGGAACCACCGATGGGATTGTAAACAACGAATGAAATGATACGGTAGCAAAGGAAGAGGAATCTCGAACGAACCACCGTTAGAATTGAAAATGAACTTAGCAAAGGCACAATTCACCGAGAAGAATTGGAAAACGAATGAAGATACTTGAGGAGATTTAGATACATGAGAACAAAGAGAACATGAACTGATTAGAGGATATTTGAACGATTCACCGGTAAGATTTGGAGAATGATAGCTACACGCTGAGAATGAAGAATTATGACATGATGGCCTTCGGAGGAAAGAAATGGAAACAACTCATGAAATGCTCCGGATGGTAAGAAAAGAATTGTCACAATCAAAACAATTATGAGGATAGCATGAAGCTAGAACCATGAATATTCAAGAGAATGGACCAAGATTTAAGAGAAATCCTTCTTCGGTCTTCAAATGTTGAGAATGATGATGAGAACCACCATGAATTGTTGAGATACTCCGGGAGAATTAAAAGAGGAAAGGTTGAGCCAAAGATGAAAAAAATTTGAAAACGACCTTGGAGAAGGCATGTGACTGATGAAAATTCATTCTTACGTTACATTTGAAAAGAATTTGAGAATAACTCCGGGAGAATTATTAGAGTCAGGTAAGATCCTGGGAAAAGACCCGTGGGTTAGGGCCCACTCAAAAGAGAACATCGTTGAACGATTTTGAATAAAGGTTGCACCGGTTGAATTAAATGACTTGAATGAGATAACAACCTCAAAATAGCTTGAACGGATCTTGAATGAAAACACGAGCCTTTGGAGATATCTTGAGCACTTCAGGAAAAATGAATAGCGAGAAGTGAGCGATTGAGAGGTGCGCCGGCATGGGAAAGCATTTGAAACGAGGAAAGGGATATGATCAACACCGAAAGCTTGAGTTGCATCCACCGGAGAAGAAAAAGAACGAAGGATGAAGAACTTGAAGCTCGTGAGCATCTTCACGAGGGATCACCGGATCAGAACGTTGATTGAAAAGAGTGAAGTGACTTCACATGAATAAATGTATACTTGATTAAAATAAATTAGTCCTTAAAGAAAATGGTGGGAGGGTGGGGAAAACAAAGACAACTTGGGATGAACGAAACAAACACCGTTGAGAAAACTTAGAATTGATCTCACAAATGTTGAAATGATCGGATTCACTTGAAGAGAAGCACGCCGGTTGAAAAAGAATTAACATGACGACCTTGATGATCAAGAAGGATTAGTATTCACATAGCAATATGAGAACACAGTTTAGCAAAGGTATGGATTCAACATTTGACTTCGAAGCAACTCGAATACCACAAATAAAACAAAACAAAGGATTTGGCTTGCAGAATAAGCCGGAGCAAATACATATGATAGAGATTTACCCAATCCCATATCATGCATCTGTCGGAAAGATATTCTAGGAGCTACTTGAATTCCCACATATAAACTCCCGAAACTTTCTGGTTATGCAATCTGGTGTTGGGGATACAGGGGAAGCAATATATCTCACCCAAACTAACAATACCTACATCCAAGCTGTATCCATCTGTCAACACACCAAGAAAACTCCGGAAATCGTGTACCTCAACCTTTGAAAAGCATCCGTTATACGAGTTATGGCAATACTCCGGAACTCCCCAGTACTGGGTGGCGTCGAGGTTATCTCACCAACAACTACATAAAAGAGATTTTCGATGTCGGCAAAAACTCAGGTATTCCAGAACTGCAACGATAAAATTATGACGACAACACCTCGGAGCTCAACTCCCCGGGACACTGCCACAACCCCCGAATGTCAGGAGGCACCAAGAACAATGTTCTCGTCATAAGAATATCGGAACGATCCCAAGATACCCGCGTGATCCTAATTTTTTTAGTGAAATCTGAGGAGAGGAAAGACAAAACATCTACGTCAGGAGTCCTCACCAGAGCGACGAAGGGGGCTGAGGAGTAAAAAGAATCCTACTCTCCGATATATATAATCCTAAGACTCAAAATAGTTTTTTTTCTAGACTCAACAACGGCCAACAATCAAGGGGGCTCCTATGGTCGGTCGAGGCTCTGATACCAACTTGTCACGCCCAAGATGCGACCCTATCCTAAAGGAACTCAAAGGTCCCACCAAGGATAGAAGCGCATCTTGAAGACACTTTTGCAAGGTGGATATCATTACATCAACATTACATAATAGTGGGGATACATCCGATACATACAATGTCACATGAATACAACAAGACAACATACAAGAACAACATCCGACTACGGATGAATCATAAACAGAAACTCAAACAATATCCACCCTGCTAGCCCAGGCTGCCGACCTGGAACCTATCCCCTGATCAAAGAAGAAGCAGAAGAAGAACTCCAAAACAAGCAAACATCGCTCTCGCGTCATGATCATCGCATAACCTGTACCTGCAACTGTTGTTGTAGTAATCTGTGAGCCACGAGGACTCAGCAATCCCATTACCATGGGTATCAAGACTAGCAAAGCTTAATGGGAAAGGAAGGGGTAAAGTGGTGAGGCTGCAGCAGCGACTAAGCATGATATGGTGGCTAACATACGCAAATGAGAGCGAGAAGAGAAACAAAGGAACGGTCGTCAACTAGTAATGATCAAGAAGTGACCCTGAGCTCCTACTTACGTCAATCATAACACAGAAACCGTGTTCACTTCCCGGACTCCACCGAAAAGAGACCATCACGGCTACACACGCGGTCGATGCGTTTTAGTTCGGATCAGGTGTCAAGTTATCTACAACCAGACATTAACAGATTCCCATCTGCCACATAACCGCGGGCACGGCTCTCGAAAGATTATACCCTGCAGGGGTGTCCCAACTTAGCCCATGACAAGCTCTCGCGATCAACGAAGGAATAGACCTTCTCCCAGGAAGACCCGATCAGTCTCGGAATCCCGGTTTATAAGACATTTCGACAATGGTAAAACAAGACCAGCAAAGCCGCCCGATGCGCCGACAATCCCGATAGGAGCTGCACATATCTCGTTCTCAGGGCAACACCGCATAAGTCAAGCTACGAGTAAAACCAGGCCTCGAGTTTCCCCGAGGTGGCCCCGCAGGCTGCTCGGTTCGGACCAACACTTAGACAAGCACTGGCCCAGGGGGGGGGGGCCCTAAAATAAAGATGACCCTTGGGTTGGCCGACCCAAGGGAAGGGTATAGGTGGTGTTGAGGCAAATGGTAAAACCAAGGTTGGGCCTTGCTGGACAAGTTTTATTCAAAGCGAACTGTCAGGGGGGGTCCCATAAATCACCCGGCCGCGTAAGGAACGCAAAATCCGGGAACATAACACCGGTATGACGGAAACTAGGGCGGCAAGAGTGGAACAAAACACCAGGCATAAGGCCGAGCCTTCCACCCTTTACCAAGTATATAGATGCATTAATTTAAATAAGAGGTATTGTGATATCCCAACATAATCCTGTCCATCATGGAGCAATCTTCAACTTCACCTGCAGCTAACAACGCTATAAGAGGGGCTGAGCAAAAGCGGTAACATAGCCAAGCAACGGTTTGCTAGGAAGGGTGAAAAGGTTAGAGGCTGACATGGCAATTTGGGAGGCTTGAGCAACAAGAGATAGGTAGCACGGCAAAGTGATAGAACGAAGCAACTAGCATAGCAATGATAGTAGTGAGATCCAGGGTGACGGTCATCTTGCCTGAAATCCCGCAAGGAAGAAGAACGAGTCCATGAAGAAGATGAAGCCACGAGGATGAACCAAGCGTAGACGAACGAATCCTCACGAACGCAACATTACCGGAACTAAGAAGCAACACCGGAAAGAAACAAACAACATGGTAAATGCACAAGCATAAACATGGCATGATGCACAAACAAGTATGATGCATGTCCGGTTTAACGAGGCATGGCATGGAAAAGTGCAACAAACAACCCTACAAATTAAGTGGAGCTCAATATGCAACGTGTTGCATATTGACGAAACACCACATCCGAGTTATTTAGTTCGCTCTCTTTTAGGTACACAACAATGTTAAATGTTATTAAACAAGGCAAGAGGTGAAACAAAATTAACTAACTATTTAGGCAAGTTTAAATGAGGCCGGAACAACAAATAAGAATTCCAGAAAATCCCCATGTGCAAATTATGAATTTGGTACTGTTCTGCCCTAAAACATATTTTAAAGTTGTTAGACAGGAAAATAAAGTGCACCATGTTAAACTAGGCATTTTTCCACCCCATTTACATATAAAGTTTATTTAAAACCGAGCTACGGTTATTTAGTTATGAAATAAATCATTTTAACATGGCATTTGAGAAAATTTAATCAAACAGCATTTTAAACATTTTAAACATGGATGAAAGTGGCATATTATTAATCTACACAAAATTCTAAGCATTTTACATATCTAAAACATTTTAATCCAATGCACGGTTAATTATTTATTACATGCATGAACATGAGGGGTTTTCTGTAAAACAGCTAAACACTGAATAATTGCTAAAATCGCAGAACAGGAAAAAAACGTGCACTGGGCTGAAACTGCTGGGCCAACAGTGAACAGGAGAAGGGCTGGAGGGGCTGCTCACCATGGGCCTCGGCCCGGTTCGGGGATGCGGTGGCCCACGCGGCAGGGCAAGGCGTGGCTGGGCCCTGGCGCTCGTCCACGCTGGCGGGATCGAACGAGGAGGCGCGGTCAACGCGCTCGGGAGCAGTGACCCGCATCGATGCAGGCTCGCGACTGAGGTCGCAGCGAGCAGGGGAAGCAGAGGATGCAACGGCGCTGGGCTTGAGGAGGCCGAGGTCATGACCGAAGGGAGCTAGGCCTGCGCAGTTGCGTCCGGGTCGATGACTCGACCAGATCGAGTGAGGACCAGCCAGCGGCGAAGAGGGACTTGGCGCTGGGGTCGTCCAACGCAGGAAGCAGAGGGTGAGCAGGAGAGTTGGCACTAGTCGTCGTCGCCCCCGTACGCAGAAGAAGGGGAGACCGTGTTGGGAGCTTGGGAAGGTCGATCCGGGGCCGGACCCGTCTGCCTCCGAGGCTTGGGCGCACCGGAGCTTCGAGCTGGAGGCGGCGGACGGCATCCATGGCCATGGCAGCTCCCTGTTGCAGCGGTACAGAGAGAAAGAGAGACGCGTGAGAGAGAGAAGTCGGGAGAGAGAGAGAAGAGAAAAAGGGAACGGGCATACGCAGCTCACCGGGGTTCTAACCATGCACGCGAGGCATGACGGATGGAGCGACTCCAGCGGCGCTCGAACGAGGAGGCAGAAACGTGGCGATGCCCCAGTGGCTCACGGACAGGAGCAGCGGCGGCATCTGGATGGGCACATCAGCTAGACGTGGGGAGGAGACGATGGAGAGGACATGGAGGCGCTGGATCGAGCGAGGCTCAGGGATGAGGGAGATCGAGTGCTGCAAGTTGATTCGATTTCGATGGGGATTGGCCGGCGCTGAAGAATTAGGAGGGAGGGGACTGGCTGCTGGCGGTTGCGGGAGACATGGAGGCTGGTCGGCTGGCTTGGATCCCGAGGGGATTTGGTGGAGAGGCGGCGGCGGCGGAAGATTTGATGGATGGATGGGACTAGGGTTAGGCAGTTTATATAGGGAAAGAGAGGGGGGTTTGGATCATCCGATCGAAATCGGATGGTCGAGATAAAATAGGCTAGGGAGTCTAAATAAGAAA
Source organism: Triticum dicoccoides (assembly GCF_002162155.2). Classification (NCBI taxonomy): domain Eukaryota; kingdom Viridiplantae; phylum Streptophyta; class Magnoliopsida; order Poales; family Poaceae; genus Triticum; species Triticum dicoccoides. Next base: position 696,306,623 of record NC_041383.1, on the reverse strand, counting down.
ACCGAGATGTTTTGTAGATGTTTGGGGATGATCTGAATCCAACGGTGATGACTGAGCGGTTCGGGTTCGGGCAAGTTTCGGACACGCACACGAGGGGTCTGAGAGAGGTCAACGAGGACATGGGCCTGACAATAAGACAACGGAGGCGAAGAGAGAAAGGACAACTGCGAACGGCTACGAGTTTTATGAAAACATGCAGATGCAATGCGCATGATGCGATGAGATGAGATGTATGACATGAACAAAATGCAAAACAAAAGACAAAAACCCAACCACGGAGAAAATATCATATCGCATCTCCGGAAAAGGCAAGAGTTGGAGTTACGAATATGGAAAGTTGTATCCGGGGCGTTACATCAAGTCACTTAAATCATTTAAAGGAGGATACCACCCCATCATACCACATCACAACCATTTTAATAGCATGTTGGCACGCAAGGTAAACCATTATAACTCATAGCTAATCAAGCATGGCACGAGCAACTATAATCTCTAATTGTCATTGCAACATGTTTATTCATAATAAGCTGAATCAAGAACGATGAACTCATCATATTTACAAAAACAAGAGAGGTCGAGTTCATAACAGCTTTTCCATCTCAGTCAATCCATCATATATCATCATAATTGCCTTTCACTTGCATGACCGAACGGTGTGAATAATAATAAGAGCGAACGTGCATTGGACTAAGCTGGAATCTACGAGCATTCAATGAACAGGAGAAGACAAGGCAATATGGGCTCTTGGTTAAATCAACAATGATGCATATAAGAGCCACTTCAACAATTTAATCATGGTCTTCTCCTACTGACCCCCAAAGAAAAGAAAAGAAATAAACACTATTTACACGGGAAAGCTCCCAACAAGCAAAAGAAGAACGGGAAATATTTTTGGGTTTTCCTTTTTAATTACTACAGCAAAGAAATAAACTGCTACTATTTTTTTTTGTTTTTCTTAAGGTTTATTAAACACACAAGAAGAAGGCGGGAAAAAGAAAATAATCTAGCATGGATATTACAGTGAAAGAGTATGAGCACCGATATCTAGCAATGAGTGTGTGTGAACATGAATGTAATGTCGGTGGGAAATACGTACTCCCCCAAGCTTAGGCTTTTGGCCTAAGTTGGTCTATTGCCAGGGATAACCTGGCGGATACCCGTAGGTGAAGCTGGGGTCATACTGCAATGAAGACTCTGACTACCACTGGCTGGCAACCACCTCTGGATCCCAAGAATAAACAGACTGTCGTGGAGGCTCATCTTGTGGCTCCGGTTCTGGGGCTGGTGCAGGATTTTGATAGGCTTGAACGGCCGCCCACGGAACGATCTGAGGACCTGCAGACAAGTTAAACAAAGAGGGAGCAGGCAAAGTAATAGTCTCGGGGTGATGTTTATCAAAGTACAATTTATATTTGAGCTCCCCTTCACGACTCTTAACAAGAAAGTCATGCGCTAGCATATTCTTATAATCTAAATAAGCACGGGGCAGTGATGTTTCCTCTTTCTCCTCATGCCTAATAGGTATTTCAAAATATTCAGCTAGGCGTGAAGCATAAATGCCTCCAAAGACGGGGCCCTTAGTACGGTTCAGACTTAACCGTCTAGCAACAATTCCACCCATACTAACAGAGTTATTGCGGTATAAACCATGGAACAAAATGATAATATCAGGAACACTAAGGTTTCCACAGTTCCCGCGACCAATCAAGCAAGGACTAGCAAATAAGGCAAAGTAGCGTAAAATAGGAAAATGTATGCTAGTAATCCTTGCATCAGAAACCTTCCTGGTTTCTCCCACCGTGATAGTGTTAATAAAAGCTTCTACTTCGTTACGGTGTGGTTCATCCAAGGTGCCCTCAAAGGGTATTTTGCAAACCTCGCAAAATTCAGCTAATGGCATCTCCTTAACAACGTCATATAAATGAAACTCTACTGACGGAGGTGATTTCTTACGGAAAAAGTAGAAGTTTTGCACAAAAGTATTTGTGAGTAAGACATACTGATGACGTTGGTCGTGGAGGAAGTCGGTGAGGCCAGCATTCTCAATCAATAAATAGAAATCCTCATAAATCCGGGCTCTCCTCAAGAAGTCATCGGAAGGCCATTCACACGGCCGGACCTCCATGGTGCGTGGCAAATTAAATTTGGGCTTCTGTTCTTCTTCCTTTTGTTTTTCCTTCGAGCTTCGGCTCGACGAGCCCCTCAAAAGTCTCATCATTATTTCTGAAACCTGAAATTTTTAGTAACTTCAAATAAAAGTGAACCAACTTCAATAAAATTGATAGCAACTACTCCCACAAGTGCCTAGAGCCTATATGAAGCATTAGAACTACTTGGAACTATATGAATTTGACATGCAAGCTAAAGAACATGGTCACCTATGCAGCATAAATTTGCAATGAATAGAGCACTAGAACAAAAACTAATTGGACCAATGGAGGAGTCACATACCAAGGAACAATCTCCCCAAGCAGTTTTGCGAGAGGTGCTTTGAGCAAGGAGATCGAAAATCACAGCAACAGGGGCTGGAACTCGTGCTTGAGTTGGTTTTTCGTGTTTGTGAGGCAGAGGAAGAAGATGGGTGCAGGGACAAGTGGAGGAGAGCCACCGTGGGCCGACGAGGCAGGGGGGCGCGCCCAGGGGGGTAGGGCGCGCCCTCCACCCTCGTGGCCAGGTGGAAGCTCCCCCCGCGGTAATTTTTGCGCAGTAAATCCTCAAATATTCCCGAAAAAATCATATTAAATTGGCATGGCATTGTGAGGACTTCTATTTTCGGGATATTTTTATGTTGCATGGGTGAATCAGGAAACAGATAGAAAAAAATACTATTTTACTTTATTTCTACTAAATAACAGAAAATATAAAGAGGGTACAGAAGGTTGTGCTTCTAGTTTCATCCATCTCATGTTCATCAAAAAGAATCCACTAACAAGGTTGATCAAGTCTTGTTAACAAACTCACTCCGATTAACATGGAACCAGAGAAATTTCGAATAACACTATGTTACCTCAACGGGGATATGGACATTCCCAATAATAAGTATATCATATTTCTTCTTGACAGTAGGGAGAGGAAATTCAAAACCTCCAAATATAATTGATGGAATTTTTACAATAGAGTTGATACTATAAACTTGAGGTTGTTTCCTCGGAAAGCGTACCGTATGCTCGTTATCATTAACAGGAAAAGTGACATTGCCTTTGTTGCAATCAATAACAGCCCATGCAGTATTAAGGAAAGGTCTTCCAAGAATAATAGACATACTATCATCCTCGGGAATATCAAGAATAACAAAGTCCGTTAAAATAGCAACTTTTGCAACCACAACAGGCACATCCTCACAAATACCGACAGGTATAACAGTTGATTTATCAGCCATTCGCAAAGATATTTCAGTAGGTGTCAACTTATTCAAGTCAAGTCTATGATATAAAGAGAGAGGCATAACACTAACACCGGCTCCAAGATCACATAAAGCAGTTTTAACATAATTTCTCTTAATAGAGCATGGTATAGTAGGTACTCCGGGATCTCCAAGTTTCTTTGGTATTCGACCCTTAAAAGTATAATTAGCAAGCATGGTGGAAATTTCAGCTTCTGGTATCTTTCTTTTATTAGTAATGATATCCTTCATATACTTAGCATAAGGGTTTGTTTTGAGCACATCAGTTAATCGCATACGCAAAAAGATAGGTCTAATCATTTCAGCAAAGCGCTCAAAATCCTCATCATCCTTTTTCTTGGATGGTTTTGGAGGAAAAGGCATGGGTTTCTGAACCCATGGTTCCCTTTCTTTACCATGTTTCCTAGCAACGAAGTCTCTTTTATCATAACGTTGATTCTTTGATTGTGGGTTATCAAGATCAACAGCAGGTTCAACTTCTGCATCATTATCATTACTAGGTTGAGCATCATCATGAACATCATCATTAACATTTTCACTAGGTTCATGTTCATTACCAGGTTGTGTTTCAGCATCAGACATAGAGATATCATTTGGATTCTTAGGTGGTTCAGCAATAGGTTCACTAGAAGTTTGCAAAGTCCTATCATTTTTCTTTTTCTTCCTTTTAGAAGAACTAGGTACATCGATATTATTTCTCTGAGAATCTTGCGCGATTCTCTTAGGGTGGCCTTCAGGGTACAAAGGTTCCTGAGTCATTCTACCAGTTCTAGTAGCCACTCTAACAGCATAATCATTGTTCTTACTATTTATTTCATCAAGCACTTCTTTTTGAGCATTAAGTACTTGTTCTACTTGAGTGGTAACCATAGAAGCATGTTTGCTGACAAGTTTAAGTTCACCTCTAATATTAGCCATATAATCACCCTAGCGTTTAATCATATAAGCATCTTGTTTTAATTGTCTACCAAAATAAGCATTAAAGTCATCTTGCTTAAACATAAAGTTATCTAACTCATTCAAGCAATGACTAGCAATTTTAGTAGGAGGGACTTTAGCTTTATCATATCTATAGAGAGAATTTACCTTTACTACTTGTGTCGGGATATCGGGATCAGGAGGTTCTTCAGTGAATAAAGAATTGAGATCACATACTTCTTCAACAGGCGGTAAATTAAGACCGTGTATTTCTTCAATAGGAGGTAAATTCTTAACATCTTCAGCTTTAATACCTTTTTCTTTCATAGATTTCTTTGCCTCTTGCATATCTTCGGGACTGAGAAATACAACACCTCTCTTCTTCGGAGTTGGTTTAGGAATAGGCTCATTAATTGGCTCTGGAGCTGGCCCAATTATTTTCATTTGTCAACATATTATTCAATAGAACTTCAGCTTCATCCGGTTTTCTTTCCCTGAAAAGAGAACCAACACAACTATCCAGGTAATCTCTGGAAGCATCGGTTAGTCCATTATAAAAGATATCAAGTATTTCAGGTTTCTTAAGAGGATGATCAGGCAAAGCACTAAGTAACTTGAGAAGCCTCCCCCAAGCTTGTGGGAGACTTTCTTCTTTAATTTGCACGAAGTTGTATATTTCCCTCAAGGCAGCTTGTTTCTTATGAGCAGGGAAATATTTAGCAGAGAAGTAATAAATCATATCCCGGGGACTACGCACACAACCATGATCAAGAGAATTAAACCATATCTTAGCATCATCCTTTAATGAGAACGGAAATATTTTGAGTATATAAAAGTAGCGAGATCTCTCATCAGTAGTAAACAGGGCGGCTATATCATTTAACTTAGTAAGATGTGCCACAACAGTTTCGGATTCATAGCCATAAAAAGGATCAGATTCAACCAAATTAATTATATCTGGATCAACAGAAAATTCATAATAATTCTTATCGGGGACATAGATAGGTGAAGTAGCAAAAGCAGGGTCGGATTTCATTCTATCTCTAAGAGATTCTTTACTCCATTTAATTAGCAACCTCTTAAGTTCATATCTATCTTGGCAGGCAAAAACAGCTGCAGAAGATTCCGCATCAAAAAGATAACCCTCAGGAATAGCAGGCATATCTTCGTCATCACTTTCATCATTGTATTCAGATTCAATAATTTCTCTTTCTCTAGACCTAGAAATTTTCTCATCTAGAAATTCACCAAGGGGCACAGTAGTATCAAGCATAGAAGTAGTTTCATCATAAGTATCATGCATAGTAGAAGTGGCATCATCAATAACATGCGACATATCGGAACGAATAGCAGAAGCAGATTTAGGTGTCGCTAGCTTACTCATAACAGAAGGTGAATCAAGTGCAGAGCTAGATGGCAATTCCTTACCTCCCCTCGTAGTTGAGGGTTAAATTGTTGTCTTAGTGTCTTTCAAGTTCTTCATAATGTCCAGCAGATATAAATCCCAAGTGACTCAAAGAATAGAGGTATGCTCCCCGACAACGGCGCCAGAAAAAGGTCTTGATAACCCACAAGTATAGGGGATCGCAACAGTTTTCGAGGGTAGAGTATTCAACCCAAATTTATTGATTCGACACAAGGGGAGCCAAAGAATATTCTCAAGTATTAGCAGCTGAGTTGTCAATTCAACCACACCTGGAAACTTAGTATCTATAGGAAAGTGTTTAGTAGCAAAGTAATATGATAGTGGTGGTAACGGTAACAAAAGTAAAGACAACAAAAGTAATGTTTTTTTGGTATTTTGTAGTGATTGTAATAGTAGCAACAAAAAAGTAAATAAGCGAGAACCAGTATATGGAAAACTCATAGGCACCGGATTAGTGATGGATAATTATGCCGGATGCGGTTCGTCATGTAACTGTCATAACATAGGGTGACACAGAACTAGCTCCAATTCATCAATATAATGTAGGCATGTATTCCGAATATAGTCATACGTGCTTATGGAAAAGAACTTGCATGACATCTTTTGTCCTACCCTCCCATGGCAGCGGGGTCCTATTGGAAACTAAGGGATATTAAGGCCTCCTTTTAATAGAGAACCGGAACAAAGCATTAGCACATAGTGAATACATGAACTCCTGAAACTATGGTCATCACCGGGAGTGGTCCCGATTATTGTCACTTCGGGGTTGCCGGATCATAACACATAGTAGGTGACTATAGACTTGCAAGATAGGATCAAGAACTCACATATATTCATGAAAACATAATAGGTTCAGATCTGAAATCATGGCACTCGGGCCCTAGTGACAAGCATTAAGCATAGCAAAGTCATAGCAACATCAATCTCAGAACATAGTGGATACTAGGGATCAAACCCTAACAAATCTAACACGATTGCATGATAAATCTCATCCAACCCATCACCGTCCAGCAAGCCTACGATGGATTACTCACGCACGGCGGTGAGCATCATGAAATTGGTGATGGAGGATGGTTGATAATGTCGACGACAACAAATCCCCCTCTCCGAAGCTTCGAAGGGACTCCAGATCAGCCCTCTCGAGAGAGATTAGGGCTTGGCGGCGGCTCCGTATTGTAAAACGCGATGATTTCTTCTCCCTGGTTTTTTTCTCCCCGAAAGCCAATATATGGAGTTGGAGTTGGCGTCGGAGGGTCTCCAGGGGCCCCATGAGGTAGGGGGGCGCACCCAGGAGGGGGGGTGCCCCCCACCCTCGTGGACAGGGTGTGGGCCCCCTGGTCTTCATCTTTGGCGAGGATTTTTTATTATTTATTCTAAGATATTCCGTGGAGTTTCAGGTCATTCCGAGAACTTTTGTTTTCTACACAAAAAACAACATCATGGCAATTCTGCTGAAAACAGCGTCAGTCCGGGTTAGTTCCATTCAAATCATACAAATTAGAGTCCAAAACAAGGGCAAAAGTGTTTGGAAAAGTAGATACAACGGAGACGTATCAATATGCTTTGCTTGGCTCTCGATCTGTTGTTTCTTGCCCTAAGCCGCTGACGGTTCGTCCTCTTATATACATGGGTTGACGCCCCACGGCCTACAGAGTTCCGGCTGGCTCATACAACGTGTCCGGCTTGGTAACTTATCTTACATGCCTTACAATACAAGCTTACATATACATGGCGGTTTATATTTGTGGGCCTTGAGCCGCCTTCGGCTTTGGGCCCTCTAACAAACCTGTCTATGAACCGCCATCTTAACATACTCTTGAGCTTCATAAAGATGAACCTCCATAGGGATGACCTGGCCCCTCCTGGGCGGGTCATATCTCATAGTCATATCCCCAACATTAGGCCCCAGGTTGATTTGAACTTGTTCATGTTAATCTTTAACACTTAGAAAAATTCTTCTTCGTGTTCCTGTGGAATGCTGTAAACCGCCGTGACATCATCTCCGGAAGCTGTTATAACCCGCCGCGACATCACCTGTAATTAATGCTTTACATAACTCAAATCTTAATAAATCTCTTTCTTTACTGACCCTTCTGAAAATCGAGGCGCCCGCGCCGTCACTTATCCATTTTTCTGTCTCCTTGATTGTCGTGCCTGCCTTTTATCCTTCTGGCCTTATAAATAGGACCTCGATCCCACTTTCTCATTCTCCCCCTTCTATGTCTCGCCTTCTTCTTCCTCCTCACGACGCACCAGCCCACACGAGCTCCGCCGCCGTTGGCCTTCGTCTCCTTCACCAACTCTGGCCGCTGCATCACCCTGAACAGACCAGAATACCGCGGCATCAGTTAGTCTTCCCTTTCCTCACCATAGATCTGTTTATTAGGGTTTCAGTGTTTATCAGTGTTCATCACCGCTCCCCTTTCTCCTTTCTAGGTTGCATAGTTTTGATCTGAAAAAATAATATAGTTCCTGTGCGCTAGGAGTTTTAGCACCTGTTTTTGATATTAGAACATATCCTCATTGCAGCAGATCTGATCTGGGCACCTTCATTTTTCTGCCACCGCCACCTTAGGTTTAGAATTTATTTCCCTTTTCCGAACAGCGACAGATCCAAACTTATAACTTTAATCTGTGGAACCTGTTTGTCCCATTACTTAGTAAAACTTCCCTCTTGCCAGATCTTAAACACCCATGTTGGTCATGGCGGCTTACCTCACCGGCTTATACTTATCCATATATCATTAGTCCTCACTCAAGCCACCATGCTGAAATATATGTTATAACTGTTTCACTTGTACTTTCACCAATTGACTTAAAGCGGCAAAAATTTCCTTTCTATTAGGCCTTTTCTTTTCACCATACCGCCCAAAACAGTCTATACTTGCAACTGGGTCCCCTCCATCATCACCGAGGGCACATTTAAAGATTTTGACAAAGTCGGGTATCTGCCTGCCAAGAGTGTAATGCATTACCGTGCTCCTGACCCGAGTGAAGAAAAACCTTAGCCGAAGGATGGTGAAGTCATCGTTTTTACTGATCACATGAACCGGGGCTTCTCGCCACCCGGCTCTAAATTCTTCCGGGACATCCAGCACTTTTTCCAACTCCATCCTCAAGACATCGGACCCAATTCCGTGTCAAGTATCTGCAACTTTCAAGTCTTCTTTGAAGTATACCTTCAAGAGGAGCCCAGTGTTGATCTCTTTAGAGAATACTTTTATTTGAACCGCCAGACTGAGTTCACGAACGGGCCCAGCTTGGAACTTGGTGGGATCTTGATTCAACACAGAAGAGATGCTATCTTCCCTTATGCCTGTTTGCCAAGTCACCCCAAGGATTGGAACCAGACGTGATTTTACTGTAAGGACACTTCTCCGGCTGACGAGAATCCTCTGCCGGGTTACCGTGTCAAGCGCTTAGACACAAAGCACAATCTTCCTGAAAGCTTACTGCTGCTGAACGGAAACAGTTTAACTGGCATCGATTTAGTCAGATGCTGGATTTCTTGGCGTATCATACCCTTGAGTCGTCGCACTGAGTTAATGTGCACTTATACTGGTGATGTAAAGGATTCGTTGTGTCATAGCTCTGCACCATTAACGGATGAAGTAGTAAATGAAATGGTGAAGTCTCTTCTGAATGAAGATTCGGAAGATTGTGTTAAAGTGGGTCTGGCCCCTTTCTGCAAGCTTACCCGCCACCAGACGCGAGTCTCTGAATTTACTTATCTTGACCTCATCATTCAGATATTTTACTGACTCAACCCTTAATAACCTTTCCAGGCTAATTCTGATTTTTGGAAAATGGAGTACGATCATGAGGCTGCTAAGAAGGCCAGAGCTGCCAAGAAAACCGTCAGGAAAGCCACCAAGAAGACCACCAAGAGGAAAAAGAAACCAAGCGCCTCTGACCTGCTTAAACTGGATGACACCTCTGAGTCAGAGGTATCCCTTGACTCCCTTGGCTCTTTTTTCAATTATCTTATTGACATTGATTACTCTTAGGATGACACGGGAGCCAGCCAAGCAATTGAAGAAGAGGTAATGATTATTTCCTCCGACTCAAAGCCTCTGCCAAGAAAGAAATTTCGATGAGTAACCTGGAAAGTAAGATTTTCACACCCCTTGGCTTATTTGGATCCTCACTTTCTTTTGAAACAACAACACCACGAGAGTCGACGTCAGACCCGGAATAGTGGAGGTGACGAACTATCTTTTGTCTTACCAAACACCCCTACTCCTCGGAAACATCGAAACGAGGTGCTTTTTAACTTACATTCTTTTTTACCCATTGGCAGGTCTTATTTGTCTTCCTTCTAACCCAGTTGATTCAATGGACCAGGAACTTTCCCCTTCCTCCTCTAGCGAATCATCACAAACCGAGCTGCCGGCTTTCAAGACTGCCCCTGGGTAATGATAATCACTTCTTATTCTGCATCTTATTATGTTCTAATAATAATACTGACTTGCCATAATCCATGTAGTGGACAAGAAAAGCCTAATAAAAAGGCGAAGGTGACCAAGCCAACCGAGGCACCTGGAGCTACTAAGCCAGAACAACAAATCCCTACACCTGAAGCTTCTGACAAACAGCTAGAAAACACTGTCACTGACGCTCCGCCTGAGTTCCGGATCTCTGTGTTGATGACACCACTATTAATCCTTCAAATCCTGCACCATCAAGCTCACCTAAGCCATCGGAGATTCATAATGATGATGTTGTGATTACTGTCTCCAGCTTTGTTGAACCGGGAAATCCCATAGCTCTAGCTAAGCATACTATTAAGCAGGAGGTTATTGAAAGGCGGAAGACGAAGTTTGACGTCTCCCATTATGCGCATTTGAGCAGCAGTGGGATCTTCTCTAGTTATCTCAACCAAGTACACTCCAGCCGTGATATTGAAATTGCTATCGTGAAATAAATGCACCAAAAATATGAGTTATGACTTCCAATTTTGAATAATTTATGTATATCTGCCAGTCCCCAAGTCTACTGGTTATGATAAGACTGAATAAGCTGTAGACTTAGAAGAATCCACAAACTTTTGTCCTAGAATCCCTCCTTGTCCGATTTAAATATAAACCAGATTTATAAGCCGTTTTAACTTCGCATCTGTAGTCCCCAAGGGCCAGTTTACTCAGCATGAATGAGCCGGTCCTATTTATCATTTGACGAAAAGAGAGCTTAACTGCATAGCCCCCATGAGTCAGTTGAGACTGTTTACAGCACATCCGGCTTATTATGAAGGAGATAGAAGCGATATGCATTAGCCCCCAAGTGCCAAGTAGTCTTGCTTGCAAAGTGCTTGGGACTTTAGTTAGAAAATCCGTTTCCTTGAAATTTTTTCTTTGACAGACATTAGCCCCCAAGTGTCAAGTGTTGTTGCTTGCAAAAGACTTGGGACTTATATTCTTGTAGCCCTGATGTTGATAACTTCTGTACTTCATACAGTCTGCTACTGCTGAACTGGAGTCTCAATTGAAAGATGCAAAGACCCGACTGGCGACTCAGGAAACTGAGATCTGGAAAACTGAGTCAAAGTTCCAATTTAGCGTGGCTGAGTCAGAAAAACTAAAGAGCAATTTTGAGGCGGAGAAAAAGACTTGGGATGAAGAAAAGATTGCTTTAACGCAGCGGGATGAGAAAGCAGAGGTAGCACTTCACGATGTGACCACTGAGCTCACCGGCTTAAAACACCGTGTATCTCAGATGGTTCTGCTATCTTTGGTGAGCCGCCTTGTTAGTCATCAAAAGTGAATTTTTGTTGTGATGATATGACCCGCCATTAACCAATCTGTGATATATCCAGGTCCCAGGAGCAGCAACCTGAATCAAGACATGCTTGTGAAGCTCAAAGCTATCTACACACTTGTTGAGCAGTTGTACACTAGAGCTCAACGTGCATTAGTCGCAATTGCGCCAACAAATCAAGCGCCGACTATGCTGATACGTGTTTTGAAGAAACTCTCTGTACTGCCTACAAGATTTGATGAGATGAAACGGTCATCGGCAAGAGCCCGTGCTGTGACGGATTTGAGCCGAGCCAAGGCATGGGTACTAGAGCTTGACCCGTCTGAGGTAGCTACTGGATACCCAAGCTTGAAGGAAGATGGCACCCCGTTTGATCAAAAGGACTTCGCGGCTTGCGTAAAGGAAATTCGTCCAATAGCAACTCTGATTGCCAATGATTCTGATCTTGCGAAGTATCATCCGGCTTATTCCAAGGAGAATCAGAAGATGCCGACTCCGGCTTATAAAGTGACTGGTTTGATCCCTCCAATTTGTAAGGACACCTTTGCCCCTGAAGTTGAACCGTCTGGTCTTATAGATGATGAAGCTGAATTTCAAGCCTTATCTAGCATCGACTGGTCATCACCAAACTTTCAAACGGCAGAGGAGGACGAAGAACCGGAGAGGGATGACCCGGAAGCCTCCATCGTCAAGGCCGAGAAGAATGAACCGCCATGGCGGTTTATACCTTTGATCTGTTGAGAAAACATTTGATCTCGCTCGGCTTATGAGGCCATGTAATAGGGTAGTAAAACACTTGAGTCACCCATGCCATCGTGCACGTTCCTTTCTTTTGTGCAAGACTGCTGAGCCGCCGGTTTGAAAACCATGATGGGTATGATAGCCTTTGACTTATGCAGATCCGAATAATTGTTATCCTGCACACAAAGAGAGTAAAAACACCCTGGCGGCTTACCGCCAGGCGGGTCATGATACCCAAGTAAAGCCACTGGTGACGGGTAGTCCAAAACCAGGGCTGATTTGACCATAAAACTTAACATGATAAAATACCATACCTATAGCATGGGTTTAAGCTGCCGGCTTACTAGCTTCGTGCAGTTAGAGATTTAGAATTTGTAACTGAAACCATCTGATCTATTGGGGGTGGTATTAATGCTCCATAACACAAAGGGCAACTCTTCCACCCAACAGCCCGGCGTCCTCTGCAAAGGGACCATAAACCGGGGCTTGATACCTCTCAGGATTTCTTGATTATCTCTCTCAGCTTGACCATTAGATTGGGGGTGAGCCACTGAAGGCACATCAAGCCAGATGTGCTCACGTTGACAAAAGTCTTTCATGGCACCTTTGGAGAGGTTCGTGCCATTATCTGTTATGATGCTGTGTGGAAAACCAAAGCGAAAGATCACCTTCTTCATGAATTGAATCGCCGTGGCTGCATCACACTTGCTGACTGGCTCCGCCTCTATCCACTTGATGAATTTATCAATCGCCACCAAAAGGTGGGTCTTCTTATCCTTGGACCTTTTAAAAGGCCCTACCATATCAAGCCCCCAAGTTGCAAATGGGCAAGTGATTGGTATCATCCTCAACTCCTCAACTGGAACATGGGCTCGACGTGAAAACTTCTGACAACCGTCACATTTTCTAACCAAGTCCTCAGCATCATCATGAGCCGTTAGCCAATAGAAGTCGTGTCGAAAAGCCTTAGCCACCAGGGATTTTGAACCAACGCGATGACCACAATCCCCTTTGTGGATTTCTCGCAGAATCTCGCAACCTTCTTTAGGAGAGACACAACGCTGAAATGCCTCAGAGACACTGCAGTGATGTAACTCACCGTTGATGATAGTCATGGACTTGGACCACCGGATTATCTACCTGGCCAAAACTTCATCCTCGGGTAACTCGCCCCGAGTCATATACGCCAAATATGGCACCGTCCAATCAGGAGTAAAGTGGAGAGCCGCCACCAAGTGAGCCTCCGGATCAGGAACAGCCAAATCCTCCTCTGTAGGCAACTTGATGACAGGTTATGCAAGACGTCAAGAAAGACATTCGGAGGCACCGGTTTACGTTGAGAACCCAACTGGCTTAAAGCGTCTGCCGCTTCATTTTTGTGCCGATCGACATGCTCGACTTGATAACCCTCGAAGTGATGAGTAATGACATCCACTTCCCGCCAATAAGCTGTTGGGGAACGTAGTAATTTCAAAACATTTCCTACGCACACACAAGATCATGGTGATGCATCGCAATGAGAGGGGAGAGTGTTATCTACGTACCCTCGTAGACCGAAAGCGGAAGCGTTAGCACAACGCGGTTGATGTAGTCGTGCGTCTTCACGATCCGACCGATCAAGTACCAAACTTACGACACCTCCGAGTTCAGCACATGTTCAGCCCGATGACGTCCCTTAAACTCCGATCCAGCCGAGTGTTGAGGGAGAGTTTTGTCAGCACGATGACGTGGTGACGATGTTGATGTTCTACCGACGCAGGGCTTCGCCTAAGCACCGCTACAGTATAATCGAGGTGGACTATGGTGGAGGGGGGCACCGCACACGGCTAAAAGATCAAACAGATCAATTGTTGTGTCTCTAGGGTGCCCCCTGCCTCTGTATATAAAGGAGCAAGGGGGGGGGTGCGGCCGGCCAGGGAGAGGGCGCGCAGGGAGGAGTCCTACTCCCACCGGGAGTAGGACTCCCCCCTTTCCTAGTTGGATTAGGACTTGGGAGGGAAAGAGTGGAGGAGAAGAAGGAGGGGGGGGGGCGCCGCCCCCTCTCCTTGTCCTATTCGGACTGGGGGGGAGGGGCGCGCGGCCCAGCCCTAACCGCCTCTCCTCTCTTCCACCTAGGCCCACTAAGGCCCATTAAGTAGTCGGGGGGTTCCGGTAACCTCCCGGTACTCCGGTAAAATCCCGATTTCACCCGGAACACTTCTGATATCCAATAATAGGCTTCCAATATATCAATCTTCATGTCTCGACCATTTCAAGACTCCTCGTCATGTCTGTGATCAAATCCGGGACTCTGAACAACCTTCGGTGCATCAAAACATATAAACTCATAATATAACTATCATCGAAACGTTAAGCGTGCGGACCCTACGGGTTCGAGAACTATGTAGACATGACCGAGACACGTCTCCGGTAAATAACCAATAGCGGGACCTGGATGCTCATATTGGCTCCCACATATTCTACGAAGATCTTTATCAGTCTGACCGCATAACAACATACGTTGTTCCCTTTGTCATCGGTATGTTACTTGCCCGAGATTCGATCGTGGTATCTCAATACCTAGTTCAATCTCGTTACCGGCAAGTCTCTTTACTCGTTCCGTAATACATCATCCCGCAACTAACTCATTACTTGCAATGCTTGCAAGGCTTAAGTGATGTGCATTACCGAGAGGGCCTAGAGATACCTCTCCGACAATCGGAGTGACAAATCCTAATCTCGAAATACGCCAACCCAACAAGTACCTTTGGGGACACCTGTAGAGCACCTTTATAATCACCCAGTTACGTTGTGACGTTTGGTAGCACACAAAGTGTTCCTCCGGTAAACAGGAGTTGCATAATCTCATAGTCATAGGAACATGTATAAGTCATGAAGAAAGCAATACCAACATACTAAACGATCGTGTGCTAAGCTAACAGAATGGGTCATGTCAATCACATCATTCTCCTAATGATGTGATCCCGTTAATCAAATGACAACTCATGTCTATGGTTAGGAAACATAACCATCTTTGATCAACGAGCTAGTCAAGTAGAGGCATACTAGTGACACTCTGTTTGTCTATGCATTCACACATGTATTATGTTTCCGGTTAATACAATTCTTGCATGAATAATAAACATTTACCGTGATATAAGGAAATAAATAAGAACTTTATTATTGCCTCTAGGGCATACTTCCTTCAGTCTCCCACTTGCAGTAGAGTCAATAATCTACATTACACAGTAATGATTCTAACACCCATGGAGCCTTAGTCAAAGGGTCTGCAACATTCAGATCCGTATGTATCTTGCAAATTTCTATGTCTCCCACCTGGACTAGATCCCGGATGGAATTGAAGCGTCTCTTGATGTGCTTGGTTCTCTTATGAAATCTGGATTCCTTCGCCAAGGCAATTGCACCAGTATTGTCACAAAAGATTTTCATTGGACCCGATGCACTAGGTATGACACCTAGATCGGATATGAACTCCTTCATTTGCTGCTTCCGAAGCAGCTATGTACTCCACTTCATACGTAGATCCCGCCACGACACTTTGTTTAGAACTGCACCAACTGACAGCTCCACCGTTCAATGTAAACACGTATCCGGTTTCCGATTTAGAATCGTCCGGATCAGTGTCAAAGCTTGCATCAACGTAACCATTTACGATGAGCTCTTTGTCACTTCCATAAACGAGAAACATATCCTTAGTCCTTTTCAGGTATTTCAGGATGTTCTTGACCGCTGTCCAGTGATCCACTCCTGGATTACTTTGGTACCTCCCTGCTAGACTTATAGCAAGGCACACGTCAGGTCTGGTACACAACATTGCATACATGATAGAGCCTATGGATGAAGCATAGGGAACATCTTTCATCTTCTCTCTATCTTCTGCAGTGGTCGGGCACTGAGTCTTACTCAACTTCACACCTTGTAACACAGGCAAGAACCCTTTCTTTGCTTGATCCATTTTGAACTTTTTCAAAACTTTGTCAAGGTATGTGCTTTGTGAAAGTCCAATTGAGCGTCTTGATCTATCTCTATAGATCTTGATGCTCAATATGTAAGTAGCTTCACCGAGGTCTTTCATTGAAAAAATCTTATTCAAGTATCCCTTTATGCTATCCAGAAATTCTATATCATTTCCAATCAACAATATGTCATCCACATATAATATCAGAAATGCTACAGAGCTCCCACTCACTTTCTTGTAAATACAGGCTTCTCCAAAAGTCTGTACAAAACCAAATGCTTTGTTCACACTATCAAAGCGTTTATTCCAATTCCGAGAGGCTTGCACCAGTCCATAAATGGATTGCTGGAGCTTGCACACTTTGTCAGCTCCCTTTGGATCGACAAAAGCTTCTGGTTGCATCATATACAACTCTTCTTCCAGAAATCCATTCAGGAATGCAGTTTTGTCATCCATCTACCATATTTCATAATCATAAAATGCGGCAATTGCTAACATGATTCGGACAGACTTAAGCATCGCTACGGGTGAGAAGGTCTCATCGTAGTCAATCCCTTGAACTTGTTGAAAACCTTTCGCAACAAGTCGAGCTTTGTAGACAGTAACATTACCGTCAGTGTCAGTCTTCTTCTTGAAGATCCATTTATTTTCAATTGCTTGCCGATCATCGGGCAAGTCAACCAAAGTCCATACTTTGTTCTCATACATGGATCCCATCTCAGATTTCATGGCCTCAAGCCATTTTGCGGAATCTGGGCTCACCATCACTTCTTCATAGTTTGTAGGTTCATCATGGTCTAGTAACATGACTTCCAGAACAGGATTACCGTACCACTCTGGTGCGGATCTTACTCTGGTTGATCTACGAGGTTCAATAATAACTTGATTTGAAATTTCATGATCATTATCATTAACTTCCTCATTAATTGGTGTAAGCGTCACAGGAACAGATTTCTGTGATGAGCCACTTTCCAATAAAGGAGCAGGTACAGTTACCTCATCAAGTTCTACTTTCCTCCCACTCACTTCTTTCGAGAGAAACTCCTTCTCTAGAAAGATTCTCAATTTAGCAACAAAAGTCTTGACTTCGGATCTGTGGTAGAAGGTGTACCCAACAGTCTCCTTTGGGTATCCTACGAAGACACATTTTCCGATTTGGGTTCAAGCTTATTAGGTTGAAGCTTTTTCACATAAGCATCGCAACCCCAAACTTTAAGGAACGACAACTTTGGTTTCTTGCCAAACCACAGTTCATAAGGCGTCATCTCAACGGATTTTGATGGTGCCCTATTTAACGTGAATGTGGCCGTCTCTAAAGCATAACCCCAAAATGATAGTGGTAAATCAGTAAGAGGCATCATAGATCGCACCATATCTAGTAAAGTACGATTACGACGTTCGGACACACCATTTCGCTGTGGTGTTCCGGGTGGCGTGAGTTGTGAAACTATTCCACATTGTTTTAAATGTAGACCAAACTCGTAACTCAAATATTCTCCTCCATGATCAGATCGTAGAAACTTTATTTTCTTGTTACGATGATTTTCAACTTCACTCTGAAATTCATTGAACTTTTCAAATGTTTCAGACTTATGCTTCATTAAGTAGATATACCCATATATGCTTAAATCATCTGTGAAGGTGAGAAAATAACGATATCCGCCACGACCTTCAACATTCATTGGACCACATACATCTGTATGTATGATTTCCAACAAATCTGTTGCTCTCTCCATAGTTCCGGAGAACGTCGTTTTGGTCATCTTGCCCATGAGGCACGGTTCGCAAGTACCAAGTGATTCATAATCAGGTGGTTCCAAATGTCCATCAGTATGGAGTTTCTTCATGCGCTTTACACCGATATGACCTAAACGACAGTACCACAAATAAGTTGCACTATCATTATCAACTCTGCATCTTTTGGCTTCAACATTATGAATATTTGTATCACTACTATCGAGATTCAACAAAAATAGACCACTCTTCAAGGGTGCATGACCATAAAAGATATTACTCATATAAATAGAACAACCATCATTCTCTGATTTAAATGAATAACTGTCTCGCATCAAACAAGATTGAGATATAATGTTCATGCTCAACGCTGGCACCAAATAACAATTATTTAGGTCTAATACTAATCCCGAAGGTAGATATAGAAGTAGCATGCCGACCGCTATCACATCAACTTTGGAACCATTTCCCACGTGCATCGTCACCTCGTCCTTAGCCAATCTTCGCTTAATCCGTAGCCCCTATTTCGAGTTGCAAATATTTGCAACAGAACCAGTATCAAATACCCAGGTGCTACTGCGAGCATTAGTAAGGTACACATCGATAACATGTATATCGCATATACCTTTGTTCACCTTGCCATCCTTCTTATCCGCCAAATACTTGGGGCAGTTCCGCTTCCAGTGACCAGTCTGCTTGCAGTAGACACACTCAGTTTCAGGCTTAGGTCCAGACTTGGGTTTCTTCTCTTGAGCAGCAACTTGCTTGCTGTCCTTCTTGAAGTTCCCCTTCTTCTTCCCTTTGCCCTTTTTCTTGAAACCGGTGGTCTTATTGACCATCAACACTTGATGCTCCTTTTTGATTTCTACCTCTATAGCTTTTAGCATTGCGAAGAGCTCGGGAATTGTCTTATCCATCCCTTGCATGTTATAGTTCATCATGAAGCTCTTGTAGCTTGGTGGCAGTGATTGGAGAATTCTATCAATGACGCTATCATCCGGAAGATTAACTCCCAGTTGAATCAGGTGATTATTATACCCAGACATTCTAAGTATATGCTCACTGACAGAACTATTCTCCTCCATCTTGCAGCTGTAGAACTTATTGGAGACTTCATATCTCTCAATCCGGGCATTTGCTTGAAATATTAACTTCAACTCCTGGAACATCTCATATGCTCCATGACGTTCAAAACGTCGTTGAAGTCCCGGTTCTAAGCCGTAGAGCATGGCACATTGAACTATCGATTAGTCATTAGCTTTGCTCTGCCAGACGTTCTTAACGTCGTCAGTTGCATCAGCAGCAGGCCTGGCACCCAGCGGTGCTTCCAAGACGTAATTCTTCTGTGCAGCAATGAGGATAATCCTCAAGTTACGGAACCAGTCCATGTAATTGCTACCATCATCTTTCAACTTTGCTTTCTCAAGGAACGCATTAAATTCAACGGAACAACAGCACGGGCCATCTATCTACAATCAACATAGACAAGCAAGATACTATCAGGTACTAAGTTCATGATAAATTTAAGTTCAATTTAATCATATTACTTAAGAACTCCCACTTAGATAGACATCCCTCTAATCCTCTAAGTGATCACGTGATCGAAATCAACTAAACCATGTCCAATCATCACGTGAGATGGAGTAGTTTCAATGGTGAACATCACTATGTTGATCATATACACTATATGATTCACGCTCGACCTTTCGGTCTCCGTGTTCCGAGGCCATATCTGTTATATGCTAGGCTCATCAAGTTTAACCTAAGTATTCCGCGTGTGCAACTGTTTTGTACCCATTGTATTTGAACGTAGAGCCTATCACACCCGATCATCACGTGGTATCTCAACACGAAGAACTTTCGCAACGGTGCATACTCAGGGAGAACACTTATACTTTGATAATTTAGTGAGGAATCATCTTATAATGCTACCGTCAATCAAAGCAAGATAAGATGCATAAAAGATAAACATCACATGCAATCAATATAAGTGATATGATATGGCCATCATCATCTTGTGCTTGTGATCTCCATCTCCGAAGCACCATCATGATCACCATCGTCACCGGCGCGACACCTTGATCTCCATCGTAGCATCATTGTCGTCTCGCCAATCTTATGCTCCTACGACTATCGCTACTGCTTAGTGATAAAGTAAAGCATTACAGGGCGATTGCATTGCATACAATAAAGCGACAACCATATGGCTCCTGCCAGTTGCCGATAACTCGGTTGCAAAACAGGATCATCTCATACAATAAAATTTAGCATCATGTCTTGACCATATCACATCACAACATACCCTGTAAACACAAGTCAGACGTCCTCTACTTTGTTGTTGCAAATTTTACGTGGCTGCTACGGGCTTAGCAAGAACTATTTTTACCTATGCATCAAAACCACAACGATAGTTTGTCAAGTTGGTGTTGTTTTAACCTTCGCAAGGACCGGGCGTAGCCACACTGAGTTCAACTAAAGTGAGAGAGACAGACACCCGCCGGTCACCTTTAAGCAACGAGTGCTCACAACGGTGAAACCAGTCTCGCGTAAGCGTACGCGTAATGTCGGTCCGGGCCGCTTCTTCCCACAATATCGCCGAACCAAAGTATGACATGCTGGTAAGCAGTATGACTTATATCGCCCACAACTCACTTGTGTTCTACTCGTGCATATGACATCTACGCATAAAACCAGGCTCTGATACCACTGTTGGGGAACATAGTAATTTCAAAAAAATTCCTACGCACACGCAAGATCATGGTGATGCATAGCAATGAGAGGGGAGAGTGTTGTCTACGTACCCTTGTAGACCGAAAGTGGAAGCGTTAGCACAACGTGGTTGACGTAGTCGTATGTCTTCATGATCCGACCGATCAAGTACCGAACGTACGACACCTCCGAGTTCAGCACACGTTTAGCCCGATGACGTCCCTCGAACTCCGATCCAACTGAGTGTTGAGGGAGAGTTTCGTCAGCACGACGGCTTTGTGACGATGTTGATGTTCTACCGACGCAGGGCTTTGCCTAAGCGCCGCTACAGTATTATCGAGGTGGACTATGGTGGAGGGGGGATATCGCACACGGCTAAAAGATCAAACAGATCAATTGTTGTGTCTCTAGGGTGCCCCCTGCCTCCGTATATAAAGGAGCAAGGGGGTTGCGGCCAGCCAGGGAGAGGGCGCACGGGGAGGAGTCCTACTCCCACCAGGAGTAGGACTCCCCCTCTTTCCTAGTTGGATTCGGACTTGGGAGGGGAAAGAGTGGAGGAGAAGAAGGAGGGGGGCGCTGCTCCCCTCTCCTTGTCCTATTCGGACTGGGGGGGGGGAGGGGGGAGGGGCGCGCGGCCCAGCCCTAGCTGCCTCTCCTCTCTTCAACCTAGGCCCACTAAGGCCCATTAAGTTGCCGGGGGGTTCCGGTAACCTCCTGGTACTCCGGTAAAATCCTGATTTCACCCGGAACACTTCCGATATCCAAACATAGGCTTCCAATATATCAATCTTCATGTCTCGACCATTTAAAGACTCCTCGTCATGTCCGTATCACATCCGGGACACCGAACAACCTTCGGTGCATCAAAACATATAAACTCATAATATAACTGTCATCGAAACGTTAAGCGTGCGGACCCTACGGGTTCGAGAACTATGTAGACATGACCGAGACATGTCTCCAGTAAATAACCAATGGAGGAACCTGGATGCTCATATTGGCTCCCACATATTCTACGAAGATCTTTATCGGTCTGACCGCATAACAACATACGTTGTTCCCTTTGTCATCGGTATTTACTTGCCAGAGTTTCGATCGTCGGTATCTCAATACCTAGTTCATTCTCATTACCGGGAAGTCTCTTTACTCGTTCCGTAATACATCATCCCGCAACTAACTCATTAGTTGCAATGCTTGCAAGGCTTAAGTGATGTGCATTACCGAGAGGGCCCAGAGATACCTCTCCGACAATCGGAGTGACAAATCCTAATCTCGAAATACGCCAACCCAACAAGTACCTTTGGAGACACCTGTAGAGCACCTTTATAATCACCCAGTTCTGTTGTGATGTTTGGTAGCACCCAAGGTGTTCCTCCGTTAAACGGGAGTTGCATAATCTCATTGTCATAGGGACATGTATAAGTCATGAAGAAAGCAATAGCAACATACTAAAAGATCGTGTGCTAAGCTAACGGAATGGGTCATGTCAATCACATCATTCTCCTAATGATGTGATCCCATTAATCAAATGACAACTCATGTCTATGGTTAGGAAACATAACCATCTTTGGTCAACGAGCTAGTCAAGTAGAGGCATACTAGTGACACTCTGTTTGTCTATGTATTCACACTTGTGTTATGTTTCCGGTTAATACAATTCTAGCATGAGTGATACGTCTCCAACGTATCTACTTTTCCAAACACTTTTTCCCTTGTTTTGGACTCTAAATTGCACGATTTGAATGAAACTAACCCAGACTGACGCTATTTTCAGCAGAATTGCTATGATGTTGTTTTATGTGTAGAAAAGAAAAGTTCTCGGAATGTCCTGGAAATCCACGGAGGCACTTTTTGGAATTAATAAGAATTTTTGGCGAAAGAATTAATGCCAGGGGGCCCACAGCCTGTCCACGAGACAGGGGGCGCCCCCCTAGGGTGCGGCCTCCTATCTCATGGGCCCCCTGGACCTCCACCGACCTCATCTCCAACTCCATATATTCTGTCTCGGGGAGAAAAAAATCAGAGAGAAAGTTTCATCGCGTTTTACGACACGGAGGCGCCGCCAAGCCCTAATCTCTCTCGGGAGGGCTGATCTGGAGTCCGTCCGGGGCTTCGAAGAGGGGGATTCGTCGCCGTCGTCATCATCAACCATCCTCCATCACCAATTTCATGATGCTCACTGTCGTGCATGAGTAATTCCATCGTAGGCTTGGTGGATGGTGATGGGTTGGATGAGATTTACCATGTAATCAAGTTAGTATTGTTAGGGTTTGATCCCTAGTATCCACTATGTTCTGAGATTGATGGTTCTATGACTTTGCTATGCTTAATGCTTGTCACTAGGGCCCGAGTGTCATGATTTCAGATCTGAACCTATTATGTTTTCTTGAATATATGTGTGTTCTTGATCCTATGTTGTAAGTCTATAGTCACCTATTATGTGTTATGATCCGACAACCCCGAAGTGACAATAATCGGGATACTTCTCAGTGATGACCGTAGTTTGAGGAGTTCATGTATTCACTATGTGTTAATGCTTTGGTCCGGTTCTCTATTAAAAGGAGGCCTTAATATCCCTTAGTTTCCACTAGGACCCCACTGCAACGGGAGGGTAGGACAAAATACGTCATACAAGTTCTTTTCCGTAAGCACGTATGACTATTTATGAAATACATGCCTAAATTACATTGATGAATTGGAGCTAGTTCTATATCACCCTATGTTATAACTATTGCATGAGGAATCGCATCCGGCATAATTATCCATTACTGATCCATTGCCTACGAGCTTTTCATATATTGTTCCTCGCTTATTTACTTTTCCGTTGCTACTGTTACAACTACTACAAAAACTCAAAAACATTTACCTTTACTGTTGCTACTGTTACCATTACTATCATACCACTTTTGCTACTAAACCCTTTGCTGCAGATACTAATTTATCTAGGTGTGGTTGAATTGACAACTCAACTGCTAATACTTAAGAATATTCTTTGGCTCCCCTTGTGTCGAATCAATAAATTTTGGTTGTACTTCACCCTCGAAAGCTGTTGCGATCCCCTACACTTGTGGGTTATCAAGACTAATTTTTGGCGCCGTTGCCGGGGAGCATACACTACAAAAAAAGACACATCCATGACATTTTGGGCCGAACGAATTTTTTTCTGTCATACATATGACACTTCTATGACGATAATTGTGACAAAACCCGGTCATCATAGATGTGGTGGGCTCCTACTTCTATGACAAAAAATCATGATATAAAATGGGATTTTCATCCTGGGCGGGCCGGAGACGCAGCTGCATGACATTCTTTGGGCCGTCGATGACGGAAAAAACCATGGTAGAAGCGAGGGGGAGGAAAATTTCGGGGAGTTGCCGATTACGGTGGGAGGTCGTGGGCCGAGCGATGCGCGTTTCTCTCGTACACGTACGCGCGTGTGTGCGAGGCGTTGGCTCTAACTGAACCCGAGCGAGGCGTTGGGCTCTAATTGAACCCGAGCGATTGCACTGCAGGCTACGCGTTACTAAACCCGAGCGATCGATCGATGGCTGTTAACTGAACCCGATGGAGCGATTCCTTCGCTACTGCTGCTAACTGAAGCCGATCAATTAGATGAAAAGTAAGCGTTGCACGCGGGGGTGGGGGGGGAACGGTGAGCAGTGGCGTTGCCTCTGGATGAACAGGACCCCGTGGTGTGAGGGCTGGATGAATAGTAGACGGTGGAGGGGTGGCCATGGAGGGGTGGTTGAACAGGACCCCGTGGTGTGGAGGGCTGGATGAACAGTAGACGGTGGAGGGATGGATGAACAGTAGACGGTGGAGGGGTGGTTGAAGAGTAGCCGGTGGAGTAGCGCACGTTGGAGGCTGGATGAACTAGATCCCGTGGAGGCTGGAGGAGGTCGACGGTAGCCCGTGGAGGCTGGAGGAGGTCGACGGTGGAGATGAACAGTATCCCGTGGAGTCCCGTTTTGCGGTACGCCACACCCCTCCTGATGAACAGGACCCCCGTTTCGACCGTAGGAGGTCCGTTTCGTCCGTTTTGTGGTACGCCACACCCCTCCCGATGAACAGGACCCCCGTTTCGACCGTAGGAGGTCCGTTTCCTACGTTTTGCGGTACGCCACACCCGTCTCGATCAACAGAAACCCAGTTTTGACCGTAGGAGGTCCGTTTCCTCCGTTCTGCGGTACGCCACACCCCTCCCGATCAATAGGACCCCGTTCCGAACGTAGCCGGTTGAACACAAGGCCGTTTCCTTCGTTCTGCGGTACGCGAGGCCTCGTTTCCATCGCCTGTTCCGTCCAAACCGGTTGGCTCCCACGCGTTCTGTTGCCTCCCGATGAACATGACGCATTCTGTTGCCTCCCCATGAACACGACGCATTCCGTTGCCTCCCCGTGAACACGACGACGACTCTGTTTCTCTATTCCGACCCAGCCATGTACGTATGCGCGAGTAGGCGTTCGAGACCCTGCCCGTATGTACGTACATGGCCGTATTTTCTTTCTTGCACCCTCGCCGCTGTACGTACGTGTACATGCTATGTGCGCGCCTCTACTACGACACGTGCGTGCATCTACTACGACACGTGCGCGCCTCTACATCGACCAGTATGTACGTACACGTTCGCGACCAGAATGACAACACTACGTACGCTTCGACCAGGTGGGTCCCGACTGTCAGGCACCTCCTTGCCCGCGAAGATGTAGCTGGCGGGTCCCAGCAGTTAGGGGGGCAAATTGTTTAGTTTTTTTTGCCCGGACGCACTTCCTTGCGTGCGAAGATGTAGCTGGTGGGTCCCAGCAGTCAGGGGGGCGAATCATTTTTTTTGCCCGGATGCACTTCCTTGCGTGCGAAGATGTAGCTGGTGGGTCCCAGTAGTCAGGGGGAAATGTTTTTTCACGAAATATGGTGGCCCGTCCGGTGGGTCCCTGCTGTCAGGTGGAGGAATAATTATTTTGCGCGTAATAATGTGGGGACCCCAACTCATAAGTCGTGATCACCAAATGCACGTGTACAGTGATCCCAGAGATCAATGCTCACTGAACACACAGAAGCTGAATAACAAGAGTCTTACATCCATACATACCGTTTTACACAAGTAGGACCATTATGGTCATGTCTAGAGTATAACATCGCAGCGGAAATCTTCGTCGGTAACTTGGACCCACGCCATCTGCCTTAACCCTACAGGCATTCTGACTGGGAAGTGTCCTAGCTCGCATGTTCGTCACCGAAGTGTTCTTCATCACATCCTGTTCTTCCATGCCTGGTCAATTAAATAACCAGTGGCAAGCCAATGAGTACTTTGAATGTACTCGCAAGCAACCCATGTTTTGGTTCAAGGTACAACAATGCATGACATAGGTAAATTTTTGCAGAATGCTAGTTTTGAGTGCAATGACATGTTCAACATCCTATAAAGCATGCATCAAGAGAGTCCAAGTAACCATGAGGACTGGTTACAGATATCAACATAAATATAGTGGGCACCAACCCATTTATCATAAACAGAGTGGGCACCAACCCATCTCAATCGTGTCAAGTCCTTTGACTTGACCCAAGTCATTTCCATCATCACACACACTGGGTTTGTAAACAAGTGGACGTAGCCCAAGAGCGGTTACCCAACTGTCCTTGACCGTGGACACGGCTATTCGAATAGTTTTACACTCTGCAGAGGTTGCACACTTTACCCACTAGATCCGGGGAACTTCCGTGTCATCCACGACCCGCGGTACCTCAAGTACCCGGGGTAAGCACCCGATCACTACCTTTCCCTAGACGACACTAACATGGAGTCCACTCGATTGGTAGTAATCCCCGTGCCCAACATTTCACATCATAAGGGTGTGGAGCCTCGCTCCCATATTCATCACATACCACAAGCACGGGGTACCAACGGTGTGCCCGGTGCTGTAAAGACAGACATGGCCGCCCTACCTGGCACGACCCCGTCCCGAGAGAGAGCACCAACTCTCCCCCGTCACTAGTAATGCGGGCCCCAAGCTAGTATCGGACTAGGTACTCAACAATGCCCTTTCCCATATAAGGGTAGAGTGGTTGCACATGTAAGGCTGGAATAACGGTCGCAACTCCGACCAATCCGTTTTGAAAACAACACACACTTTCCTTGGCACACCACTTCGTCATCAAGTGGTCACCCATCTCATCATCTCCCTCGGGCATAAGTGGCACCCGACGGTGTTTTCGAAAAGACTTTTGAAATCACTATGCCTCCTTCACCATGCACAAACCCATCCCATTTGCGTAGCATCTACATTTGCATCCTATCTACTCCCACCGGCATAACCCTCATAAGAAGGTAGGGCCATGCACAATGCAAGTATCAACGAGGAATGCAACCGAGGCAACCAACCACGTGGTTCACCATCTCATCATGATTCCGAAGCAAAAATAATAAAGAGCTATATATGACATGCATAAAAAGGGGTTTCATAGTCATGGTCAAAGGGCTGCTTGCCTAGTTCATCAGAGTCTTGAAATCTTCTGGTCCTTCTCCAAGTACTCCGTCTACTTCGTCAACTAACATCGGAAACAAACACAATAAGCAACACAACAAGGCAAGAAAAAATGTGCTCTAAAAAATGTGAGTTGGACTTTTCTAGGATACCTCTGGTCATATGAGGGATGACCAAAGTGGTTTCATTAGGATTTGATCAATGGACATCTCTGAATATTTCAACATGATGGAGTCAAGAGGTTTATGGATTTTCAAGAAGTGTATAGAAATATATTTTTGAAAAATGAGCAAAGGCACCCATTTAACAAAGGATGATTTTAGAAGCATCCATGAATTGGTTTCACTGGATGTGGAGTTGAAATGATTTTCCTATGAATTTGCAAAGTTGGCTATATACAAAGAAATAGACCATTAGTTGAGGTGACACAGAAAGTATTAGTAAAAATGTTAAGTTTTGAACTTAGATGCATCTAGGAATTTGAATCATGGCATTTGGATCAATATTGAGCCCTCTGTGATTTTCTAAAGTTTATCACAGAATTAAGAAAATTGGGATTTGATAATTGTCTGTGAAGAAAACCTTTATGGAAAAATGTGCAAATTGCACCATGTGATAGATCAGGAATTTATGAACTTATAGAAATTAGAATCATCAGATTTGGACTTAGAATAAATAATCTATGGATTTTACAATCCCACTGGAAAAGAATAAAAAGAATTATAGGCATTACCCTTATCCAGCGCACCAGGCGAAGGATAGCAGTGGTCCGACCCAGCAGCTCGGCTGCACGGGTGCCAGGGGCGACGTCGAAGGCGTATTGCTTCAGGGCGCCTTCACCGCGGGGAAGCGGGGAAGAGGCTAGTACGCCTTCACTTAAACGGGAGGGGCCCGCTGGCCGGTCGCTGACCTGCGGGGTCCATCCGCAGGGTCGTCGCCCTCCTCCCGCCCGCGACAGAGGAGGCAGAGGAGGCGGGGCCGAGCGCTTGCCGGCGCCCGTTCCGGTGGCTCCGGCCACCTCCGGCGACCGCCCGGACTCCGGAGAGCTCGGGAGGACGGGCCGCATCCACCTGGGGACCTGGTTTATGCCGAGGAGCGCCAGAGCGAGCGAGGCCTCGGCCGCGGCAGGGACAGGCGGTGGCGGGGTTCGGCCCAGCAAGGAAGGCACGAGGAGGAGGGGATGGAGCACGGGGTGAGTTGGTGGTGGTGATGAGAGGGTGCGGGGGTGTTCCTGGGGAAGAGAGAGGGGTCGAGGCCCACGAATTTAAGCGGCGGCCGGCGGCACTGCTCCGGCCATGGAGGTGCAAGGAGAGCACGGGAAGAGCCGTGGGTCGGTCAGAGGATGCGAGAGGGGGAGAGAGAGCAGTTTGAGACAGGATAAGGCTCGGGGGTGGCCCTATACGGGCGCGGCCGAGAGGTGCCGTAGGCGGGGCGCACAGCCACGGCCCGGGGCATTGCCAGGGGCCAAACGGGCGCCTTGGGGCGTGTCTGAGGTGCTCGTGGGCGTGGTCTAGGTCAAGGGAAGGGAGAGAAGTAGCGGGGGAGCGTCAGGGCAGTGCGTGTGTGAGCATGCCCATTGGAGCTCTCGGGCGGCCGGCGCGCGTGCGAAAGGAGGCAGCAGGAGGGAGAGAGAGGAAGTGGACAGAGTGGTGGCGTGTTGTGGACGTCGAGGGGCGTCGACTGGCGCGCTTGGGCGGCCCGAGGTGGACGGGAGTGCGGCGGCAGGGCTCGGCCGCTACTGTAGCGCGCTCCAGAGCAGGCTTTTGGCCGGCATGAGCGCGTTTTGCGTGCTCTGCCGTGTCCACTTGTGTCTTGGAGCTTCCTTGGATGCTCTAGAGTGGTCAGGAGCTAGGTGGGGCGCTGCATATAGAAAGGAGAGAGAGAGGAGGAGTGGCCATGGGTAAACAGAGAGAGAAAGGGATGGGTTTTACCCCCAAATAATTGAGCTATTGAAGGAGGAGAGTTACTGGAGGTAGGAGATGGTCAGGAGGGGCTGTGGTAAAAAGTTAGGGTCATGGAGTTTAGTGGAAGTGGTCGAAACAGGCATTTCAAGTTTCTGCCACAAGGTGTTTGATGCAGGTTTGGGCAAGAAAATAATTTCCACTTGCCATGAGACTCCACTGGGTGAGATGTCACACATAATTAGGGCCTTCCACCCATTTGGAGTTCATTTGGAGCAAGTTGACAATGCAACTTTGGTAAACCCTAGAAATCAACAGAAATGGGCTTTCCAAGATTTAGCCATGCAAATCTATTCTCCTTGATGCACCACTTGGTGTAGTGGCCTCATTTGGTCATGTGATCATTCTCACAAAAGTTGGAATCAAGGAGAGAAAGTTGGTAATGTAGAGTTGTTCAAATTTGATTCTGGTCAGAGAGGGTTTTGAGGCACTTTGATCAAGATATCCTTTTCTCCAACCTATGCCATTTGGTCTAGATGCATTATTAGACCATTGGAGCATGTGCACCAAGTTTGAGAACATTTGGACATGTTTGACAATGTAAAGTTGCTCAAACCTCAAAATAGACAGAAATGGTTTTGAGGGGATTTGATTATGTTATCTTGTTCTCCAAGTCATGAGACTTGGCAAGATCATCTAATATGTCATATGTGACATGATAGAATTTTCTTGGAATTTTTGGAGAATATTTCCTTTGTAAATATTTCAAAAGCTTGAAATATCCAGAAAGGGTTTTTGAGGGATTTGACCAATGTTTTGAACATGACCATGTGTTGAAACTCTTATATATGGACAATATATGTCCTATGAGTTTCCCTAAATTTTCTCAAATATTTTTGAAGTAACAAAATAATTTTTGCCTATTAAAGACCATTTCTGGCCTTAATAAAAAGCTTTCAAATAAAATAGGAAAATAACTTTTAAAATTATATTTTTGTGGTTCCTGGGTATCCTATATCTAATAGGAGTCAAATATATTTTTATAAAGATTTTTACTGCCCTTAATTAAGTACTCGCAGTGCAAACCTCAATTTAGGGGTTTTTGAAAAACTAATTTTTGAAAAAATACTTTTTGGCAAAATTAATTTTGTAAGAAAATACTATATTGCTCTATACACATGGAATGATCATTGGGCAGAAGTTTAGGGCAAGGAAATGAAGTATAGAAGTTGGAGGATTTATTTGATTTTTAGAGCACTTGCAAACAGCAGACAAACATTCAATCAAAGCAACGACAAAACACTCAAAAGTTTTTGTCAAACCACATTTTAGCATGATATATTGACTTAGGTGTTGTGGCATGAAAATCAGGGTGTGACAGACCTACCCCCCTTACAAGAATCTCGTCCCCGAGATTCCCAGACTAGGCGCGGAGAGGGATACAGAAACTTGGATCTGGGGTAGTCTTCAAGTCCTCATGTTGCTTCTGCTTCCGTGTAGTGCTCCATTGAGATTGAAGTACTTGATGGTGTGGCTTCGTGTATGACGTTCTTCTCGGTCCAGGTTGCTAATGGGTAGCTCGCTGTAGGTTAGATTGGGCTAGGGGCCGATGGCTTGGTGGTCAATGTCCTCGTAGAGATCGGGCAAGTCAGGAAGTTAGAAATGTGTCCGGAGTGGTGTCGTGTGGAAAGACATTGTGCACAGTGGGTGAGTCAGGTGATAACTCTAGTTGGTATCTGTCCTCTCTTCATCTCGTAGTGATCTCGGAGGGGGTTGTCAAATCTTGGAGTGATCTCGAAGGGAGCCGATGAATCTTGGGGCGAGCTTTCCTTTGACATGGAAGCGCTGGGTTCCTTTGAGAGGGGTGACCCGGAGATAAACATGGTCTCCAACCCGGAAGGTCATGTCTCGACGACGTGAGTCAGCGTAGCTCTTTTGTCTTGACTTGGCAGTCTTCAAACGCTCTCGGACAAGCTGGGCTTGCTCTTCGGCTTCACGGAGGATATCGGGCCCAAAGACAAGTCCTTCTCCGGTTTCCGACCAATTGAGGGGTGTGCGGCATTTCCGTCCGTATAACACCTCGAACGGTGCCGTCTGAGGGCTTGACCGATAACTGTTGTTGTAAGAGAACTCGGCGAAAGGGAGGCAATCTTCCCACTTAGCTCCATATGCTTAGACACAGGCTCGGAGCATGTCTTCGAGTATCTGATTCACTTGCTCTGTTTGACCTCCGGTCTAGGGGTGGAAAGTAGTGCTGAAGGACAACTTGGTCCCCATGGCCTCCTGGAACTTCTTCCAGAACCTTGAGGTGAACTGGGTTCCTCTATCCGACACAATTTCCTTGGGAACGCCATGAATGCTCACGATTCGGTTGATGTAGAGACTGGCTAACTGGTTCCCCTTGTAGGTCGTATTGACAGAAATGAAGTGGGCCACGTTGGTCAAATGGTCAACAATGACCCATATGGAGTCATGTCCCTTGCATGACCCGGGGTAAACCGGTGATGAAGTCTATCCCGATTTCGTCCCACTTCCATTCATGCACCTAGAGGGGTTGCAACAATCCCGCGGGTCGCTGATGCTCAGCTTTGACTCTCTGGCATACGTCACACTTGCAACATAGGTAGCAATCTCCCTTTTCATCCGTGCCACCATAATCTTTCCTTCAGGTCTTGATACATCTTGGTGTGGACCTCCTTGTGATGGAAAAGCTTGGTTCCTTAGAGAGAAGTGGCTTGCAGTTACACTTGGTCTTCGACGCGGATGTCTACTTCTTGATGATGGTGGTTGGTATAGTTCTTCTTCCTGGACATGGCGATCTTCAGATGTTCCCTTGACCAGCTCAGTGATTATTTTTCCGTCTTCGGTTGGACAAGTAGGTCACCAAAGAAAGATGACAACCGACTTATCCAAGCACTCCATGAAATCTATGGGGTAGACAAAGTGGGCTGGGGCATTGGTGGTGGTCTTGGTTGAGTATCGGCCAAGGTCTTGTGATCTAGAACCAAAGCCTGTGGTCATGATCTGACCATGTTATGGCTTGGTAAGGCTTAAGGCTTTCAAGGATTCTAGTGTGCGAGTGAACATTTATCATCTTTATCCTTAAGCACGGTTCCTGAGATGCCAATTGTTCTATCTAGTCCTTTAAACAGATAACCTTATACCACCGAAAGCATCAACTCTTGTAGGTCAGCTTCAATCATCATTCATGCTATTATTATCCTCATGACTCCCAGGGGAAGGTCTAACAAAAATCATATATGTCTACGATCCCCAACTCATATGTATGTCTACCCCTAAAAATCCATGGGTAGAACATATAAGCTAAGCTTGAGCGTGACAATCCAAGTGCTCAGCCTATTTTTCCAAGGTCCATGCTAGTGCATTTCTATCCTAAGGAAACACGTCATATGCCACTCCAAGATCTTGTTTCCTTCCTATGAATCAACTCCAACAACCTGCTAACCTCCATCAATCACTACACGATCCATTAATTCCACAAATCCAATGTCTATGGTGTTCCATATGATCTCCTAATGTTCCTGTAATCCCCAGATACTTGAAAAGGCTATCTCTACTATAATCAGTCCACCGATTCCCATTATCATGGTCAAGTAAACTCCAAGGTCAGGCTTATATAGATTCCTAAATCAACTCCGACAATTAGCCCAATCTCCTAGTTTATCATCCACCGAGAAACATGGTATCACGATCGAGATCATTAGTCTAAATCCAATTTACTCCGAACCATGTAGACATGCTCAGCATCTATATTCAACTAGAATCACCTACTTAAATCCAAATCTCTTGTCCAACGAGAATTCCTACATGTTCCCCCAAGTCATTGTCGTAATATCAACTATCACCTATCAATATTATCTGATCAAGTCAAATCCTTGCACTCCCAGGAGTTTCAGCTTGCGATCATAATTGTCCTATTAAATCCAATTTACTCAGGAGTAATGAAAGCTATGCTACTCTATAATCATGATCCCACCAAGTTCATCTACCAACATGGTAGCCTTATAATCCACCAAAGAGTCTCGGATAATTCCTCAAAGTCATTAATATAAACTCATCAAGTCATTTGTCCTCTGTTCCTATATCCTCAAATTGGTCTTCCCTATGGCATCATCAGTTTTGGTGCTATCTTAGGAAGATAATGTGCTCGTTCACTATGTCCACTAGTTCCATAATGAACCCAGTGATAAGCAAGGTTACGGAGGCTTAACCGGTTCTCTTGCAATTCCGTAGGTTAAGCTCATGGTTAAGGTTTCGAGCTGGGGTATCTCGTGAAGTCTCGAAGGGTCTAGGGATGGGTTCTAGTCTTGAGGTGCAAACATACGTGGTTGTACTTGGTCGAGGAGGTTGTAGCAAAAGTCTTCAGTGCTTGTTGGTCGCCGAGGTGGAATCCTTGGTGCATATTGTCTTGCTTGTCTTCAGTTGAGGAGAGAGATGAGAGGGAAAAGTAGCATAGAGGAGGGGGATGACTAAAGGGGGGTTCTATAGTGCAGGTGCAAACAAACAAGTGCCAGAAGGGGCCAAACACAAACAACCAAAATAAGGCAGGTGATATAGTTGCATACTTGTTGCCTAGGGCAAAAAGGGCGACTGATATAAAAAACACAGACAAATAAAAAAGAAACAAGCAACACACAATCAGGGTTCTACTCGAACCATCATACGGACTCGACTACGCATAGGGGGTACACGACTCATCCTACCCTAGGGGTCCTCGGACTCTATAGTCGTGCCTTGTGCCTCGTGCAGTCTCCCGGGTTTCTCTCAGGTGCTGCTACGTCTCTTGTGGTTGTTTGATGAAACGATCCCAGTTGAGCTTGAGGAGTCTTCAACAACTTCTTGCCTGTTGAAGTGATGGGGTGAAGGTGGCTTCTCATAGCAGGCATTGACTCGATCTTCTGTTGTCTTCTTAATCATGACGATCCCTTCTTGTCTTCTAAGGTGTCGAAGGTACTAAGTAGATAATCCTTATGCAATGACATTAACAACGCATAATAGAGGTCCATCATGTCGGTTACGTTGATGAAAACTTCGACACCAAGAGCGGGGGATGAGGAGAACCGTTTTCCTGCTCACTATAGTGAGGCGGACCGAATGGCTAGGTTCTCATCCACCGGTGGTTGCCGACACAACAACGGTAGTGACAGGGTTACTCTATTAACGATGTATATCATGATCTTGCATATCCTATGCCCTGATCATCGTAGGCTAAGGTTGCATCATCTTGGGGCAGTGTCAAGGATGTCACCATCTCCTAGGTCTTCAGGTCCTCATTCCTTGAGGATGTATCTTCTGTTGGTATCGTCTTGTGGTGATGTCGCCAATCTTGTGTTCAGGAGATGTGGGTGAATGTCTGGCAAGGCATCTTCCTTCTAGATTATCCGCGAGGATTTCAAGGAATCTAGTGGTCAGGGGCATAAGGGTTCTAGCGACCAAAGGTTTTGAAGGGGAAGAGATCACTAAGGAAAGTATACCTTAGTTTTCGAAAAACTAAGAAGGGAAGAGAGGTATAGATAGTTTTGAAAACTAGTAGTAGTTTTGAAAATAGTTTTACCCTAACTAACGACCATGCTAACTAAGGCTTCCTACAGTCAGGATGGCTCTGATACCAGCTCTGTGGGGACCCCGACTCATAAGTCGTGATCACCGAATGCACGTGTACAATGATCCCAGAGATCAATGCTCACTGAACACACAGAAGCTGAATAACAAGAGTCTTACATCCATACATACCGTTTTACACAAGTAGGACCATTATGATCATGTCTTGAGTATAACATCGCAGCGGAAATCTTCGTCGATAACTTGGACCCACGCCATCTGCCTTAACCCTACAGGCATTCTGACTGGGAAGCGTCCTAGCTCGCATGTTCGTCACCGAAGTGTTCTTCATCACATCCTGTTCTTCCATGCCTGGTCAATTAAATAACCAGTGGCAAGCCAATGAGTACTTTGAATGTACTCGCAAGCAACCCATGTTTTGGTTCAAGGTACAACAATGCATGACATAGGTAAATTTTTGCAGAACGCTAGTTTTGAGTGCAATGACATGTTCAACATCCTATAAAGCATGCATCAAGAGAGTCCAAGTAACCATGAGGACTGGTTACAGATATCAACATAAATATAGTGGGCACCAACCCATTTATCATAAACAGAGTGGGCACCAACCCATCTCAATCGTGTCAAGTCCTTTGACTTGACCCAAGTCATTTCCATCATCACACACACTGGGTTTGTAAACAAGTGGACGTAGCCCAAGAGCGGTTACCCAACTGTCCTTGACCGTGGACACGGCTATTCGAATAGTTTTACACTCTGTAGAGGTTGCACACTTTACCCACTAGATCCAGGGAACTTCCGTGTCATCCACGACCCGCGGTACCTCAAGTACCCGGGGTAAGCACCCGATCACTACCTTTCCCTAGACGACACTAACATGGAGTCCACTCGATTGGTAGTAATCCCCGTGCCCAACATTTCACATCATAAGGGTGTGGAGCCTCGCTCCCATATTCATCACATACCACAAGCACGGGGTACCAACGGTGTGCCCGGTGCTGTAAAGACAGACATGGCCGCCCTACCTGGCACGACCCCGTCCCGAGAGAGAGCACCAACTCTCCCCCGTCACTAGTAATGCGGGCCCCAAGCTAGTATCGGACTAGGTACTCAACAATGCCCTTTCCCATATAAGGGTAGAGTGGTTGCGCATGTAAGGCTGGAATAACGGTTGCAACTCCGACCAATCCGTTTTGAAAACAACACACACTTTCCTTGGCACACCACTTCGTCATCAAGTGGTCACCCATCTCATCATCTCCCTCGGGCATAAGTGGCACCCGACGGGGTTTTCGAAAAGACTTTTGAAATCACTATGCCTCCTTCACCATGCACAAACCCATCCCATTTGCGTAGCATCTACATTTGCATCCTATCTACTCCCACCGGCATAACCCTCATAAGAAGGTAGGGCCATGCACAATGCAAGTATCAACGAGGAATGCAACCGAGGCAACCAACCACGTGGTTCACCATCTCATCATGATTCCGAAGCAACAATAGTAAAGAGCTATATATGACATGCATAAAAAGGGGTTTCATAGTCATGGTCAAAGGGCTGCTTGCCTGGTTCATCAGAGTCTTGAAATCTTCTGGTCCTTCTCCAAGTACTCCGTCTACTTCGTCAACTAACGTCGGAAACAAACACAATAAGCAACACAACAAGGCAAGAATAAATGTGCTCTAAAAAAATGTGAGTTGGACTTTTCTAGGATACCTCTGGTCATATGAGGGATGACCAAAGTGGTTTCATTAGGATTTGATCAATGGACATCTTTGAATATTTCAACATGATGGAGTCAAGAGGTTTATGCATTTTCAAGAAGTGTACAGAAATATATTTTTGAAAAATGAGCAAAGGCACCCATTTAACAAAGGATGATTTTAGAAGCATCCATGAATTGGTTTCACTGGATTTGGAGTTGAAATGATTTTCCTATGAATTTGCAAAGTTGGCTATATACAAAGAAATAGACCATTAGTTGAGGTGACACATAAAGTATTAGTAAAAATGTTAAGTTTTGAACTTAGATGCATCTAGGAATTTGAATCATGGCATTTGGATCAATATTGAGCCCTCTGTGATTTTCTAAAGTTTATCACAGAATTAAGAAAATTGGGATTTGATAATTGTCTGTGAAGAAAACCTTTATGGAAAAATGTGCAAATTGCACCATGTGATAGATCAGGAATTTATGAACTTATAGAAATTAGAATCATCAGATTTGGACTTAGAATAAATAATCTATGGATTTTACAATCCCACTGGAAAAGAATAAAAAGAATTATAGGCTTTACCCTTATCTAGCGCACCAGGCGAAGGATAGCAGTGGGCCGGCCCAGCGGCTCGGCTGCGCGGGTGCCAGGGGCGACGTCGAAGGCGTATTCCTTCAGGGCGCCTTCGCCGCGGGGAAGCAGGGAAGAGGCTGGTACGCCTTCACTTAAACGGGAGGGGCCCGCTGGCCGGTCGCGACAAAGGAGGCAGAGGAGGCGGGGCCAAGCGCTTGCCGGCGCCCGTTCTGGTGGCTCCGACCACCTCCGGCGACCGCCCGGACTCCGGAGAGCTCGGGAGGACGTGCCGCATCCACCTGGGGACCCGGTTTCTGCCGAGGAGCGCCAGAGCGAGCGAGGCCTCGGCCGCGGCAGGGACAGGCGGTGGCGGGGTTCGACCCAGCAAGGAAGGCACGAGGAGGAGGGGATGGAGCATGGGGTGAGTTGGTGGTGGTGATGAGAGGGTGCGGGAGTGTTCCTGGGGAAGAGAGAGGGGTAGAGGCCCACGAATTTAATCGGCGGCCGGCGGCACTGCTCCGGCCATGGAGGTGCAAGGAGAGCACGGGAAGAGCCGTGGGTCGGTCAGAGGATGCGAGAGGGGGAGAGAGAGCAGTTTGAGACAGGATAAGGCTCGGGGGTGGCCCTATTCGGGCGCGGCCGAGAGGTGCCGTAGGCGGGGCGCACAGCCACGGCCCGGGGCATTGCCAGGGGCCAAACGGGCGCCTTGGGGCGTGTCTGAGGTGCTCGTGGGCGTGGTCCAGGTCAAGGGAAGGAAGAGAAGGAGCGGGGGAGCGTCAGGGCAGCGCGCGTGTGAGCATGCCCATTGGAGCTCTCGGGCGGCCGACGCGCGTGCGAAAGGAGGCAGCAGGAGGGAGAGAGAGGAAGGGGACAGAGTGGTGGCGTGTTGCGGACGTCGAGGGGCGTCGACTGGCGCGCTTGGGCGGCCCGAGGTGGACGGGAGTGCAGCGGCAGGGCTCGGCCGCTACTGTAGCGCGCTCTAGAGCAGGCTTTTAGCCGGCATGAGCGCGTTTTGCGCGCTCTGCCGTGTCCACTTGTGTCTTGGAGCTTCCTTGGATGCTCTAGAGTGGTCAGGAGCTAGGTGGGGCGCTGCATATAGAAAGGAGAGAGAGAGGAGGAGTTGCCATGGGTAAACAGAGAGAGAAAGGGATGGGTTTTACCCCCAAATAATTGAGCTATTGAAGGAGGAGAATTACTGGAGGTAGGAGATGGTCAGGAGGGGCTGTGGTAAAAAGTTAGGGTCATGGAGTTTAGTGGAAGTGGTCGAAACAGGCATTTCAAGTTTCTGCCAAAAGGTGTTTGATGCAGGTTTGGGCAAGAAAATAATTTCCACTTGCCATGAGACTCCACTGGGTGAGATGTCACACATAATTAGGGCCTTCCACCCATTTGGAGTTCATTTGGAGCAAGTTGACAATGCAACTTTGGTAAACCCTAGAAATCAACAGAAATGGGCTTTCCAAGATTTAGCCATGCAAATCTATTCTCCTTGATGCACCACTTGGTGTAGTGGCCTCATTTGGTCATGTGATCATTCTCACAAAAGTTGGAATCAAGGAGAGAAAGTTGGGAATGTAGAGTTGTTCAAATTTGATTCTGGTCAGAGAGGGTTTTGAGGCACTTTGATAAAGATATGCTTTTCTCCAACCTATGCCATTTGGTCTAGATGCATTATTAGACCATTTGAGCATGTGCACCAAGTTTGAGAACATTTGGACATGTTTGGCAATGTAAAGTTGCTCAAACCTCAAAATAGACAGAAATGGTTTTGAGGGGATTTGATGATGTTATCTTGTTCTCCAAGTCATGAGACTTGGCAAGATCATCTAATATGTCATATGTGACATGATAGAATTTTCTTGAAATTTTTGGAGAATATTTCCTTTGTAAATATTTCAAAAGTTTGAAATATCCAGAAAGGGTTTTTTGAGGGATTTGACCAATGTTTTGAACATGACCATGTGTTGAAACTCTTATATATGGACAATATATGTCCTATGAGTTTCCCTAAATTTTCTCAAATATTTTTGAAGTAACAAAATAATTTTTGCCTATTAAAGACCATTTCTGGCCTTAATAAAAAGCTTTCAAATAAAATAGGAAAATAACTTTTAAAATTATATTTTTGTGGTTCCTGGGTATCCTATATCTAATAGGAGTCAAATATATTTTTATAAAGATTTTTACTGCCCTTAATTAAGTACTCGCAGTGCAAACCTCAATTCAGGGGTTTTTGAAAAACTAATTTTTGAAAAATACTTTTTGGCCAAATTAATTTTGTAAGAAAATACTATATTGCTCTATACACATGGAATGATCATTGGGCAGAAGTTTGGGGCAAGGAAATGAAGTATAGAAGTTGGAGGATTTATTTGATTTTTAGAGCACTTGCAAACAGCAGACAAGCATTCAATCAAAGCAAAGACAAAACACTATAAAGTTTTTGTCAAACCACATTTTAGCATGATATATTGACTTCCTTGCGGCCGCCGTGGACCCAGCCGTCAGCCTCTCCACGCACAGTACTCTTCCGATGGAAGTCGGTCGTTGACCACATTGACCACGCCGCGCCGAGAGCACCACAGCGGTGGACGACGGCGAGGCCTAGGAAGGGGAGGACACGGAGCCGGAGAAGACGCAATAGTGGATGCCCACGCAAAGAGGAGTACGAGGGTGAGGCTGTCGTCACCGCAGAATAACAGGGGGTGTGGGTGAGTAGAGGGATGGCCTGGCCAGCGGTGGGAGTAGTAGGGGGCGGTGAGGCCTCCGCGGCATCATAGCCGGCTACGGGAGGTAGGAGCATGCCGCACAACCAGCGCTGCTTTGGGCGGCTGGAGCATGAAGACCAGAGGTTGAAGAAGCACTACGGCCGTTGGATGGACATCGTACGGTCACTGGAGCTAGAGTCGTTCATATTGACTAAGTTGACAAAGCCCTCCGTCCCCGTAAACTTAGTAGGCCCACAAGTCAGCCTCCCACCAAGCTGAGTCCCATCTAGCAGGGGGAGTATTAATTTTTTTGTGCGTAATAAGGAGGCATTTCCGGTTGGTCCGAGCTGACAGCGGGGGGAACGTTTTTTTCGTGAAATACAGAGACCCTTCCGGTGGGTCCTAGCTATCAGGTGGAGGAATCATTATTTTGCGCGTAATAAGGAGGGATTTTCCTGTGTGGGCCCCTACTGTCAGCCTCTTCCGATGGCTGTTGTTTGTTGACCATGTTGACCTCGCTGCACCGAGAGCACAAACGTGGTGGACGAGGGCGGGGCCCAGGAAGAGAACCACCCGGAGCCGGCGAAGCCACCACAGCGGATGCCCACGCTGAGGGGAGAACGAGCGCTGACTGGTCGGCTGTGGGGTGAGGCTGACGTCGCCGGAAAATAACAGGATGTGTGGGTGCTTAGAGGGATGGCCTGGCGGCAGCACAGCCTGCCACGGGAGGAGGGAGCAACCGTTGGATGGACATCCAACAATCACTGCTGTGTGTTGACTAAATTGACAAAGCCTTGCGTACGCGTCAAAAACAAATTTTTAGGACAGCGTCATCGTCAACCTAGTAGGCCCAGAAGTCAGCCTCCAAATCTGTGGAAAACAGCATACATCCCATTAGCCATTATTTTCAATAATTTACAGCCCATTTGCTAATTCTTAAGGATATTTGAAGCCCGTATTCTTTTTATTAGCATTACATACCATATATTCTGGGCACTGCTAAAAAAATCAACGAAATTTTGCATATTTCGGTGGGGTCCAAACTCTTTTAATCACGAAACTTTGAGTCACGTTAAAAATAGTTTTCAAAAAATTATATCAAAATAAAATAAAAAAATGAATGAAATTTAGAATCTTAACTAGCAAGATACCCGTTCGTTGCACATGAAGATGCATTTGTATGAGTAGTTTATCTTGTGGGTGAAAAGATGATATTTTAATGTAATTGGCAGTTGGCTTTGGTTTTTATAAGAGTAGAGAGTAGAGAAATCCTGAAAAAAATATGATATTTTAATGCAATTGCCGGTTGGCTTTGGTTTAAAAATTTACAGCCCATTTCTTACAACTTATAGCCCGTTTTCTAGGGAAGCCCATTTCTTATCCCTCCTCGTCTTGAAAGATTTGCAGGCCAGCAGGGCTGAGAAAAGCAAGTAGGCCTCGGTTTTGGTATTGTCCAAAGAAAAAGAACTGGGCTAGACAATTTCAGAAAGAAAAAATATAAATTGGGCTCGTCATGTCCTTAATAAAAGCGTAAGCGTGGGCTAGACGGGCCACAGCCCCCGCACAGCGCGCAGTTGAGCTCCGTCTCTGAAACTAAAAAACAACTGGGCGAGCTGCTGGGTCCCTGGTGTTATCCGCTCGTTGTGTAATTTTCTCGTTTATTGACTACATTGACAATGGCGTGGAACCTAGTTGTCAAACAATTAGGAGGAAGTATTGTTTTGGCTTGTAATAACGAGGTACCTGCTTGCGAAATGCAATGACCCTGGTGGGTCCCTACTCTCAGGCTCTCCACGTACAGTCATCTCCTGATTCCTCTTGGTTGTTGACCATGTTGACAACACCAGACGGCGGCGAGCACAGCGAGCTAACCAAGGCGGAGAACGACGGCAAGGCCTCAGACGGGAACGAACAACAGCCATGGAAGATGCGGCAGTGTAGTGGCAGGTGGAGGGGAGTACGAGGGCAACAACATGCAAGTCAAGCATACAAATGGTACAAAAAGCCCAAGGATTAATTGATCATCAAATTTTTAGACAAAACCCAGATTGAAAATGACAGTAAGATCTAACCCAACCACTCTTTTTTGCAGTCACAAACAAATGGATTGGTCTGATCCATAAAATCAACATCCTGTGCAAAAAAATATATTTTAGGATGTCTACAACTTGTTGTAAATAGAAGCCGAGCACGTTTAGAAGCCCATTTGTCCACCTGAAACTTCTTTTTTTGCTGTTCAACATGTTCGTCCGTGAGAAATCTCTTGCTGTAAAATTTAAGCCTCATGGACAATAGTAACCTCGCATTCAACAGGAAGAATGTGACAAAGCTTCTGTTTGCCTGGTTGGATGCATATCGTCCCATCGTTATTGTCCTCAAACGAATGTCATGAGAATTGAGAAAATCCTTGTGCTTATTACGCCAACGATTGGTTATATGTTTTTCTCCATGTGGTTCTGCCTAAGTAGACATGAAGATTGAAAACAGTTAAGGTCTGAAAAAAGAGTATGTCGAAAGAACGACAGCTGAACAGTTAATTCTAGTACAATATATACGAGCTTTCAATGTGCATGAAATCATCACCTCTATGTATAAATTCTCCAGAGATCGAAATCATCGTAGCAAGCCAATAATTATGTCAAAATCAAAACTTTACATACTGATATATATGATCTTGAGAAAATCCAGCAGCATTGATAGGCTATCAGTGGACGAACTCTTCATTGAGCATATAACATAATATTAGTACCCAAAGTG
The DNA here is from genome assembly GCF_002162155.2 of Triticum dicoccoides. Classification (NCBI taxonomy): domain Eukaryota; kingdom Viridiplantae; phylum Streptophyta; class Magnoliopsida; order Poales; family Poaceae; genus Triticum; species Triticum dicoccoides. Next base: position 696,264,257 of record NC_041383.1, on the reverse strand, counting down.
TACTCCAAGATGATATAAAACTTATGCGCACAAATGAAAAATGCAGCATATGATTACAAATGTGTAGATGATAATATACGGTACCTGAAAAGGTGAGGAGCCAAACACCAACTCCTTGTGATTATTAAACGGATCACGAATTACACCCAAGGTCTCCAGTTAGGGCGCAGAGACGACAGTTATTTCTGAAGGTGTATAACAATTATCAAGGAGCAACCTTTCAAGTGAAGGGGCATCTTCGATGATGAGCTGTTGTCCTTCAAAACAAATTCCAATGCTTTTAAGGTGAGGCGACTTTATTTGGAGATAACTGATACCAATTTCTATTCCCAAAACAATCAGCAAGCGCTCCAGGGCAGGGCAACTGGAGTGGATGATGCTGTGCAGTGAGGCCTCTGACAGATAAACCACCACAAGCGAGAGTTTTTTTTAGCAGTGGGAGTCGAAGCAATTGTACCAGATCGTCTGGTAGATGGCACCGGGCGAAGGTGGCGGTGTGGAGAGAGGAGGAAAACCGCGAGATGGACAACGGTGGTGTGGGCACGAGTTGTTGGTATGTTCGTGGTATGAAACTTTCATGGTAATGGTAGAACTCAAACTGCCGAAGTTTTCCAAATTCAGGGGATGTTAGGCAAGCGTCCACCTTGCCGGGTATGGACAACAGGTAGCTTGTCGGGATGCAGAGGCATTGAACGGGGCCCTGCTGGTGAGAAGAGATGATGGCTCTGATGAGATCAAATTCAGGAAGGACAAATATCTGACGGCAGTGGAGATTGAGGGGCGCGGTGCACCATAGAGGGCGCCACCGAGTTGAGAGGACTTGTGTGTGAAAGTGCAACTAATCCCCGGGTGGTTTTGGTAATTAATAACAACATATATATCATTGAACTAATAGTTACTTGAGAATCATTTCAGAGAGTTCAGTGATATGGGTATGGCAAGGACTGAAGAAGTGGACCCCTCAAAATGCTAAGGCAAGCATTGGCAAAAGCTCAAGACTCCATTTTTGGTTTAGTGATCCAAGATCACATTGAGTCCATAGGAAAAGCCAATACTATTAAAAGGGGATGAGGTTATGATGATGATCTGGTTGCTCAAGTGCTTAGTGATACATCTCCTAAACTATCAGCAACTTTCACTGCCATAGACACTCATAAGTAGTCTCGGTCCCACCGATATTCCAAACTCAGTCACACCGAGATGAACCACCTCAGCCACAAGCCAAACCCTAGTAAACTCGGATTTTCCGATTCTGAACTCGGTCTCACCGAAACATGAGTTGCCAAGCTTCTGTAACCTTGTGTCATCAAATCGATGTCACCAAGATGATGAAGTCGGTCCCACCGAAACTGGCATGCTCTTGTCATTCCATGAATCGGTCTAACTGAGATTGTATATTCGGTCCCACCGAAAATCCCAACGTTCACATTATTTGAACTATCGGTCTCACCGAGTTGTCCACTTCGGTCCCACCGAGATTGCTCAAATGTGTGTAACGGTTGGATTTTGTGTGGAGGCTATTTATACCCCTCCACCCCCTCTTCATTCGTGGAGAGAGCCATCAGAAAGAACTACCACTCCTACCTTACATTTCTGAGAAGAGAACTACCTACCCTTGTGTTGAGATCAAGTTTCTCCACTCCCACCATATGAAGCTTGATCTCTAGCCTTCCCAAGTTGCTTTCCACTCAATCCTTTCTTCCACCACAGCCAAATCAGTGAGGAGAGTTGAGTGTTTGGGAGATTATCATTTGAAGCACAAGAGCAAGGAGTTAATCATCATCTACAACATCTATTACCTTTTGGAGGGTGGTGCCTCCTAGATTGGTTAGGTGTCGCTTGGGAGCCTCCGTCGTCGAGATGTGGAGTTGAACGAAGAAGTTTGTAAGGCAAGGAGATCGCCTACTTCGTGAATATCTACCCCGAGTAAGGCTAGCCCTCCGTGGGTGTAGGCCATGATGGAATAGACAAGGTTGCTTCTTCGTGGACCCTTCGTGGGTGGAGCCCTCCGTGGACTCTCGCAGCCGTTACCCTCCGTGGGTTGAAGTCTCCATCAACGTGGAAGTACGATAGCACCACCTATCGGAACCACGAGAAAAATCACCGCGTCTCCAAAATTGCGTTTGCTCTTCTCCACCTCTCTTTACTACATGTGCAATTTACTTTCCGCTGCCTATACTCTAGAATTGCATGTGTAGGGTGATGCTTGACTTGATCATAATTGTGAATCTGCCAAAAACTGTTCTTTGTCAAAAGGAAAAATTTTTATATTGACAAGTAGTCTAATCACCCCCCCTCTAGACATACTTTCGATCCTACAGTGTGCGGCAGCAATCTTTGGTGGGGAGAAGCGAGATGATCTCCTCAAGGATGACGTTCGGGAGATCGCCGATGCGGTCCACCGGAGATTCTACCGGTTCCTCAGGTCTGGTGGGGGGGGGGGGCTCGCCGCTTCTCCCCGCGCTACCGGGTGCGGGATCTACAACCGGCATTGCCGCTGGCGGGAGCCTCATCTTCTTGGTGCTGGGGCCAGCCGACTCCATTTTCCTTGTGGGCATCGCGCCGAGCTCACGGGTTTGAGCAGAGTA
>NC_041383.1:696246040-696261348 GCF_002162155.2 Triticum dicoccoides | reverse complement strand
CCGATGCGGTCCACCGGAGATTCTACCGGTTCCTCAGATCTGGTGGGGGGGGGGGGCTCGCCGCTTCTCCCCGCGCTACCGGGTGCGGGATCTACAACCGGCATTGCCGCTGGCGGGAGCCTCATCTTCTTGGTGCTGGGGCCAGCCGACTCCATTTTCCTTGTGGGCATCGCGCCGAGCTCACGGGTTTGAGCAGAGTAGCCAGAGACAAGCCTAGTGGCAGTGCGAGTGGGGAAGAAGGAGGGCTGGGGATTTCTGTAGGAGTGAGGAAGAAGGTGAGCGGGGGCCCACTGCACTAACTACTCGCTTTTTCCCAAGAACTGCTCTCTTCTTTTGCGTTGCTGCATGACTGGCCATGCATGCGGGATGCATGTGCCCGCCGGCCACTGCATGCGCCTGGTTTGTTACTAGGCCTATTTAATAGGGTGGTTATGGAGTAAATTAAGGAGATTTATTTTCTCTGTGTGCATCCACCAAATTAGAGGATGTGGTACTGGATGCAGACACTACCATTAAACTAACATTCAGAAGAACAAAAGTTAAGCATGTCTAGGCATCTCAATGATTCACCATACTATAACCAATATACAAAACTGTGAGAAGGTGTGGAAATAAAGAAAATCGGTCGATGCTTCTCTGACCAAAGGGCCTCCCTGCACACGCATTAATTTCCTGGGCATGCTTGTTTCTTCTCAATGTTGCGAGCACTTTGAGCATGTTGGCAACTCCATAGCTAGCTAGCTACCTCATCTTGCAATTGATGCTGACACATTTGCAGCAAACACATGAGGCAATAGAGATGACTCAACATGGGTCCATACTGTGCGGTTCCCCTGATATCATATTCATTGTCCTGAATCTGAAAAGATAGGAAAACAGTAGCTATACTTAAACGGTGTTTCAAAACAGTAGCACATATCAATAGCTCGGCATTACAAAACACGATCATCTGGACGAAGGGGATACTGATAACCCACAAGTATAGGGGATTGCAACAGTTTTCGAGGGTAGAGTATTCAACCCAAATTTGTTGATTCGACACAAGGGGAGCCAAAGAATATTCTCAAGTATTAGCAGCTGAGTAGTCAATTCCATCAGACCTGGAAACTTAATATCTGCAGCAAAGTGTTTAGTAGCAAAGTAATATGATAGTGGTGGTAATGGAAACAAAGTAAAGACAACAAAAGTAATGTTTTTGGTATTTTTGTAGTGATGATAACAGTAGCAACGGAAAAGTAAATAAGCGTAAACCAGTATATGGAAAACTCGTAGGCACCGGATTAGTGATGGATAATTATGCCGGATGGAGTTTTTCATGTAACAGGTACAACATAAGGTGACGCAGAACTAGCTCCAGTTCATCAATGTAATGTAGGCATGTATTCCGTATATAGTCATACGTGCTTATGGAAAAGAACTTGCATGACATCTTTTATCCTACCCTCCCGTGGCAGCGCGGTCCTAGTGGAAACTAAGGGATATTAAGGCGTCCTTTGAATAGAGAACCGGAACAAAGCATTAGCACATAGTGAATACATGAACTCCTCAAATTATGGTCATCACCGGGAGTGGTCCCGATTATTGTCACTTCGGGGTTGCCGGATCATAACACATAGTAGGTGACTATAGACTTGCAAGATAGGATCTAGAACACACATATATTCATGAAAACATAATAGGTTCAGATATGAAATCATGGCACTCGGGCCCTAGTGACAAGCATTAAGCATAGCAAAGTCATAGCAACATCAATCTCACAACATAATGGATACTGGGGATCAAACCCTAACAAAACTAACTCGATTACATGATAAATCTCATCCAACCCGTCACCGTCCAGCAAGCCTACGATGCAATTACTCATGCACGGCGGTGAGCATCATGAAATTGGTGATGGAGGATGGTTGATGATGACAACGGCGACGAATCCCCCTCTCTGGATCCCCGAACGGACTCCAGATCAGCCCTCCCGAGAGAGATTATGGCTTGGCGGCGGCTCCATATCGTAAAACGCGATCAAACTTTCTCTCTAATTTTTTTCTCCCCGAAAGCCAATATATGGAGTTGGAGTTGGTGTCGGAGGGCCACCAGGGGGCCGACGAGGTAGGGGGCGCGCCTAGGGGGGAGGGGCGCGCCCCCACCCTCGTGGACAGGGTGTGGGCCCCCTGGTCTTCATCTTTGGCAAGGATTTTTTATTATTTATTCTAAGATATTCCGTGGAGTTTCAGGTCATTCCGAGAACTTTTGTTTTCTGCTCATAAAACAACACCATGGCAATTCTGCTGAAAACAGCGTCAGTCCGGGTTAGTTCCATTCAAATCATACAAGTTAGAGTCCAAAACAAGGGCAAAAGTGTTTGGAAAAGTAGATACGACGGAGACGTTTCAACTCCCCCAAGCTTAAACCCTTGCTTGTCCTCAAGCAATTCAGTTGACAAACTGAAAGAGAAAAAGAAACAGTTTTACAAACTCTGTTTGCTCTTGTTGTTGTAAACATGAAAAGCCAGCATTCAAGTTTCAGCAATTATTATGAACTAACCATACTCACAATAACACGTAGGTCTCACAATTACTCATATCAAGAACATAATCAACTAGCGAGCCATAATAATAAAACTCGGATGACAACACTTTCCCAAAATAATCATAACATGATATAACAAAATGGTATCTCGCTAGCCCTTTCTGAGACCGCGAAACATAAATGCAGAGCACCTTTAAAAATCAAGGACTGGCTAAACATTGTAATTCATGGTAAAAGAGATAGTCAAGTCATACCCAATATAAACCAATTATAATGAATGCAAACGACAGTGTGCTCTCCAGCGGGTGCTTTTTAATAAGAAGGGTGATGACTCAACATAAAAGTAAATAGATAGGACCTTCGCAGAGGGAAGCAGTTGTAGAGGTGCCAGAGCTCGATTTTGAAATAGAGATAAATTATATTTTGAGCGGCATACTTTCATTGTCAACATAACAACTTAAAGGCGACGATATCTTCCATGCTAAACAGATTATAGGCGGTTCCCAAACAGAATGGTAAAGGTTTACACTCCCCTTCCTCCACAAGCATCAATCCATGGCTTGCTCAAAACAACGAGTGCCTCCAACATTCAACGGGTCCCAAGGGGAGTTTTGTTTGCAGTTATTTTGATTTAGTTTGCACAAGGCATGGGACTGGGCATCCCGGAGACCAGCCATTTTCTCGTGAATGAGGAGCAGAGTCCACTCCTCTTGAGAATAACCCGCCTAACACGGAAGATAAGGGCAACTCTAGTTGACATATGAGCTATTCGAGCATGCAAAACAGAATGTTTATTTGAAGGTTTAGAGTTTGGCACATACAAATTTACTTGGAACGGCAGGTAAATACCGCATATAGGTAGGTATAGTGGACTCATATGGAATAACTTTGGGGTTTAAGGAGTTTGGATGCACAAGCAGTATTCCCGCTTAGTACAGGCGAAGGCTAGCAAAAGACTGGGAAACGACCAACTGAGAGAGCGACAACAGTCGTAAACATGCATTAAAATTAATTCACACCGAGTACAAGCATGAGTAGGATATAATCCACCGTCAACATAAATATCATGAAGTCTATGTTGATTTGATTCAACTACATGCGTGAACATGTGCCAAGTCGAGTCACTCAACTCATTCAAAGGAGGATACCACCCCATCATACCACATCATAATCATTCTAATAGCATGTTGGCACGCAAGGTAAACCATTATAAATCATAGCTAATCAAGCATGGCACAAGCAACTATAATCTCTAAATGTCATTGCAAATATGTTTACTTCATAATAGCTTTATCAGGAACGATGAATCATCATATTTACAAAAACAAGAGAGGTCGAGTTCATACCAGCTTTTCTTTTCCCAATAAGTCCATCATATATCATCATTATTGCCTTTCACTTGCGCGATCGAATGGTGTGTATAATAATAAGAGTGCACGTGTATTGGACTAAGCTGGAATCTGCAAGCATTCAACTCAAGAGAGAAGACAAGTAATATGGGCTCTAGGTATAAATAATCAATCATGCATAAAAGAGCCACTAAGCATTTTCAATATGGTCTTCTCGACCCCCAAAGAAAGGAAAAGAAATAAAAACTATTTACACGGGAAAGCTACCAACAAGTAAAAAGAAGAACGAGAAATATTTTTGGGTTTTCTTTTTAATTCTACTACAAGCATGGAAAGTAAACTAACTATTTTTTGGTTTTTCTTAAAGTTTTTTAAACACACAAGAAGAAAGTAGGAAAAAGAAATTTAAACTAGCATGGATATTATAGTGAAAGAGTACGAGCACCGACCTGTAGCAATGAGTGTGTGTGAACATAAATGTAATGTCGATGGGAAATACGTACTCCCCCAAGCTTAGGCTTTTGGCCTAAGTTGGTCTAATGCCAGGGATGGCCTGGCGGATATCCGTAGGTGAAGCTGGGGTCGTATCGTGACACAGCGGCTATCGCCGCCTGAGCTCTAGCATGGAGTCGAGCAATACGGACTCATCTCTGGTAATAATATATCTTTTTTGCCTGTGAATCAAAGAAAACAGGAGCAGGAAGAGCAATACGGACTACACGACGTCTGTCAAAGATTAGTTGATACTGGTAAGGTGGTCCAGTCCTCTCAATGAACTGGTGAGAAAACATAGAATCAAGATCTAAATAAGAAGAGGGTAACTCCATATCACCCTCACGAATGTCTACATCAAGAAAATTAGCTAAGCGGGTTGCATAAATTCCTCCAAAGAAATATCCGTTATGCCTATTCTGATGCAACCTACGAGCTACAATGGCTCCCAAATGATAAGATTGGTCTCCTAACACAGCACTCCTGAGCATACTGAGATCAAGGACACACATGTGACATGCTTCATCCTTAGCATTTATGCATCTACCTATGAAGAGAGCAAAATAATGTATAGCAGGAAAGTGAACGCTCCCTATAGTATCTTGTGTTATATCTCTTGATTCCCCTACAGTTATTCTAGCAAGAAAGTCTCTATATTCGGATTTAGGGGGATCCCTGACATTACCCCAAGATGGAAGTTTGCAAGCAGAAGTAAAATCCTCTAAGTCCATGGTATAAGATTTGTCATAAAGGTCAAACATGACTGAAAGAGAATTTCGCGAGGTTAAAAACTCAAACCTCCTCACAAATGAACTTGTGAGATCATGATACTGGGGGCATTTGTCAGCTTCGAAGTCCTCAAGACCGGCGTTACTCAAATAGGTGCTCAATTCTTCTTTGATTCCCACTTGATTCATAAAAATTTGCGACGGCCATTCACAGGACCTCACAGGAGCGTCTCTTGGTGGTTCCTCGTCAGCATCACGTATTGCAAGCCTGGGACCTTGCTTCCTTGAAGGACCACCTTGGAACATCCTCCTAAGCATATTGTTTCCTCTGAGAAATTTCTGAAATTTTTACTAACTTCAAATAAAAGTGAACAAAATTCAATAAAATCGATAGTAACAACTCCCACAAGTGCCTAGAGCCTATATAAAGCATTAGAACTACTTGGAACCATATAAATTTAACATGCAAGCTCAAGAACATGGTCATCTATGCAGCACAAATTTGCAATGAATAAAGCACTAGAACAAAAACTAATTGGACCAATGGAGGAGTCACATACCAAGGAACAATCTCCCCAAGTAGTTTTGCGAGAGGTGCTTTGAGCAAGGAGATCGAAAATCACAGCAACGGGGGCTGGAACTCGTGCTTGAGTTGGTTTTTCATGTTTGTGTGAGGCAGAGGAAGAAGATGGGTGCAGGAAGAAGTGGAGGAGGGCCACCGTGGGCCCACGAGGAAGGGGGGCGCGCCCAGGGGGGTAGGGCGCGCCCTCCACCCTCGTGGCCAGGTGGAAGCTCCCCCCGTGGTAATTTTTGCACAGTAAATTCTCAAATATTCCCGAAAAATCCATATTAAATTGGCATGGCATTCTGAGGACTTTTATTTTCGGGATATTTTTATGTTGCACAGATAAATCAGGAAACAGACAGAAAAATACTAGTTTTACTTTATTTCTACTAAAGAACAGAAAATAAAAAGAGGGTACAAAAGGTTGTGCTTCTAGTTTCATCCATCTCATGCTCATAAAAAAGAATCCACTAACAAGGTTGATCAAGTCTTGTTAACAAACTCATTCCGATAATCATGGAACCGGAGAAATTTCGAATAACACTAAGTTACCTCAACGGGGATATGAAAATCCCCAACAATAAGAATATCATACTTTTTCTTGGACGTAGGGAGAGGAAATTCAAAACCTCCAAATATAATCGATGGAATTTTTCCAATAGAGTTGATACTATAAACTTGAGGTTGTTTCCTCGAAAAGTGTACCATGTGCTCATTGCCATTAACATGAAAAGTGACATTGCCTTTGGTGCAATCAATAAAAGCCCCTGAAGTGTTAAAGAAAGGTCTTCCAAGAATAATAGACATACTATCATCCTCGGGAGTATCAAGAATAACAAATTCCATTAAAATAGTAACATTTGCAACCACCACAGGCACATCCTCACAAATACCGACAGGTATAGCAGTTGATTTATCAGCCATTTGCAAACATATTTCAGTAGGTGTCAACTTATTCAAGTCAAGTCTACGATATAAAGAGAGAGGCATAACACTGACACCGGCTCCAAGATCACATAAAGCAGTTTTAACATAATTTCTCTTAATGGAGCATGGTATAGTAGGTACTCCTGGATCTCCAAGTTTCTTTGATATTCCACCCTTAAAAGTATAATTAGGAAGCATGGTGGAAATTTCAGCTTCCGGTATCTTTCTTTTATTAGTAATAATATCCTTCATATACTTAGCATAAGGATTTGTTTTGAGCACATCAGTTAATCGCATACGCAAAAAGATGGGTCTAATCATTTCAGCAAAGTGCTCAAAATCCTCATCATCCTTTTTCTTGGATGGTTTCGGAGGAAAAGGCATGGGTTTCTGAACCCATGGTTCTCTTTCTTTACCATGTTTCCTAGCAACGAAGTCTCTTTTATCATAACGTTGATTCGTTGATTGTGGGTTATCAAGATCAACAACAGGTTCAACTTCTACTTCATTATCATTACTAGGTTGAGCATCATCATGAACATTATCATTAACATTTTCACTAGGTTCACGTTCATTACCAGATTGTGTTTCAGCATAAGACATAGAGATATCATTTGGATTGTCAGGTGGTTGAGCAATAGGTTCACTAGAAGTTTGCACAGTTCTATCATTTTTCTTTTTCTTCCTCTTATAAGAACTAGGCATATCAATATTATTTCTCTGAGAATCTTGCTCGATTCTCTTAGGGTGGCCTTCAGGATACAAAGGTTCCTGAGTCATTCTACCAGTTCTAGTAGCCACTCTAACAGCATAATCATTTTTCTTACTATTCATTTCATCAAGCACTTCTTTCTGAGCTTTAAGTACTTGTTCTACTTGAGTGGTAACCATAGAAGCATGTTTGCTAACAAGTTTAAGTTCACCTCTAATATCAGCCATATAATCACTCAAGCGTTTAATCATAAAGGTATTCTGTTTTAATTGTCTACCAAAATAAGCATTAAAGTCATCTTGCTTAAACATAAAGTCATCAAACTCATCCAAGCACTGACTAGCAATTTTAGTAGGAGGGACTTCAGCCTTATCATATCTATAGAGAGAATTTACCTTTATTACCTGTGTCGGGATATCGGGAGGTTCTTCATTAAATAAGTAATTGAGATCATATACTTCTTCAATAGGCGGTAAATTAAGACCATGTATTTCTTTAATAGGAGGTAAATTCTTAACATCTTCAGCTTTAATACCTTTTTCTTTCATAGATTTCTTTGCCTCTTGCATATCTTCGGGACTGAGAAATAGAACACCTCTCTTCTTCGGGGTTGGTTTAGGAATAGGCTCAGTAATTGGCTCAGGAACTGGCTCAGGAGGTAGCTCGGGAGGTGCCCAATTATTTTCATTTGCCAACATATTATTCAATAGACTTTCAGCGTCATCCGGTGTTCTTTCCCTGAAAAGAGAACCAACACAACTATCTAGGTAATCTCTTGAAGCATCAGTTAGTCCATTATAAAAGATATCAAATATTTCAGGTTTCTTAAGAGGATGATCAGGCAAAGCATTAAGTAACTTGAGAAGCCTCCCCCAAGTTTGTGGGAGACTCTCTTCTTCAATTTGCACAAAATTGTATATTTCCCTCAAAGCAGCTTGTTTCTTATGAGCGGGGAAATATTTAGCAGAGAAGTAATAAATCATATCCTGGGGACTTTGCGCACAACCAGGATCAAGAGAATTAAACCATTTCTTCGCATCACCCTTTAATGAGAACGGAAATATTTTGAGTAAATAAAGGTAGCGCGATCTCTCATTATTAGTAAATAGGGCAGCTATATCATCTAACTTATGAAGATGTGCCACAACAGTTTCAAATTCATAGCCATAAAAAGGATCAGATTCAACCAAAGTAATTATATCCGGATCAACAGAAAAATCATAATAATCCTGGTCAGGAACACAAATAGGTGAAGTAGCAAAAGCAGGGTCGGGTCTCATCCTATCTCTAAAAGATTCTTTACACCACTTAACTATTAACCTCTTACGTTCAAGACTATCTTGGCAAGCAAGAACAGCTTGAATAGATTCAACATTAAAAAGATAAACCTCAGGAATAGCAGGCATAGGTTCATCATCACTCACATCATCGTGTTCAGGTTCAATAATTTCTCTTTCTCTAGACCTAGCAATTTGCTCATCAAGATATTCACCAAGTGGCACAGTAGTATCAAGCATAGAAGTAGTTTCATCATAAGTATCATGCATAGCAGAAGTGGCATCATCAATAACATGCGTCATATCAGAATCAATAGTAGTAGTAGGTTTAGGTGTCGCAAACTTAATCATAACAGAAGGTGAATCAAGTGCAGAGCTAGATGGCAGTTCCTTACCTCCCCTCATAGTTGAGGGCAAAATAGTAGTTCGATCATCTTTCAAGTTCTTCATAGTGTCCAGCAGATATAAATCCCATGTGACTCAAAGAATAGAGCTATGCTCCCGGGCAATGGCGCCAGAAAAAGGTCTTGATAACCCACAAGTATACGGGATCGCAACAGTTTTCGAGGGTAGAGTATTCAACCCAAATTTGATGATTCGACACAAGGGGAGCCAAAGAATATTCTCAAGTATTAGCAGCTGAGTTGTCAATTCAACCACACCTGGAAATTTAATATCTGCAGCAAAGTGTTTAGTAGCAAAGTAATATGATAGTGGTGGTAACGGTAACAAAGTAAACACAGCAAAAGTAATGTTTTTGGTATTTTTGTAGTGATGATAACAGTAGCAACGGAAAAGTAATTAAGTGTAAACCAGTATATGGAAAACTCGTAGGCACTGGATTAGCGATGGATAATTATGCCGGATGCGGTTCTTCATGTAATAGTTACAACATAGGGTGACACAGAACTAGCTCCAGTTCATCAATGTAATGTAGGAATGTATTTCGTATATAGTCATACGTGCTTATGGAAAAGAACTTGCATGACATCTTTTGTCCTGCCCTGCTGTGGCAGCGGGGTCCTAGTGGAAACTAAGGGATATTAAGGCCTCCTTTTAATAGAGAACCGGAACAAAGCATTAGCACATAGTGAATACATGAACTCCTCAAACTATGGTCATCACCGGGAGTGGTCCCGATTATTGTCACTTCAGGGTTGCCGGATCATAACACATAGTAGGTGACTATAGACTTGCAAGATAGGATCTAGAACACACATATATTCATGAAAACATAATAGGTTCAGATCTGAAATCATGGCACTCGGGCCCTAGTGACAAGCATTAAGCATAGCAAAGTCATAGCAACATCAATCTCAGAACATAATTGATACTAGGGATCAAACCCTAACAAAACTAACTCGATTACATGATAAATCTCATCCAACCCATCACCGTCCAACAAGCCTACGATGCAATTACTCACGCACGGCGGTGAGCATCATGAAATTGGTGATGGAGGATGGTTGATGATGATGACGGCGATGAATCCCCCTCTCCGGAGTCCCGAACAGACTCCAGATCAGCCCTCCCGAGAGAGATTAGGGCTTGGCGGCGGCTCCGTATCGTAAAACGCGATGAAACTTTCTCTCTGATTTTTTTCTCTCCCCGAAAGCCAATATATGGAGTTGGTGGCGTCGGAGGGCCACCAGGGGGCCCACGAGGTAGGAGGGCACGCCCAGGGGGGAGGGGCGCGCCCCCCACCCTCGTGGACAGTGTGTAGATACGATGGAGACGTATCAGATACTGACCTGCCCGAGGAAGATTACATATAATTTCATAAGTCCTTGGTTGATTTCCACCTTCGGCTACACTTCTTGTTTGCTCCTCCACACATGACAGGATTGTTCCGCACTGCATTCAGCAAGTCAACGTACGAATAATCTAATTTCATCTTGCGGAGGTCATTGTACATAGTTACGAATGTAGGAATACCTGGAGCACCATGAGGTTAGCTGACAGGAGGTAGATGCAGCCATATAAATTTTGTGCGGTGCTACCAAATTTGAGGTTTGCATCCCGTCCCATTATGAGAATTCTTCTTGAAGTTGGTAGAATGTGACGGCTTCTTCTTTGAATCAAACTTTCCTTTCCCCTTAGATTTGTTCTTGTTGTTTTGGGGCTGGTCGGGCTGGAAGTTCTTCTCATGTACCATGTGGGCACTAGTAGCTCCCTCGGTGACCCGAGCATGTTCGTATTTTGCTCTTGCCTTCTCCTCAAAATCAAGAGTGCTAATGAGATCCAAAATAGAGAACTCATGTCTCTTGTTTTTCAGAGAAGTAGCAAAATCGTTCCACGAAGGTGGAAGCTTGGCAATGATGGTCCCAACAACAAATTTGTCTGGCAACACACACTTAAAGTACTCAAGTTCCTTAGAGAGTGACTAAGGGAGTCCTGGACTAGGGGGTGTCCGGATAGCCGAACTATCATCATTGGACGGACTCCAAGACTATGAAGATACAAGATTGAAGACTACGTCCCGTGTCCGGATGGGACTTTCCTTGGCATGGAAGGCAAGCTTGGCGATATGGATATGTAGATCTCCTACCATTGTAACCGACTCTGTGTAACCCTAGCCCTCTCTGGTGTCTATATAAACCGGAGGGTTTTAGTCCGTAGGACGAACAACAATCATACCATAGGCTAGCTTCTAGGGTTTAGCCTCCTTGATCTCGTGGTAGATCTACTCTTGTACTACCCATATCATCAATATTAATCAAGCAGGAGTAGGGTTTTACCTCCATCGAGAGGGCCCGAACCTGGGTAAAAACATCGTGTCCCTTGTCTCCTGTTATCATCCGCCTAGACGCACAGTTCGGGACCCCCTACCCGAGATCCGCCGGTTTTGACACCGACAGTGACTGTATCTCATGAGTCTGCTGAACAACAGAGCGCTCATCAGTCATCTTGTAGTCATAGAATTTTCCACGACGTACAACTCGTTGCCAGCGCCCGAGGGCCCAAACATGGCATCAAGCGCAGCCCACATGTCTTTGCCGTTGTCAAACAACATATACGAATCCACAATGGAATCGTCAAGAACACTCAGCAGGGCGGCTTTGAAGAGGGTATCCATGTTCTAAAAAGCTTCCTGTTGTGTAGGATTAAGATCACCCTCAGTCTTACCCTTAGTGGCGTCATAGCAGTACATGATCTGAAACCAATATACTGCTCTTGTGCGCCACCTTTTATATTGCACCCCCTTAAAAGTAGGCGGCTTCAAAAGCGCAGCAAAACTACTCGGAGTAAATTGGCTGTGATCAGGTTTTTGGATTGGATTGTTGAATATATGAACAATTTAGTATGAGATTTAATCCGAATTAGTAGTAAATATATGATGACGACAATTGCAAACATCAAAGTAATGATGCGGACTAAACCAGGAGGACAGAATCACATACTGTACAGCGGGAGCAGAACCGATGTGGTTGACGTTGTCACTCATTTCGTTGATGAAGAGGTTACCAAGGTCGGGGAAGAAGGCTGTCGTTGAGAAGTCGTCGCTGGCAGTAGTCACAGGAGTGTGCTCCCGAAAAACCTGATCGCCCCTCTCCCGTACAGAATCACGAAAGGCGGGGTTCGGAGGACTGCTATCCCTTCTCATGGTGCACGCCGGAAGGAGGGCTGGAGAAGAATTGTGTGGCGGCGCTAAGATCTGGAACAGTGCGAAACCATATGATACAGCGGCGACTAGGGTAGAGCATGTCAGGTCGGAGTATAATAGTAGGCCTTTGGCCCCCAAACCCCTTGTCCAAGTTAATAATAGCTCCAAAAAAATCAATAATAGCCCCACCAAGGTTTGTCTCAAAAAAATGGAGTAATTAAGGCGTCCGTTAGTCCCTTTAGTATAAATACAATATCATTAATAATGGCCCCACCTTTTGTCTAACAAAGTAGAGTATGTTGGAGTACAACCGGCTACACGTTTACAATCCGCTTCTCTTCTCTTTCCTCTTCTCTCTCCTTCAACTAATCACAAATACTATATTTAAATCCTTTATAGCCTGCTTATGTCATCTAATTATAGTACTTGCTCTAAAAGTTACTGTCCACTGTGTAATCTGAAATGCCGGGCGTGCAGCGGGCGGTGCCCTCGGTCGGCGCGCTGCTTCAACGGCGGAAGCAGTGAGAGGTCATGTCGCCCTGACTTGCCATCAATGTGGAGCGGCAGGATCATGAGCTGGCGCCGGGCCGGAAGCGCGCGCGGGAGGGAGGAGGGGTTTTTGTTGGGCCAAGAAGGTGAGAAGGAAACTTGGGATCAATCCGGACGGTGAAATATCATGTGCTCCCCTAGTCTGCATATGAAACTAGTCTATTCTACTACTCCCCCAATCCGAAATATCATGTCCGGCGGGAAGACGATCGAACAATGGCAGAAAAAAGGGTGAAGGGCTGAAGGAAAATGGAGGAGGGAGAGGAAGAGCGTGCGATAGTAGTTCCAAATCGAGAGGGAAAGGCGAAGAGTCGGTGGATGGTTGCCAGTTTGCCACGGTTCACGAAGGGGCGCCCCGTCCTACACGTCGGTTCGGAAATACTCCTACTACTCGCCGTCGTCTCAGTGATATGTTGGAACGGGACCACATGTCAACGAAACATGGTGTGTAATTTCTCGTGCAAAATGCGATCTGGCCGCGTTGGCCCGAGGTGCCACATTAGTTTTTTTAAAGTTTGCCGCATTAGTTATCGACCTTTATTTTTTTTAACATGCAATCTGAATGGATAGCTCGTGTGGTCATCACACTTGAGCGGATATAGTGATGGTTGATTCGCCCGAGCAACTTATTACTGTGGGAATATGGGAGTACCAGCGGATTCAAGGAACAGAGAAATGATGGTTGCTTCATCCGAGCAACTTACTGTGGCGAAGGTGGGGCTCTGTGATTTGACTGCTCACTAGTCATTACAACTACGGCGCAATGACCGGCGAAATGATGGTTGTTTCTGGCATTGCTATCAATCCTTCAGGATTTGTTTATATGTACGCATAATTTTGATGAAATTGTACTATGATGCTATGAAGGTTTCAACTCTGGTTCCCGCAGGAAAATAAAGGTTTCAACTTA
This sequence comes from Triticum dicoccoides, assembly GCF_002162155.2. NCBI lineage: Eukaryota > Viridiplantae > Streptophyta > Magnoliopsida > Poales > Poaceae > Triticum > Triticum dicoccoides. The sequence goes on along the minus strand of NC_041383.1, from coordinate 696,247,712 downwards.
GGATTCATGTGTCTTGCCTCGAGATTATCTCGTTACAACATTCCATCAAATACAAATGAAACTACCATGGCTAATGCATCTCAATGGTTCGCAGATCAGCACCAATATTCACATCACAACTGAACACAAAGTTATGAGAAGGTGTACAAATAAAGAAAAAAATATAATTGGTCGATGTTGTTCGTAGGCATGGCTCCATTTCCTTGGCACAGTGTTCATTGCTTGGCAGCTAGTTTCACCCAGCTCTGTAGCCAAAAAAGAGGTGTAAGAAGGACACCACAATCCGATCATTTTGTGCAGCTCCACTAAAATTGGGCGGACCATCCCTGTTTCCAAAGATATCCAGTCAGTGTGATTACAATAATAGTGGAACTAGATGATGAAACATAACACACATAAATAGGAGCCGATCACCTCTATGATCTCTCTTTAGGACTAACTTCTTGTAGGAGAAGATTAGGAACAAAGTTGGATGAGGAGGATAGCAAAACCAATCTCCCTTTCCGCAGTCCCACAGAAATGTAAAAACGTTGCCCGTGTGACATTTTGGCGGAACTCCACAAAACACTCTTCAGAAAAGTGATTTGTGCTGTTCACCAAAAGGTCGCAATAGCAACGAGGTGAAAATGGACAGCCCTGTTTGCAAAAGGAGGTCGAAAGGAAACAATTACTGCCCAATAACACGAGTTGAAGACACATACGCCGACAAAAAAGAAGCATGTTCCATGTAAAAAGGGAAAGATAGCACATGGTGGTTTATCAAAAATGGTTTGGACGAGATTGCAAGATGGAAAGTATGCCGGCCGAGATACGATTTAAGCAAACAACTAAAGAAGATCCACATGCAGCAACGTGGGAAGATGGGCAGTGGAGCAAGGCCAGAGGAAGCTGTACCTGAGGGTCGTCGGGATGTTACTAGGAGGGCGCCGGCGGCCAGGATCTGCCCATACTGTGGCACCGAGCAAGTGGCGAAGGCCCTACCGCGCCGGAGCTTGGTCAGAGAGAACGGCGGGTACCGCAGATCGGGACGAGCTACCTCAACACCGTCGAATGGAGAGACGATGCACATCCTCCCTTTCCGCCGGCGGACGGGATGCGGCCGGATCACTGACCAACACTGAGAGAGAGAGGCCACGGCGGCCTTGTGTGGGATTGTGTGACGAGACTCACGAGAGACAAACCCATTTTTCCATTTTCCCGATGGCAATCGTTTTATATTCTAGGCGTGGTACGCGACCCTCCTTTGAGTAAACAACCACTACACACGTCAAATTATCACGTGGGTTGCCTTTTCGTACATAAACGAACTTCACCGTGTACCCGCACGGGTGTGGCCGGGTACGAGACGTGAGTACGTGCGTCCTGCGTGCACTTCTTCTTTAGGTGCATGTATGTACGTGGGTGGGTGTGAGAGAGATGGTTTGTGCAAAACAGAGGCAATGTGTTGATGATATCTCAATCAGAAAAACGTAACATATGCAATGTGTGTGAAACAGAGTCATGGACGTGAGATATCAATAGAATTGAAAACAGGGATGAAGTGTGTGGCTGTGCGATCAATTAAGAGTGCCATCGAATTTGTGTTTGCCCACGTCAAAGATACAGGGCGGCTGGCCTACTGGAATTTGAGAGGGCAGAGGTGCAGTTCTTCTCCGTGGCATGGATACCTACC
>NC_041383.1:696245082-696245850 GCF_002162155.2 Triticum dicoccoides | reverse complement strand
GGGGAAGGAGAGAGACCTATCCATGTATTGAGGGAGATCAATCGACATCCATGGATATGTGTAGCAGAGGAATAAGGTTGGGAAAAATACAAAGGTAGAGCGTCGGAGGGTTGGTGGTGGAGTGGCGTCTCACAAATAGTGGGAGAGGCCTGCTAGACAAACGGAGGGTATGAGTGCAATATCAATAAGAGAGGGCGGGGGATGTTTGTCTGTATATGCACGTGCGTGTGAGAGACGGGTCGGGAGGTATTCAAGGATGATGAGGGGAGAAGATATGGGTGTGCTAAGCATGCATAACTACATAGGAAGATCAACTGTCGTGTGTCCGAGAAAAGGAGAGACATAACTATCGAGGTAAGTGTATCGATGCTTGGTGAAAACGAATTATAGTCAACCTGGCTATATGTAGGGAGATCAGTTCATATACATGCCTGCATGTGTTAGAAGCAAATAAGGTCTGGAGAGGCAGACATGGGGAGAGGGTGTGGCTAGGAGGTGGTGCGAGAGGCCTACCATGTCGAGGGGGGAGGAGTGTGCGAGCATGTGATTAATAAAAAGAGGGGCAGGAGTGTGCACTTGCGTGGAATCGTATTGGACATATGGGGGCATGGACAGTGAGAAGAGAAGAGGGCAAATATATATGTGTCTGTTGTAGGCACACTTGGCTAGAGAGGTATATCGACCGGTGTGTGCCAGAAAGAAGGAGCCGGCGGACTACACACACCGCTGGTGGACGACCTAAAGAGAAATAATGAACGTGCGCGATGG
>NC_041383.1:696234284-696245001 GCF_002162155.2 Triticum dicoccoides | reverse complement strand
GCGCGATGGAGGGGACGCTAAGGGTGTGTGAGGGGGGCGGGCGTGTGCATGCACGATAGAAAGTTAGCGCTAGCTAGCTACAAATAGAAGAGGATCGTGAAGGTGTAAAAGACGAACAAAGATCATAATTCATTATAAAAAGGTGGATACGGATACTTGAAGAAGATATCATAATGTAGAACATTGATTATAATTTGGGCTAATGTGTGGCTTTTGCAACTTAGGTCTAAATACTTGTCATAATGTAGGGGGCGGGGCACTATACTTTGTGTGATAAACACGGTGTACATATGGAACATGGCTTAGATTATGAATATATAGTTAGTACATCCAATGTACTATTATTTGGAATCAAAATCAAGTGTATTCAAAAAATAGAATTCGAGTTCATGTAGTACACATAGTTCATATCTATCTCTATAGTAATCATGTGGTGTGTTATTAAGGTAATACACGAATGATGGTTGAAGTTGGCAACAATCATGATTGTAGATTCTTATTGAAATAGAGAAACGAATTCAAATTTAGATCGAATTGCAGCGGTAGTATAGACATTTGGAATGCACTAAAATGTTGGTATGAGTAGGTTACATGCATTATACAGCAAGCGAAAAAATTTAATCGGACATAACATGGATTCATACTCCCTCCTTCCATCTATATAGGGTGTAATGATAAGACCGCCTTTGACTATTGACAAGATTAATAGTACATGACATGCACAATGTGAAAATTATATAATTGAAAGAACCTTTCACAGACGAAGTTAACGGTGTGCTTTGTGTAAGTTGCATGTCATATATCATTGCTCTAATATTTCGTCAAAGTTAGCATTGAAAAATGCATTAGGCCCTATATAGGGGAAGGAGGGAGTAACTTTGAATAGCATTTGTATAGTAAAACGGGGCAAGACTCTCTCTTTGTGTGGTGTGAATAGTTTTATTTTTTTCGTTTTCTTTTGGGTTGAGGGAAGTGCGAATTGATTTGGTACGTACAAGTACAATATTACTACACGTTAGGCTTGTCCCTAAAATTCAACCCGCGTCTTGTTATATCCCGAAAATTCAGATATCGTGCTCCCAAAACTGGAGCCTTCACAACCCGCGCCTTGCTATCCCGAAATTACAACGCGCGCGAAAACTCCCTCCAGCTGCCAAATCCCGACACGCGAAATCCCCCTTCTAACCCTGAGCCGAAAGGGCTGCTAGTTCAAATTGGTGTGTGTGGGGGGGTACTTTCGTAACACACCCTACATTTTGGACAAGCGTGTCCCTAGGTCATGCTTCACCCCCTCCCATCGCCCTCTTCTCACCATTCGAAATCCCAGGCCACCATAACCTCTCCGCTCCAGCCGCGAAACCCCACCCTCCTGAAGGAAATATGCCCCAGAGGCAATAATAAAGTTATTATTTATTTCCTCATATCATGATAAATGTTTATTATTCATGCTAGAATTGTATTAACCGGAAACATAATACATGTGTGGATATATAGACAAACAGAGTGTCACTAGTATGCCTCTACTTGACTAGCTTGTTAATCAAAGATGGTTATGTTTCCTAACCATGACCAATGAGTTGTTATTTGATTAACAAGGTCACATCATTAGTTGAATGATCTGATTGACATGACCCATTCCATTAGCTTAGCACCCGATCGTTTAGTATGTTGCTATTGCTTCCTTCATGACTTATACATGTTCCTATGACTATGAGATTATGCAACTCCCGTTTACCGGAGGAACACTTTGTGTGCTACCAAACGTCACAACGTAACTGGGTGATTATAAAGGTGCTCTACAGGTGTCTCCGAAGGTACTTGTTGAGTTGGCGTATTTCGAGATTAGGATTTGTCACTCCGAATGTCAGAGAGGTATCTCTGGGCCCTCTCGGTAATACACATCACTTAAGCCTTGCAAGCATTTCAACTAATGAGTTAATTGCGAGATGATGTATTACGGAACGAGTAAAGAGACTTGCCGGTAACGAGATTGAACTAGGTATTGGATACCGACGATCGAATCTCGGGCAAGTAACATACCGATGACAAAGGGAACAACGTATGTTGTTGTGCGGTTTGACCGATAAAGATCTTCGTAGAATATGTAGGAACCAATATGGGCATCCAGGTCCCGCTATTGGTTATTGACCGGAGACGTGTCTCGGTCATGTCTACATTGTTCTCGAACCGTAGGGTCCGCACGCTTAAGGTTTCGATGACAGTTTCATTATGAGTTTATGTATTTTGATGTACCGAAGGTTGTTCGGAGTCCCGGATGTGATCACGGACATGACGAGGAGTCTCGAAATGGTCGAGACATAAAGATTGATATATTGGACGGATATATTTGGACACCGGAAAGGTTCCGGTTGAGATTGGAAATATACCGGAGTTCCGGGAGGTTACCCGAACCCCCCGGTAAGTATATGGGCCTTATTGGGCCTTAGTGGAAGGGAGGGAGAAGGAGCAAGGGAGGGGGCGCCCCCCAAGCCCAATCCGAATTGGGAGGGGGGCCGGCCCCCCTTTCCTTCTCTCCTCCCCCCTCTTCCTTCCTTCTCCTACTCCGAATAGGAAAGGGGGGGCCAAACCTACTTGGAGTAGGTTTGCCCCCCTAGGGCGCGCCTCCCCCTTGGGCCGGCCTCCTCCTCCCTCCCTCCTTTATATACGGGGGTGGGGGGGGGCACCCTAGACACACAAGTTGATCATTGGGATCGTTCCTTAGCCGTGTGCGGTGCCCCCTTCCACGATATTACACCTCGGTCATATTGTAGCGGTGCTTAGGCGAAGCCCTGCGACAGGAGAACATCAAGAGCGTCACCACGCCGTTGTGCTGACGGAACTCCTCCCCGCGCCTTTGCTGGATCGGAGATCGGGGTGCGTCATTGAGCTGTACGTGTGTCAAGAACTCGGAGGTGCCGGAGTAACGGTGCTTGGATCGGTTGGACCGGGAGGACGTACGACTACTTCCTCTACGTTGCGTCAACGCTTCCGCTTTGGTCTACGAGGGTACGTAGACAACACTCTCCCCTCTCGTTGCTATGCATCACCATGATCTTGCATGTGCGTAGGAAATTTTTTGAAATTACTACGTTCCCCAACAGTGGCATCCGAGCCTAGTTTTTATGGTTTGATGTTATATGCACGAGTAGAACACAAGTGAGTTGTGGGCGATATAAGTCATACTGCTTACCAGCATGTCATACTTTGGTTTGGCGGTATTGTTGGATGAAGCGGCCCGGACCGACATTACGCGTACGCTTAAGCGAGACTGGTTTTACCGCCGTGCTTTGCACACAGGTGACTAGCGGGTGTCAGTTTCTCCAACTTTAGTTGAACCGAGTGTGGCTACGCCCGGTCCTTGCGAAGGTTAAAACATCATTAACTTGACAAACTATCGTTGTGGTTTTGATGCGTAGGTGAGATTGGTTCTTGCTTAAGCCCGTAGCAGCCACGTAAAACTTGCAACAACAAAGTAGAGGACGTCTAACTTGTTTTTGCAGGGCATGTTGTGATGTGATATGGCCAAGACATGATGCTATATTTTATTGTATGAGATGATCATGTTTTGTAACCGAAGTTATCGGCAACTGGCAGGAGCCATATGGTTGTCGCTTTATTGTATGAAATGCAAATGCCCTGTAATTGCTTTACTTTATCACTAAGCGGTAGCGATAGTCGTAGAAGCAATCGATGGCGTAAATGACAACGATGCTACGATGGAGATCAAGGTGTCGCGCCGGTGACGATGGTGATCATGATGGTGCTTCGGAGATGGAGATCACAAGCACAAGATGATGATGGCCATATCATATCACTTATATTGATTGCATGTGATGTTTATCCTTTATGCATCTTATCATGCTTTGATTGACGGTAGCATTTTAAGATGATCTCTCACTAAAATTATCAAGAAGTGTTCTCCCTGAGTATGCACCGTTGCCAAAGTTCGTCGTGCCCAGACACCACGTGATGATCGGGTGTGATAAGCTCTACGTCCATCTACAACGGGTGCAAGCCAGTTTTGCACACGCAGAATACTCAGGTTAAACTTGACGAGCCTAGCATATGCAGATATGGCCTCGGAACAAGGAGACCGAAAGGTCGAGCGTGAATCATATAGTAGGTATGATCAACATAAGATGTTCACCATTGAAAACTACTCCATCTCACGTGATGATCGGTTATGGTTTAGTTGATTTGGATCACGTAATCACTTAGATGACTAGAGAGATGTCTGTCTAAGTGGGAGTTCTTTAGTAATATGATTAACTGAACTTAAATTTATCATGAACTTAGTACCTGATAGTATCTTGCTTGTCTATGTTGATTGTAGATAGATGGCCCATGCTGTTGTTCCGTTGAATTTTAATGCGTTCCTTGAGAAAGCTAAGTTGAAAGATGATGGTAGCAACTACGCGGACTGGGTCCGTAACTTGAGGATTATCCTCATTGCTGCACAGAAAAATTACGTCCTGGAAGCACCGCTGGGTGCCAGGCCTGCTGCTGATGCAACTGACGACGTTAAGAACGTCTGGCAGAGCAAAGCTGATGACTACTCGATACTTCAATGTGCCATGCTTAACGGCTTAGAACCGGGACTTCAACGACATTTTGAACGTCATGGAGCATATGAGATGTTCCAGGAGTTGAAGTTAATATTCCAGAAGAATGCCCGGATTGAGAGATATGAAGTCTCCAATAAGTTCTATAGCTGCAAGATGGAGGAGAATAGTTCTGTCAGTGAGCACATACTCAAGATGTCTGGGTATTGTAATCACTTGATTCAACTGGGAGTTACTCTTCCAGATGATAGCGTCATTGACAGAATTCTCCAATCACTTCCACCAAGCTACAAGAGCTTCGTGATGAACTATAATATGCAAGGGATGGATAAGACGATTCCCGAGCTCTTCGCAATGCTAAAGGCTGCGGAGGTAAAAATCAAGAAGGAGCATCAAGTGTTGATGGTTAACAAGACCACTAGTTTCAAGAAAAAGGGCAAAGGGAAGAAGAAGGGGAACTTCAAGAAGAACAGCAAACAAGTTGCTGCTCAAGAGAAGAAGCCCAAGTCTGGACCTAAGCCTGAAACTGAGTGCTTCTACTGCAAGCAGACTATTCACTGGAAGCAGAACTACCCCAAGTATTTGGCGGATAAGAAGGATGGCAAGGTGAACAAAGGTATATGTGATATACATGTTATTGATGTGTACCTTACTAGAGCTCGCAGTAGCACCTGGGTATTTGATACTGGTTCTGTTGCTAATATTTGCAACTCGAAACAGGGACTACGGATTAAGCGAACACTGGCAAAGGACGAGGTGACGATGCACGTGGGAAATGGTTCCAAAGTCGATGTGATCGCGGTCGGCACGCTACCTCTACATCTACCTTCGGGATTAGTATTAGACCTAAATAATTGTTATTTGGTGCCAGCGTTGAGCATGAACATTATATCTGGATCTTGTTTGATGCGAGACGGTTATTCATTTAAATCAGAGAATAATGGTTGTTCTATTTATATGAGTAATATCTTTTATGGTCATGCACCCTTGAAGAGTGGTCTATTTTTGATGAATCACGATAGTAGTGATACACATATTCATAGTGTTGAAGCCAAAAGATGCAGAGTTGATAATGATAGTGCAACTTATTTGTGGCACTGCCGTTTAGGTCATATCGGTGTAAAGCGCATGAAGAAACTCCATACTGATGGACTTTTGGAACCACTTGATTATGAATCACTTGGTACTTGCGAACCGTGCCTTATGGGCAAGATGACTAAAACGCCATTCTTCGGTACTCTGGAGAGAGCAACAGATTTGTTGGAAATCATACATACAGATGTATGTGGTCCGATGAATGTTGAGGCTCGTGGCGGATATTGTTATTTTCTCACCTTCACAGATGATTTAAGCAGATATGGGTATATCTACTTAATGAAGCATAAGTCTGAAACATTTGAAAAGTTCAAAGAATTTCAGAGTGAAGTTGAAAATCATCGTAACAAGAAAATAAAGTTTCTATGATCTGATCGTGGAGGAGAATATTTGAGTTACGAGTTTGGTCTACACTTAAAACAATGTGGAATAGTTTCGCAACTCACGCCACCCGGAACACCACAACGTAATGGTGTGTCCGAACGTCGTAATCGTACTTTACTTGATATGGTGCGATCTATGATGTCTCTTACAGATTTACCGCTATAATTTTGGGGTTATGCTTTAGAGACGGCCACATTCACGTTAAATAGGGCACCGTCGAAATCCGTTGAGACGACACCTTATGAACTATGGTTTGGCAAGAAACCAAAGTTGTTGTTTCTTAAAGTTTGGGGATGCGATGCTTATGTGAAAAAGCTTCAACCTGATAAGCTCGAACCCAAATCGGAGAAATGTGTCTTCATAGGACACCCAAAGGAGACAGTTGGGTACACCTTCTATCACAGATCCGAAGGCAAGACATTCGTTGCTAAGAATGGATCCTTTCTAGAGAAGGAGTTTCTCTCGAAAGAAGTGAGTGGGAGGAAAGTAGAACTTGATGAGGTAATTGTACCTACTCCCTTGTTGGAAAATAATACATCACAGGAACCAGTTTCTGTGACGTCAAAACCGACTAGTGAGGAAGTTGATGATGATGATCATAGAACTTCAGATCAAGTTAGTACAGAACCTCGTAGATCGAACAGAGTAAGATCCGCACCAGAGTGGTACGGTAATCCTATTCTGGAAGTCATGCTACTAGATCATGATGAACCTATGAACTATGAAGAAGCGATGGTGAGCCCAGATTCCGCAAAATGGCTTGAAGCCATGAAATCTGAGATGGGATCCATGATAGAGAACAAAGTATGGACTTTGGTTGACTTGCCCGATGGTCGGCAAGCAATTGAGAATAAATGGATCTTCAAGAAGAAGACTGACGCTGACGGTAATGTTACTGTCTACAAAGCTCGACTTGTTGCAAAAGGTTTTCGATAAGTTCAAGGGGTTGACTACGATGAGACCTTCTCACCCATAGCGATGCTTAAGTCTGTCTGAATCATGTTAGCAATTGCCGCATTTTATGATTATGAAATTTGGCAAATGGATGTAAAAACTACATTCCTGAATGGATTTCTGGAAGAAGAGTTGTATATGATGCAACCAGAAGGTTTTATCGATCCAAAGGGAGCTAACAAAGTGTGCAAGCTCCAGCGATCCATTTATGGACTGGTGCAAGCCTCTCGGAGTTGGAATAAACGTTTTTGATAGTGTGATCAAAGCATTTGGGTTTATACAGACTTTTGGAGAAGCCTGTATTTACAAGAGAGTGAGTGGGAGCTCTGTAGCATTTCTAATATTATATGTGGATGACATATTATTGATTGGAAATGATATAGAATTTCTAGATAGCATAAAGGGATACTTGAATAAAAGTTTTTCAATGAAAGACCTCGGTGAAGCTGCTTACATATTAGGCATTAAGATCTATAGAGATAGATCAAAACGCTTAATTGGACTTTCACAAAGCACATACCTTGACAAAGTTTTGAAGAAGTTCAAAATGGATCAAGCAAAGAAAGGGTTCTTGCCTGTATTGCAAGGTGTGAAGTTGAGTAAGACTCAAAGCCCGACCACTGCAGAAGATAGAGAGAAAATGAAAAATGTTCCCTATGCTTCAGCCATAGGCTCTATCATGTATGCAATGCTGTGTACCAGACCTGATGTGTGCCTTGCTATAATTCTAGCAGGGAGGTACCAAAGTAATCCAGGAGTGGATCACTGGACAGCGGTCAAGAACATCCTAAAATACCTGAAAAGGAGTAAGGATATGTTTCTCATATATGGAGGTGACAAAGAGCTCATCGTAAATGGTTACGTTGATGCAAGCTTTGACACTGATCCGGACGATTCTAAATCGCAAACCGGATACGTGTTTGCATTAAACGGTGGAGCTGTCAGTTGGTGCAGTTCAAAGCAAAGCGTCGTGGCGGGATCTACGTGTGAAGCGGAATACATAGCTGCTTCGGAAGCAGCCAATGAAGGAGTCTAGATGAAGGAGTTCATATCCGATCTAGGTGTCATACCTAGTGCATCGGGTCCAATGAAAATCTTTTGTGACAATACTGGAGCGATTGCCTTAGCAAAGGAATCCAGATTTCACAAGAGAACCAAACACATCAAGAGACGCTTCAATTCCATACGGGATCTACTCCACGTGGGAGACATTGAAATTTGCAAGATACATACGGATCTGAATGTTGCAGACCCGTTGAGTAAGCCTCTTCCACGAGCAAAACATGATCAACACCAAGACTCCATGTGTGTTAGAATCATTACTGTGTAATCTAGATTATTGACTCTAGTGCAAGTGGGAGACTGAAGGAAATATGCCCTAGAGGCAATAATAAAGTTATTATTTATTTCCTCATATCATGATAAATGTTTATTATTCATGCTAGAATTGTATTAACCGGAAACATAATACATGTGTGGATATATAGACAAACAGAGTGTCGCTAGTATGCCTCTACTTGACTAGCTTGTTAATCAAAGATGGTTATGTTTCCTAACCATGAACAAGGAGTTGTTATTTGATTAACAAGGTCACATCATTAGTTGAATGATCTGATTGACATGACCCATTCCATTAGCTTAGCACCCGATCGTTTAGTATGTTGCTATTGCTTCCTTCATGACTTATACATGTTCCTATGACTATGAGATTATGCAACTCCCGTTTACCGGAGGAACACTTTGTGTTCTACCAAACATCACAACGTAACTGGGTGATTATAAAGGTGCTCTACAGGTGTCTCCGAAGGTACTTGTTGAGTTGGCGTATTTCGAGATTAGGATTTGTCACTCCGAATGTCGGAGAGGTATCTCTGGGCCCTCTCGGTAATACACATCACTTAAGCCTTGCAAGCATTTCAACTAATGAGTTAGTTGCGAGATGATGTATTACGGAACGAGTAAAGAGACTTGCCGGTAATGAGATTGAACTAGGTATTGGATACCGACGATCGAATCTCGGGCAAGTAACATACCGATGACAAAGGGAACAACGTATGTTGTTGTGCGGTTTGACCGATAAAGATCTTCGTAGAATATGTAGGAACCAATATGGGCATCCAGGTCCCGCTATTGGTTATTGACCGGAGACATGTCTCGGTCATGTCTACATTGTTCTCGAACCGTAGGGTCCGCACGCTTAAGGTTTCGATGACAGTTTCATTATGAGTTTATGTATTTTGATGTACCAAAGGTTGTTCGGAGTCCCGGATGTGATCACGGACATGACGAGGAGTCTCGAAATGGTCGAGACATAAAGATTGATATATTGGACGGATATATTTGGACACCGGAAAGGTTCCGGGTGAGATTAGAAATATACCGGAGTTCCGGGAGGTTACCGGAACCCCCCCGGTAAGTATATGGGCCTTATTGGGCCTTAGTGGAAGGGAGGGAGAAGGAGCAAGGGAGGGGGCGCGCCCCCCCAAGCCCAATCCGAATTGGGAGGGGGGCCGGCCCCCCCTTTCCTTCTCTCCTCCCCCCTCTTCCTTCCTTCTCCTACTCCGAATAGGAAAGGGGGGGGGCCAAACCTACTTGGAGTAGGTTTGCCCCCCTAGGGCGCGCCTCCCCCTTGGGCCGGCCTCCTCCTCCCTCCCTCCTTTATATACGGGGGCGGGGGGGGGCACCCTAGACACACAAGTTGATCATTGGGATCGTTCCTTAGCCGTGTGCGGTGCCCCCCTCCATGATATTACACCTCGGTCATATTGTAGCGGTGCTTAGGCGAAACCCTGCGACAGGAGAACATCAAGATCGTCACCACGCCATCGTGCTGATGGAACTCCTCCCCGCGCCTCTGCTGGATCGGAGATCGGGGTGCGTCATCGAGCTGTACGTGTGTCAAGAACTTGGAGGTGCCGGAGTAACGGTGCTTGGATCGGTTGGACCGGGAGGACGTACGACTACTTCCTCTACGTTGCGTCAACTCTTCCGCTTCGGTCTACGAGGGTACGTAGACAACACTCTCCCCTCTCGTTGCTATGCATCACCATGATCTTGCGTGTGCGTAGGAATTTTTTTGAAATTACTACGTTCCCCAACACCTCCTTCGTCGGCCACGTCACCACTGCCCAGCCGGAGCCTCTTCCCCAATGACGTCGTCCACCGCAACAACTCGACGTCCCTCGTCCACCTCCCCGGATGAGGATCCGTCGTCCATCTCACCGTCCAGCCGGTTCAGCCGCCCCGTCCTCCACCTGCAAGGAGCTGCTCTGACGATCGCCTCGTCTATCGCGGCTGCTCCATCCCCATAGCGCCGCCTTAACCTGCTCCACCGGAACCGCAGCATCCCCACCGACTCCTCGAACGAAGCCGAGGCCTACTCGGTGCCACCAAAGAGGTTGTACACTCATCGCATCGCACCTTCTCCTTAACTGGACCTCCCGGCGCCGACAGTGCTCCATCCAGCACCCCCATGGAGCGGCTACCTTGAAGCCGGCGCCGCGGGCGACATCTCCACGACGGCTCTCCCCCAATGCAAGGCCCCTTCGGCGGCGGCGTCCATACCAGCCAGATCTACTGCTGCTGCTCCGGCTCTCGCTCGCTCGCTCGCGCTGCTACTGTTGCTCCGGCTCTCGCTCGATCGCTCGCTCGCCCAGCTGCTGCTGCTGCTCTCCCCCTCGCTTGTGCTGCTGCTCTGCTCCGATTAAGCCACACTTCAGTCA
>NC_041383.1:696160384-696233869 GCF_002162155.2 Triticum dicoccoides | reverse complement strand
TGGGGGGCGGGGGTCCTAGAGGCTGGCCGGGGCAGCGGTGGCGAGTTGTTTCGGGGCGGCAAGGTGGCGCTGGGGCCGGCGGTTCGGCCGGTGGTGGCTGGCGGCTCAGGGGGGTGCCGGTTGAAGATGAACTGCAGACCCTCCCTAAACTACGTGTCAAGTGCCTCTCTGCTACCATTGCGTTCAGTTTCGACAGTAGCATTCAGATTCCACAGTAAATTTCAGTTTCGACAGTTAAGTTCAGAGTCAACAGTTTTTACCTCATCTGTTGTAGTCAAGTGGTTTTTGGTGATGTTAATTTTACATCCATTTTACATCATCTATTGGAGATGCTATTAGAATTCCACTTGAGATTGACGATGTCTGTCTTGTGCTGCTTCAGCCTTGACATCTTACAGCTCACCGGAGCTGCTCCAAGGACAGAACGATCCATCACAACAGAGCAGTGCCCTGGACGCCGTCTACATATTCCTCAGATCTTCCTCCACACCTCCGACAGCCACTTCTGCCTCAACTGCTTCAGCGACCAACCCAATGATGCTGAGGTCGACACGGCTACGGCAAAGAGGTTGTACACTTGTTGCATCACTTATTACTATACATTCACGTCGATCCATTAGGGCTATTTTGGTTCAACAAAAAAACATAGCAATAGGGAATTTTCCAATGGCACCCTACTATTCAATTATTCATGCATTTTGTTGAAAGGAATGAAGCAAAACATCCACCTGGACCTACTTTTCAAAATCCTATGCATGAAAACAAGACCAAGTGCATTAGTGCCAGAATAACATTCTAACTGTACACGCTTTCATATGGTTTCTCTTTATGTTGGCCATGTTTCTTTGCATTCCTCTGCTCTTCCAATTCCTGTAAACCACACTCCCAAGTTGACAGAAATCCTGTGTTTACAAATGCTCTATTTACCATGTGCATTTTCCTACCCTATTCCGGTGTTTTTCCTATCCTTGCGTTTTAAGAATCATGCAAGCCAAATGAGCCCTTGCAGAATTACTTCAGTTACAGGTACGTGTCATAGGGAACTTTGTGTGGTTTGTCCTGCTCCTCCCGCGACGTCGTCCACCTCACATGATCTGCTCCATCAACAGAAGCATCCACCAAACCACACATCACGACTCCTGACCGTCTTTCGCCGCCTCAGATCTCCTTCCCTGCCGCCGGCACCCACCCCAACAGCGTCACCATCATCGACTGAGCAGATGAACCTGAGGAGTACACGTGTCCACAAGAGAGGTCGCACTCTTTTGTTTCTGCTTATGTTATGCATTGCTTGAACTTACCTGCTACTTTATCGTCCTGTTCAGCTCTTGGACTCCCAACTCAGGTCCAAATTAATGTTCAAACTTGAGTTCTAAATTAGTTGTGGGTCACATATCGAGGCAGCAATGAATAGTATGTCTGTCTAATATCTGGTTCACCTAGGATATGCCTAGCTATGTTGTTCATCTTGGGTGGGAAACAAATAGTAAAGCAATCATCATCTGTCTTTTTATTAATTTAAAGCAATCATCAGCCTGCTATCATTATTTTTGGATCCATCCACTGGTTGTTACCATCACTCTAAATTTCTGCATGCTCTCCTTACATAATCTCACCATATTTTTTCGTATGCATGTCAGATATTGTACACAGTCATGCTGAACATGTAGACAAAAAGAGAAGAGTTTTACGAGACAATACAATGTCATGCAGACATCGCTCCATGGTGGGTTGAATGGCAAGCCCTTCCAACCCTCTCCAGATTGTAATCCAGAGGAAGATATCTGTTCTGAGGCGGATTCAGACGTCGCTGACCACTCCTATTTACCCCCCAAGGTGTTTGCTCTACCTTGGCATGATGATGTTAGTCATCTCATGCATATGTTGCCTTGCAGTGCCTACTTTTGACATCATATATGTCATCTGCTTAGTTTAGACATGTTCTGTAATGCCACATGTTTAGTTTCTATATCATATATGGGAATTATGCAGTCTCATGTCTTTTAGCCAGCCATAATATATGTGAAATGTGCAATGCCATCCTGTTTAACCAGGCATCATATATTTGAATGATATCTTGCCCATCCTTTTCTTCATTACATTTCCATTTGTCAACAATGTTTGTACATTAAACTACCCTTCTTGTGAATCAGCCATTTGGGTGGGAGATGGAAAAATCTGGAGTGAAAACAATGCCTTCAGAGCAGAGAGTGCTACCTGTCGAAGCAGATCTCTTGTTGGGCCCCGATAGCTCCTCAGAGATGGATTCAGAGACAGATGACTAGTCCTATTCCCCTACTGAGGTGTATGCTCTAACTTGGCACGGTTATACTGCTCATATCATGCATACGGTGTCTTGCATTGCATAGTTTAGACATCATATACAGAATATTCAACACCATGTTCTTAGTTCGGACATCATATCGAATGCCCTCTGTTTAGCATAGAAATCACATATGTGAATTAAATGATGTGATCCTGATTACTTAGATAACATGTAAGTGAATTATGTCATGCAATCCTGTTTAGTTATTCATCATATCTTTGAATTATGTTATGCTATGCTATCCAGTTTAGATAGACATCATATATGTGAAATTATGTCATGCTATCCGTTTTAGTTAAACAATATACATGTCAACTATTTCATGCTCTCTTTTTTCCACACTATCTATTGCATCTGTCTCTCATACAATGTCTGTACATTCAATTATGTTTCATGTTTATCAGCCATTTGAAGTGGAGCGGGTGATGCCAGTATCTAGCGGAATAAAAACACGGTCTTCAAATAAAACAGTGCTACCTCTTGGTGGAGATAGCACCCCGGTTGTACATGCACAAGAACCAGCCCTACCACACATAACCCAAACTCTCGCAGATTGTACCCCTACTGTGATGGACAGAGAACCAGCTTCAACCAATCTAACCCCAACCCCAGCCGATAGTAACCTAGTTCCTATTGACACAACACCATCTCCACCACAGAGCACCCAAACAAGAGCAGTTAGTAAGGCAGCTCCAGTGCCCAAAGGGCCAGTACTATCACGGCGAACCCCAACTCCACCAGTTAGTATGCCTATTCCTGTGGAGGAAGCACAACCAGCCAGTCGTAGTTTACCATCTATCGCATTTGATGTTGTTAAATCGTATGTGCGTATCTTCCCATCTTAGAAATATTATACTGAAGATGAAGGAAAATGCCAGTTGCAGGTGTTTGTCCAGGAGTTATGTGTACATAATGTTATTCATGGCAATTACTTTGCTTCGTCCCATACATCCTACCTCCATGATGGTTATAATACAGCAAATTTTCCCATTTTTCTCTATAGAGAAGGACCAATTTGGAAACTCAGGATGAGGTAACTTGTGCTAATACCTCTGCTATCTTCAAGAATGCTTGGTGGCAGTATTGGAATTACCTGAAGAAAACGTACTTCACCGGGAAAGAAACTCATCAAATTCCCTTACGTTCTCCCGAGACACATTTACTGGACGATGACTGGGAATGCCTTGTTTTGTACTGGTCCCGAACCAAGAATGTTGTAAGGTCTATGAGCTCATTTTCTATTTTTAAACATTATATTCTTGCGTCTTACTGTACTTTGTTCATGTAGAACAAGTGCCTAAACCTGAAGAACAATTGTTCTAATTTAAGATTCCATTGCTATCATAGTTCAAAAAAGCGCTAGGCGTTAATTGTGCGTTTTGCCACCGCCTTGCACTTTACTGACCAAAGCGCATGCTTATGCGTAGTTATGCACAGATTATGCGTAGTTATGCGCAATGCGTTTTGCCAATGCCTAGAGCCTATGCGCGCTTAAGCGCTCGCTTAGGCGCGCTTAAGCGCTCGCTTAGGCGCGCCTTTTTTAACTATGATTGCTTTGCTCTTGTATCATTGTATTTACTGATACAAACTTATTTTTAAATTGAAGGATCCAATCGAAACTCCAATGGCACAACAGGTATGTTCACGCATGTTTCTTTAACAGGTTTTCTCTTATCAATAGCTCTTTTGATTTCAATTTCAATTGTGTATACAGTTGACTTTCATATCATGCACATTACTAGCATCACAATAGAGCCAATAGTGTTGTTGTACATGTAGACCCATGGTACCCATCTGAAATCTTGTTGTGCCGTGTAGTTTCCCACGCTTTGTATTCTTTCACTGCTGCTTTGTCTTGAACTGATATGATTTGAACCGTGTCTCTATTTTGATTTGGCAAGACAATGCAGTGACCATAGGACATAGATATATGTTTGTTTGATGCTTTTATTATGTACTAGTACTTGTCAATAGAAGACTTGGTAGTTTAATCTTGTCCACCTTACTAATGAACTGGTTCACCGAAATGAGTTTCATATACTAGTACATGCTAAACTTGTTATGTGTCTGCTTGTTTCTTCTTTTAGAATGCTGATAGAATATTGGGGAAGAGTACCTTATTAAGCAATGATAAAGGAAGTGATGCAGATAAGGTTCAGTATAGTGACACATCCTTGTTGGTCTCTGAGGGAGTCCTGGACTAGGGGGTGTCCGGACAGCCGGACTATCAATATCCGCCGGACTCCCAGACTACGAAGATAGAAGATTGAAGACTCCGGCTCGTGTCCGGAAGGTACTTCCCTTGGTGTGGAGGGCAAGCTTGGCAATACGGATATGTAGATCTCCTACCATTGTAACCGACTCTGTGTAACCCTAGCCTCTCCGGTGTCTATATAAACCGGAGGGCTTTAGTCCGTAGGACACAACATTACATCTCAACAATCATACCATAGGCTAGCTTCTAGGGTTTAGCCTCCTTGATCTCGTGGTAGATCTACTCTTGTACCTCCATCGAGAGGGCCTGAACCTGGGTAAAAACATTGTGTCCCTCGTCTCCTGTTACCATCCGCTTAGACCCACAGTTCGGGACCCCCTACCCGAGATCCGCCGGTTTTGACACCGACATTGGTGCTTTCATTGAGAGTTCCTCTGTGTCGTCGCCGATGGAGCGGATGCCTTCACCCGTCTTCAAAGACAGTGTTTTCGCCGGAGAAGCCTTGGCTGCCGGTCAAACTATTCGGCTTGGTGGCTTCCGTATGGCCGCCTCTCCGGCCATCGCTTCGGCAATGACTTCTCAAGTCATCGAAAGCAATCTTCGCGTCAGCCCTAAAGCTTCCGAACAGTTAGATCCGATCGAGCTCTCGTCTGTCAACGAGCTCTTGGATCGCATCGCCACCCTGGGAGTCGCAACAGACTACAATCAGATTGGGCTTAAAACCGATCCGAGAGAGATTAACTCTCCCCAGGTTACCCACCACATCGAAGTGGTAGAAGAACAACTCGGCAATTCGTTGCCATGGTTGAAAACAATCTGTGTCCGGATTCCTGAACCCTCCATGCCGGACTCCTGCGGAGGGACGGACTCTGATCGAGCATCGAACCTAAAATCGTGCGTCGCTCCGGACTCGCTGGGCTGTTTCCAGCAAATCAAGCTTCCGAATTCGGAAGTCCCTCGGCCATTGAGCCCGAAGATGGGCAGGGATCCGGATTTTATTCCACCCTCCTCCCCAGACATATGCGACCTATCTCTAATTCGGCAAGAGCCCTCAGAAACAGTACATCATTACTGGGCCAGATTCCTCCTGGTGATGGACAGGATAAAGGACTGGCGAGAGGAGAACACAATCTCAATATTCTGCAATAACTGCACGGACAAGGGAATCCTGAACGCCATTGATCGTCGCAAAATTGCGTGTTTCACCGATCTGGCGCCCATAGTACGAAAGTACTGCGCAATGGAAAGTTTCCGGAAAACCGAAAATCAATTTTTGGATAATCCGACCCCAATCCAACTCCGCGGTAAAAGGGCACCTCTCAAACAGGCCCCAGATGCAAAAACCAAAAAGCAAAAACCCAGCAAGGGAAACGGAACTGTACTGGAGGGATGGCTCAATGGACCCTGTAAAATTCATAATACGGGGGGAGCTGTCCCAACACATAGCCTTCGAGCATGTTGGATACTACGGCAGGTGGCCAAAAGTGGCGAAGAGCTTCTAGCTCCGGAAAACCACCCCAACAATACCAGCACGGTGTCAACAGTCTTCGAGACTTTCACATCAAATAATACGCGAAAACAAACAATCCATGAACTCGTCGAAGTCTACCAAGTAGCAACAGCAAATCCATGGAGCGACACAGCTATCACTTTCAGCGCTAGCGACGAGCCCACATCTCGAACTACCAGAGCCCCAGCCGCACTGGTACTTAGTCCCATAGTGGACGGCTTTCGACTGACAAAAGTCCTCATGGACGGCGGCAGCGGACTAAACCTCATTTACGAGGAAACCCTGCGGAAAATGGAAATCGATTGGAGCCGTATTGAGCGAAGCAGCACAACCTTCAGAGGAATAATCCCTAGCCGGGAAGCGCGCTGCACCGGAAAAATCACACTCGATGTGGTGTTCGGCTCCCCGGACAATTATAGATCCGAAGAAGTCACGTTCCAGGTAGCCCCGTTCAGCAGCGGCTATCACGCCATATTAGGACGAGAGGCATTCACAATTTTTCAAGCAATACCTCATTACGGGTACATGAAGCTGAAAATGCCTGGGCCCAGCGGAATAATCACTCTCGTCAGTGATCCGGACACAGCACTCCACGCCGAAAACAAGACAGCCGCACTAGCCCTCGAGGCACTATCAGAAGCCTTAGCGGCAGAGGAACTCACCGCGCTACGCTATACAGTAAACAGGGACGACGTGATACTTGATAAAAGATCCAACTCCACCTCCTTCAAACCAGCAGATGAGATAGTTAAATTTCAGGTCCACCCAACGGACCCAACAAAAATGGCCTCTATCGGGGCACAGTTGAACCCCGAAGTGGATGCCGCACTGCGCGAATTCCTTCGGGAAAATTGGGACATTTTCGCCTAGCACCCTTCAGACATGCCCGGAATCCCCCGCAGGTTGGCAGAACACAGCCTAAACATCCAAAAAGGATTCAAGCCAGTCAAACAGGCTCTTCGACGATTTTCCGAGCCCAAAATACAGGCAATGGGAGAAGAGCTAGCCAAGTTATTGGAAGCCGGATTCATCAGAGATATCAAACAGCCGGACTGGCTAGCAAATTTGGTGATGGTACCAAATAAGGACAAATCCTGGCGCCTCTGCATCGACTTCAAAGACCTCAATAAGGCTTGCCCAAAGGATCCCTTCCCCCTCCCCCGCATCGATCAAATTATCGACGCCACGGCAGGACACGACTCGTTGTGCTTCCTGGACGCATACTCCGGCTATCATCAAATCAAGATGGCAGAAGCAGATCAAGCCGCAACGGCATTCATCACTCCATACGGACCATTCTGCTTCAACACGATGCCCTTCCGACTTAAAAACGCCGGCGCAACATATCAGCGCATGATTCAAACATGTCTGGCTACCCAGATCGGCAAAACAGTCGAGGCATACGTAGACGACGTAGTCGTCAAAACAAAACACGTCGAAACTTTAGTAGACGATTTGAGGCTCACATTCGACAACCTCAGAGCATATGACATTAAGCTGAATCCGGAAAAATGTGTTTTCGGCGTACCAGCCGAGAAGCTGCTGGGCTTCATCGTATCCGGTAGAGGGATCGAAGCAAATCCGGCCAAAATCCGGGCTCTGTCACAGTTGGATATCCCAAAGGACCTCAAGCAAATACAAAAATTAACAGGATGCGTGGCAGCCTTAAGCCATTTCATCTCCTGTTTAGGAGAAAAGGCGTTGCCCCTTTATCGCCTCCTAAGGCGCACCGAACACTTCGAGTGGACGGATGCCGCCACTGCCGGACTCGAGGAAATAAAGGCCATATTGGCAACAAATCCGGTCCTGGCTGCGCCCACTCAGGGCGAACCGATGTTGTTATACATCGCGGCAACACATCAAGTTGTGAGCGCTGTCCTCGTCGTCGAACGAGCAACAGAAGGGCATAAATTCCCTCTTCAAAAACCAGTGTATTATGTATCCACTGTGCTAACCCCCTGCAAATCCCGTTACCCGCACTATCAAAAGATAGCATATGCGGTGATCATGGCGTCTCGGAAGCTTCGGCACTACTTTCAAGAGTGTTCGATAACAGTGGCTTCTGAAGTACCACTCAATGACATTATAAATAACCGCGACGCAACGGGCAGGATTGCAAAATGGGCCATTGAGATCTTGCCATTCGACATAACTTACAAACCTCGACGAGCCATAAAGTCACAAGTTTTGGCTGACTTCGTCGCCGAATGGACTGAAGCCGAACTACCTAAAGAGTACGGCGCATACTCCAATTGGACTATGCACTTCGACGGCTCCAAAATGTTGGCCTGTCTGGGGGCTGGCGTCGTACTGACGTCCCCCACCGGAGATATAGTCCAGTATGTACTTCAAATAATGTACACGGACTCCAACAATGCAGCCGAATACGAGGCCTTGTTACATGGTCTCCGGATGGCAGTCTCCATGGGCATTCAACGCCTAGAGGCGCGTGGGGATTCAAACCTTGCAATATCCCAAATAAATGGAGACTTTGATGCCAAGGATCCGAAAATGGTAGCATATCATAATGCTGTCCTGAAAATGTCAGCTCGGTTTGAAGGACTCGAATTCCATCACATAGACCGAGATAACAACCAAGCGGCCGACATTCTGGCACGCATCGGTGCGAAACGTGATGGTGTCCCTGCAAATATCTTCCTGGAACGGCTCTTCAAGCCATCCGTACTGTGGGAAGAGGAGTCCGGTAGAGACAAACCAGAGAAAGCCGCACCAACTGGTGATTCAGCAGACAACGTAACACAATCCGCCCACGATATAATGGCAGTAATCGCCGCGTGGACAGAACCTTTCCTAGCCTACTTACTTAGGCAGGAACTTCCAGAAGACCAAAATGAGGCCCGCTGCATAGTACGGCGATCTAAGGCCTACAAGGTTCACGAGGGAGAACTTTATAAGAAAAGTACTACCGGAGTCCTTCAAAGGTGTATCTCCGAAGAAGAAGGGCGAAACCTCCTGGCTGAAATCCATGCCGGACTAGGTGGACACCACGCAGCAGCCCGGGCCCTGGTAGGAAAGGCGTTCCGTACAGGATTTTACTGGCCAACAGCTCGGGCAGATGCACAGGACTTGGTCCAGCGATGCGTTGGTTGTCAGCTCTTCGCTAATCAGAGTCATATGCCACCCACCGCCCTCAAAACCATACCCATTACCTGGCCGTTCGCGGTCTGGGGGCTTGACATGGTGGGACCCCTTAAAGGGGGAACCCACAAGAAAAAATACCTGTTGGTCATGGTGGATAAATTCACCAAATGGATAGAGGCCAAACCGGTCAAAACGGCAGAGTCCGGACCAGTGATAGACTTTATATCAGAGGTGGTACACCGTTACGGAGTCCCCCACAGCATCATCACCGATAACGGCACGAACTTCACAACCGATGAAGTCAAGGCATGGTGCAAAAATATGGGCATTAAGCTCGATTATGCGTCAGTCTATCACCCTCAAACTAACGGTCAAGTGGAAAGAGCAAACGGTCTAATAATGAGCGGCATTAAACCCAGACTAGTGAGGTCACTCACTAAATCAGACACCCAATGGGTCGAGGAGCTTGACTCCGTACTCTGGGGGCTGCAGACAACGCCTAACCGTACTACCGGATTCACACCATTTTTTATGGTATACGGCGCAGAGGCAGTTCTGCCCTGCGACATTATTCATGACTCACCTCGAGTGCGCATGTGTGAGGAAAGAGAAGCTGAGCTCGATCGGCCGGACAGCTTGGACACGTTGGAGGAAGAACATGACGTTGCAAAGGGTCGTTCCGCATTTTACTAGCAGCAGGCTCGAAGATATAAAAGCAGAGAAGTACGGGCCAAGACCTATAACGTTGGTGAACTAGTTCTACGCCTGCCGGACAAGAAAAAGGACAAGCTCAAACCCAGATGGGAAGGCCCCTTCATTATTGATCAAGTACTGACCGGCGGAGCGTACCGTCTACGAAATGCGTCGGACAACCGACTCGAGCCGAACCCATGGAACGCAGCCCGACTCCGGCAATTCTATGCCTAGCGCCAGACTAAGAGTTCGTCCCCTTCCCCCGTCCAACCTTTTATATTTCAGCTGTTTTCCTTTTCTCTTTTTGTATCCTTTTAAATTAACAAAGCCCCTCGGGGCCTATTTTTGCATCCTTTGCATACACACGATGTGCCACCCGCACTCGTTATTCCTGGGGGCTTCTTTTACAGAAGCTCAACTATACGGGTTTTATACCCAACACATGTGTCATGCTGCCACATGTACCTTTTACTCGCCATTATATGCATCGATATGACTTAAGTTTTGGCCAAGCTGGGTTGCCTGGCTCCTGTGCTTACCCCTACGTTCTCGATTGTTTGGCTAGGAGGTAAAGGGAGCACCTCTGCGATTGTTACTGCCGGGTCAGCCGGATGTGTACCTCAGACTGGGTGAAGCCGAAAGCTAGCGTTCTTAAGGGAATATTCGGTCGGTGATTTAAAAGATGACTTTTTACCTATTTTTTCCATCTGCCCCCAGATGTTTTACTGCTCCATTGGCAGTCCGGACATGCACTTTAGGGCATGCCACCCCAGCGAAAGGAACCCTTAACGGAACTATTCTCCCTGGAAGATGTTTCTTACTAACCATGTAATATAACATAACTAGTTGGGCACTTGCCTGATAAAGCACTAATGACCCCTACGCCTAGTCTCCATGCATACCATGGTTATCTATTAACCAAAAAGGTATTCGGACACACTCCGGACCCTAGGGTCCCGAGGTCGAAGCGAAAAGGTCGGCAACGGAAAACGATCTACAATCCGGCTAGAAGGCATTTCACATGTCATTTTTAAAGGATAACATACATTGTCAAGTTTATTGATTGTATTCCTCCTCAATCCCGTCTAACAGGCTGTCTAGCTTACAGCCCCGTTGGGAAAATTTAGCAGCCAGTTCTACCTGGCTATACACTAAACTCACAGGGATCTCCTTCCCGTCGGGCCCCACCGGTTCAACTTCGGCCATATGGTTGGGATCCGCCTTCTTGTACCGCGTCTTCACCATGGCCCAAGCCTCCCTGGCACCTTGACGGCAGGCCGAAACCTTCCACAAACGGAAGCACTGCCGCACTCCCTGTAGCTTCTCTGCAAGCTCCCCGAGGCCCTTGGGCGGGGCAAGGGATGGCCATAAAGCCTGTACGGCGCCACTCATTGCCTGCCGAACTCGTTCGAACAGCTGCAACAGTTCGGGAAGTTGATCACCCATCGATACGGGCATCTCCTCCGCAGGATGGCCCGTGAGTATACCTACAAGACATGTTATGTCAAATCACTCCCTCGCCGAACTCTTCTTCCTTAGAGAGTTCGCTCAAGCACTTACTATAGATGCCGCGACGAAGTCGTTGATTCTCCTTGACGGAGCCGGACAGCTCGGCCTGTGCGCCTTTAAGCTCTTCTCCGAGCTTGGCGTTGGCATCTTGGAGTTTGTTCCTTTCCTGCTGAACTCTATTCAGCATGTTCTCGCCAGCCTTTAGCTGGCGCAGCAGCGCTTGCCTGTCCGGATCTTGTTCGGCGGCACCTGCAGTGTCTTTATTAGACTCACGCGCATAACGCACAACGCTTATATTCATTTATTCAAATATGTTACCAGGAGGGGTCTTTCTGTCTCCTCCTGCGGCAGGAAGTGCGGCCTCAAGTTGGGCCTTGCAATCTTGCAGCTCCCGGGACAGCTGGGCATTCTTCTCGTTAAGAGCCTGAAAGTTTATATGATCCTTAAATCACTTAACATAACTAATTTAAGTCTCGGGGGCTACTGGTGTGTACAACCATTAAAATTCTCTTACCCGTATGTCTTTAAAATACTGCTCCGTGGCCCTGGTAAAACCATTTTAGGCAGCCCGGAGATGCGCGTCCCCTGCGTTGAAGGCATCCAACGCCTCCGGGGAAAAACACGCCTCTTGAAAAACTGTCCGGCGGCGTCTATGATTCATAGCGCTCTCCACCTCCGACTTTGCGGCGGACAGTCTGTCGGTATCCTCCGTTGCAGTAGGATCCGGTTCGCTTCTTGCGCTTGCCTCCCCCTCCAGTCCGGGCGCTGGAGCCTGGCTGGTGTTGATTGGGTTGGCAATTCCTGTGCTCGAAGTTCGGCGAGCGCTTTTTCTTCTACACAGATCATGAGCACTTAGAAAGTTTCCTCGGAACGTTTCTCATAAAGATCAAACACGAGCTATACCTCTACGGCGACGTTTCAGCCCGCACGGCGCTCCTTTTCCTCCTGCTGTGTCGGCCTGACCTCTGTAGGTCGGCCGCCGCAGGCTCGGCTCCCGGCCGGACTGGCGCTTCCTGCAAGACACCATCGTTCGCGAAGGTCAGAAATATGCAAGGATAAGATAACGGTGTCCGGACTTCGGTCTTGGTCACCTGGGATGCCGAACTTAGCCCGGGGTAGTCCGCCGTAATGGCGACCAACACATCATCAACGCTCAGCTGATGATACACCCCATCGATTAGCTCCACCCCCAGGTCCGGATCCTCTTCGAAGGCTTGACCCAGGGATCCTTCCGGGTCCTCGGGTTGTGGAGCAGGACTCACCATGTCCTCCACAGTCCGGCGTAGACTCTGCACCGAAGACGTAATATAAGAAGCTTAAACTTCGAAAATACGGGTAAAGGCCCTTTTGAGGTGTTCGCTTACCCATCCTCTGGGATTGACCATAGAAAACCCATCCACAGGGTTCGGACGAAGGAAATCCTCCTTCTCCCCCTTGTACAGACTGGACAGGATCTTCACCAGATCCTCGGTCGAATCCGGCCCTTTGCGGCCGTGCCGGGTGGCATCATCCTCCCCGTTGAAATCCCACATGGGGTGGCCTCTGTATTGCAGCGGCTGCACCCCCCGCTTGATGCACATCGCCATGACTCCAATCATGGTCAAACCAGAATGAGCCATTAATCTTATTCGGCCCATCAAGTAATGGACGCTCTTGTCTTCCTCCAAGCGAGGGCTCCGCGGGTGCCAGCTAAGGCGTTTCTTCAAGGGAGCAGCATCAAACTCCGGGAGACCAATCCGGACTGGGTCGGGCAGCGGAGCGTCTACAATATAAAACCATTCCGAGGGCCAGTCTTTGGACGCCCTCTTGGGGGTGCCGGATAGGTATCCGGTCCCTGCGATGCGCCATATCTCGGCACCGCCTACTTGATATATGGACCCCTGGTGAGAACGGGGTACGAGGCAGAACAGCCTCTTCCACAATGCGAAATGGGGCTCGATGCCCAGGAATAGCTCGCAAAGAGCTACGTAGCCCGCGATGTGCAGCACAGAAGCGGGCATGAGGTGGTGGAGCTGGAGTCCGTAGAACTTCAGGAGCCCGCGGAGGAACGGATGTATTGGAAATCCGAGCCCCCTTATTAGATAGGGGACAAAACACACCCGCTCCCCCCTGTTGGGGCTTGGGGTGTCCTCCGCCTGCCTCCCACCTCGATAAGTAACCAGTCCGGCTCAGACCGGAACCATGAAGGCCGGAGGAAGCAATCCCTCCGTTTGGAGCTTTGCTAGCTCGTTGTGCGAAATAGAGCACCTCCTCCAATCCCCCGGCGATGGGCTGGGAGCGTGTGAGGAAGAGCCGCGTTGACGATCCATGGTGGAATGGATTTCGGAGTCAAAGGTGCTTCGATGGAGTATACGCGGGAGGAAGATGGTGCGGTTTGGCTCTGGATCCCTGCCCCTCTTAATAGGCAGGTGACCCGCACAACAAGGGGGTAAAATGCAAAAGACTCCCTAGCTTTTCGCATTCGTGGGACGCGTGGAAGAGGGCCATAATTTGGCGTAGAAGCCAAGAAGCACAGTATTCGAGGTAAATCCGGACACTGTTCGGCAGGAACATGGAATTCGAAGGTAGAACCCGCCTTGCAACGCCGAAGACTACAAGCACACTGGACTTATCGTCATTGAAGCCTGGTTCGGGGGCTACTGAGGGAGTCCTGGACTAGGGGGTGTCCGGACAGCCGGACTATCAATATCCGCCGGACTCCCAGACTACGAAGATAGAAGATTGAAGACTCCGGCTCGTGTCCGGAAGGTACTTCCCTTGGCGTGGAAGGCAAGCTTGGCAATACGGATATGTAGATCTCCTACCATTGTAACCGACTCTGTGTAACCCTAGCCTCTCCGGTGTCTATATAAACCGGAGGGCTTTAGTCCGTAGGACACAACATTACATCTCAACAATCATACCATAGGCTAGCTTCTAGGGTTTAGCCTCCTTGATCTCGTGGTAGATCTACTCTTGTACTACTCATATCATCAATATTAATCAAGCAGGACGTAGGGTATTACCTCCATCGAGAGGGCCTGAACCTGGGTAAAAACATTGTGTCCCTCGTCTCCTGTTACCATCCGCTTAGACGCACAGTTCGGGACCCCCTACCCGAGATCCGCCGGTTTTGACACCGACAGTCTCCAACAAAGCTGATAAAACAGCTAAGGAAGACTATCTTGAAGACAGCGAGAAAACCCCAAAGTCCTGTCTTGGTTTAGTGTTCGAGTTACTGGCCACTACTGCTTGCACAAGCTATTCAAACTCATTGTCTGAATCAGTTCGGTTTCTTAAGTCTCAACTACAAGCTGAAAGACATCGATCAGCTGTGCTGCGACAAGAAGTGGAAGGACTGCGGAAGTCCCTGGAGCATTCATATGCATACTTTCTGGTGCAACAGCAAGCGTTGGAGGATTTTAGCGCCAAACAGGACAAAGCTAATCAGCTTGCTAATCTTATTGCCAGCATGGTGGATACCCGAGATAATGTTTCTTGAGCTCTTCTGAAGTTGTTTCAGTTATGCTCTTGTTTTGCTGCCGCGTTTATTTGCACAGGTGGCCAATTTTGATGGCCAGTGTATGTAATATGCTGCTTTGTTCCCTATATTTGCACTGGTGGCGAACTTTGATGCCCAGTGGATGTAATATGTGTAATAGCGGTAATAGGCTAGCCTTAATTGCTTGCCTATTTATTTCCTTATTGTCTTGTTTAGTTGTTTGCTTGTAGTCACTGCAGTTGTTTTTCTGTGTTTTTCTACTGGCCACAATAGCCTATTTTTGGTAACTAGGCCAAAATAATCATGGCAACACACGGACCGTTGTAACCATGGGCCTCCTGCAGGTTGTATGATCCATGGGCCTTCGTTCGGCCGTAGGACCATTGGCCTTTTATACGGGCCGTAGGATCCATCGGCCTTCTATACGGGCCTTAGGGATCAGTGGGCCTTCTACGGGCCGTAGGGTCCATGGGCCTTCTACGGGCCGTACCATCCATTGGCCTCATACGGGCCGTAGGATCCATGGGCCTTCTACGAGGCGTATCATCATTTCGCCAATCATGGGCCATACTATTCGTGGACCATAACGGTCCGTTAATAGGCCGTATTTGATAACTCTATGAAAACAGCCCAACGGGTTTTTTTGACATGAAAATGGCCCAACTTATTAACGGTTCGCAAATGGGCCAACTGTAACGACGGGCTGAATTTGGCCCACAAGCAGAAAGTGAGAGTAACAGGCCGTATGTAACCGAATGTTGCAAGTGAGCCCAGGAATCAATGGGCCCTGAGAAGGCCGAAATATAACTTGGGATGGAAACGACCCAATGGAATAACGGGCCGTTAATGGGTATAAAGTGACACACTGTTCATTACGGGCCAGTTTCACCACGGGCCGTTAATGGGCCAAGAGTTACAAAGGTCCTCATATGGGTCGAAAGAAGTCATGGGCTACACATGGGCCGGAAGTTAAAATGGGCTGAATCATATTGGACGGCCCAGATGACACTACTGGGCCTAATTCGGATAGGGCATAATGGGCCCTGGGTTAGCGGGCTATAAATGGGCTATATGCGAACAGTCCGTTAACAGGCTTTCCATGGGCCGACCCGCCACCTTTTGACCAAGTCAAACGCGCCGACCTTTTCACAGGAATGGGCCTCTGTTGGGCCGTGCCACATGTCGCCGTATTATAGGCGCCTTCGGTCCAATGAGCGGATGACATCTGTCCCAACGGTGAGCCGACACGTGTTTCCTCCAGCCAATGATGATTTTACATGTGGAAATTTCCCATTGGTCGGGGCTGTTAACGGGTTATCGGATCCAAAATCCGACCCGATAGCTTAACGGCGTTCTGTTACGGTGGATGCCACGTGTCGGTCACCCTTATCGAAAGCACTTCTGTGACGCGCGATTTATCATCATGGAAGTGGACACTTTCGTGATGATAATTTTCGTAATGTCATGGAATACTTCTACGACAACAGAGGTATGACTATCTTGATTCTGTCATAAATTTGTCATGGATGTACATGCATGAAAAAAAACACGACCTACTTTGACAAACACGTATCATCAGGGAAGTGTATTTTTTGTAGTGATAACTCTATTCTCTGAGTCACTTGGGATTTATATTTGTTGATCACTATGAAGAACTTGAAAGACGCTAAGACCAAGATTTTGCCCTCAACTACGAGGGGAGGTAAGGAACTGCCATCTCGCTCTGCACTAGATTCTCCTTCCGTTATTAGTAGGCTTGCGACACCCAAGCCTGCTACTGCTACGAATTCTGATATGTCGCATGTTATTGATGATGCCACTTCTGCTATGCATGATGAAACTACTTCTGTGCGTGATACTACTTTGCCATTAGGTGAATTTCTAGATGAACAACTTGCTAGAGTTAGGGGGAATGAAAATATTGAAGATGCTATTGATGATAGTGAAGATGAACGTTCCCCCAATGATTATGTATTACCTGTTGTTCCTAAGGGTTATGTTATGAATGAAGAAGCTGCTATGGAAATTCTTCCTTGCAATGATAGATCTGATCTTAAGAAATTATTAGCTAAATGGAAGCAGCAGTCTCTTAATGCTAGAATGAAACCCGATCCTGCTTTTGCTACTTAACCTATCTGTGTTATTGATAAGGATTATGAATTCTCTGTTGATCCTGAGATTATTACTTTAGTTGAATCTGATCCTTTTTATGGCCTTGAATCTGAAACGGTTGTGGCACATCTTACCAGGTTGAATGATATAGCCACCCTATTTACTCATGATGAGAAGTCTCGCTATTTATATATCCTTAAAATATTTCCGTTCTCATTGAAGGGTGATGCTAAGACTTGGTATAATTCTCTTGCTCCTGGTTGTGTGCGTAGTCACCAGGATATGATTTATTACTTCTCTGCTAAATATTTCCCTGCTCATAAGAAACAAGCTGCCTTGCGGGAAATATATAATTTTGTGCAAATCAAAGAAGAGAGTCTCCCACAAGCTTGGGGGAGGATTCTCCCGTTACTTAATGCTTTGCCCGATAATCCTCTTAAGAAAAATGAAATACTTGATATCTTTTATAATGGACTAACCGATGCTTCCAAGGACTACTTGGATAGTTGTGCTGGTTGTGTTTTCAGGTAAAGAACAGTCGACGAAGCTAAATATTATTGAATAATATGTTGACTAATGAAAATAATTGGACTCTTCCTGAGCCAATTCCTGAAGTAATTCCTGAACCAATTAAGCCAACTCCTGAGCCTATTCCTAAACCCACTCCAAAGAAGAGAGGTGTTTTATTTCTCAGTCCTGAAGATATGCAAGAGGCAAAGAAATCAATGAAAGAAAAAGGTATTAAAGCTGAAGATATTAAGAATTTACCACCTATTGAAGAAATACATGGTCTTAATTTACCGCGTGAAGAACCACATTGTCTTGATAACCCGACATAGGTAGTAAAGGTAAATTCTCTCTATAGATATGATAAAGTTGAAATACCCTGTACTAAATTTCATAGCCCATGCTTAGATGAATTTGATGACTTTATGGCCAGACAAGAAAGTTCTAATGCTTATGTTGGTAGAGAGTTAAAGAATAATGCTTTCGAGATAGGACGCGTAGGTGATAATCTGGCTAGAGTTAAAGAGGAACTTCACCGCGTTAGTAAATATGCTTCTATGGTTGCTACTCAAGCTGAGCAAGTACTCAAAGCTCAAAATGATCTGCTTGATGAATTGAATAATAAGAATGACTTTGCTGTTAGAGTGGCTACTAGAACTGGTAGAATGACTCAGGAACTAAGAGAATCGAGCAAGATTCTCAGAGAAATAATTTAGAGGCACCTAATTCTTCTAAAAATAAGAAGAAAAACAATAGGACTTTGCATGCTTCTAGTGAATCTACTGTAGACACACCTGAGAATCCCAATGATATTTCTATTTTTGATGATGAACCACAATCAGGTGATGAACATGAACCTAGTGATAATGTTAATGATAATGTTCATGTTGATGCTCAACCTAGCAAAAACAACAATGTAGAGATTGAACCTGCTGTTTATCTTGATAACCCACAATCAAAGAATCAACGTTATGATAAGAGAGATTTTGTTGCTAGGAACCACGATAAAGAAAGAGAACGATGGTTTCAGAAACCCATGCCCTTTCCTCCTAAACCATCCAAGTCAAAGGATGATGAGGATTTTGAGCGCTTTGCTGAAATGATTAGACCTATTTTCTTACGTATGCGCTTAACTGATATGCTTAAAGTAAATCCTTATGCTAAGTATATGAAGGGTATCTTTACAAATAAAAGAAAGATACCGGAAGCTTAAATTTCCACCATGCTTGCTAATTACACTTTTAAGGGTGGAATACCAAAGAAACTTGGAAATCCGGGTGTTCCGACTATACCATGCTCCATTAAAAGAAATTATGTTAGAACTGCTTTATGTGATCTTGGAGCCGGTGTTAGTGTTATGCCTCTCTCTTTATATCATAGACTTGAATTGAATAAGTTGACACCTACTGAAATATCTTTGCAAATGGCTGATAAATCAACTGCTATACCTGTCGGTATTTGTGAGGATGTGCCTGTTGTGGTTGCAAATGTCACTATCTTAACGGACTTTGTTATTCCGGAGGACGATAGTATGTCTATTATCCTTGGTAGACCTTTTCTTAATACTATAGGGGCTGTTATTGATTGCAACGAAGGCAATGTCACTTTTCATGTTAATGGTAATGAGCATACGGTACATTTTCTGAGGAAACAATCTCAAGTTCATAGCATCAATTCTATTGATAAAGTTCCAACTATCATTTTTGGAGGTTTCGAATTTCCTCTTCCTACTGTCAAGAGAAAGTATGATATTCTTATTGTTGGGGATTTTCATATCCCCGTTGAGGTAACTTAGTGTCATTCGAAATTTCTTTGGTTCCGTGTTATTCAGAATGAGTTTGTTAACAAGACTTGATCAACCTTGTTAGCGGGTTCATTTTGATGATCATGAGATGGATGAAACTAGAAGGCACAACATTCTGTACCCGCCTTTCACTATCTGTTATTTAGTATAAATAAAGCAAAAATAGTATTATCCGTCTGTTTACTGATTTATCTGTGCATTAAAAAAATAGTCCGAAAATAAAAGTGCTAAAATGCCCTGCAAATTTAATAAGTTTTTTTTGGAATATTTGAGGATTTTAGGCACTGAAAACACTGCAGGAGGGGCAAGCACCAGGCCACGAGAGAGGAGGGCGCACCCCCCTTGTAGGGTGCGCCCCCTGTCTCGTGGGCCCCTGGTGCCTCCCCTCCACTTATGCCAGCACCCACACATTCCTTCTTCTACCCAAAAAAATCCCCATCCAGCTCAAGCACGAGTTCTAGCTCGTTTCGCTGTGATTTTCGATATCTTAGCTCAAAGCTCCATTCACAAAACTGCTTTGGGAGATTGTTGCTTGGTATGTGACTCCTCCATTGGTCCAATTAGTTTTTGTTCTAGTGCTTTATTCATTGCAAATTCTTGTTGCTTAGGTGACCATGTTCTTGAGCTTGCAGGTTAAATTTTTGAGGTCCCAAGCAATTCCAATGCATGATATAGGCTCTAGGCACTTGTAGGAGTAGTTGCTATCAATCTTGTTTAGTTTTATTCACTTTTATTTTGAAGTTACTAAAATTTCAGAAATTTTCAGAAAAAGAAATATGCTTAGAAGAATGTACCAAGGAGGTTCCTCAGCAAAGAAAGGGCCAAGAATTGCTATACGCGAACAAGATGTTAATTTGCCAGGGGACAATACTTTTAATATGGGCGCCGTCGTTGCTAAATGACTAGCCCTGAACCATACACAAGGTCCCATATTTGGAGAAATTTTTCTTGTCACACCGGAAGCGGTGAACAACCATCGATCCCAAGCTTTTACTCCAGAACCAGAACTTGAACCAAAACCTGAGCTGGACCCTTATCGTGCATCATCTGTCTAGTGGGATCCGGAGATGACCAACCAGTATTATCCTGATTATACCTCTCTTTACACCGGAGAGAGTAGCGGAGGTCCTTGGTATTAAACCAACTTAGGCCAAAAGCCCAAGCTTGGGGGAGTACGTATTTCTCACCGACTTTACATTCATGTTCACACACTAGTCATCGGTGCTCATACTCTTTCATTGTATTATCCATGCTAGTTTAAATTTCTTTTTCTAGTTTTCTTCTTGTGTGTTTGATAAACCTTAAGAAAAAACCAAAAAAATTGTTAGTTTAATTTCCTTGCCTGTAGTAGGAATTAAAATGAAAACCCAAAAAGATTTCTAGTTCTTCTTCTTTTACTTGTTGGGAGCTTTCCCATGTAAATAGTTTTATTTTCTTTTCTTTCCATTGGGGGTCGAGAAGACCATATTGAAAATGCTTAGTGGCTCTTATATGCATGATTGTTTATTTAATTTAGAGCCCATATTACTTGTCTTCTCTCTTGAGTTGAATGCTTGTAGATTCCAGCTTAGTCCAATGCATGTGCACTCTTATTATTATACACATCGTTCGGCCGTGCAAGTGAAAGGCAATAATGACGATATATGCTGGACTTATTGGGATGAGAAAAGCTGGTATGAACTCGACCTCTCTTGTTTTTGTAAATATGATGATTCATCATTCCTGAGTCAGCTATTATGAAGTAAACATATTTGCAATGACATTAAGAGATTATAGTTACTTGTACCATGCTTGATTAGCTATGAGTTATAATGGTTTACCTTGCGTGCCAACATGCTATTAGAATGATTAGGATGTGGTATGATGAGATGGTATCCTCCTTTGAATGAATTGAGTGACTCGACTTGGCACATGTTCACGCATGTAGTTGAAACAAATCAACATAGCCTTCACGATATTTATGTTCATGGTGGATTATATCCTACTCATGCTTGTACTCTGTTGTCGCTCTCTCAGTTGGTCGCTTCCCAGTCTTTTGCTAGCCTTCACCTGTACTAAGCGGGAATACTGCTTGTGCATCCAAACTCCTTAAACCCCAAAGTTGTTCCATATGAGTCCACTATACCTTCCTATATGCGCTATCTACCTGCCGTTCCAAGTAAATTTGTATGTGCCAAACTCCAAACCTTCAAATGAAATTCTGTTTTGTATGCTCGAGCAGCTCATGTTACAACTAGGGCTGCCTATATCTTCCATGCTAGGTGGGTTAATCTCACAAGGAGTGGACTCCGCTCCTCATTCACGAGAAAGGGCCGGTAACCGGGATGCCCAGTCCTGTGATCCAAAAAGATCAAAGCAAATCAAAATAATTAAACAAAACTCCCCCAGGGCTGTTGTATGTTAGAGGCACTCGTTGTTTCGAGCAAGCCATGGATTGATGCTTGTTGGTGGTTGGGGGAGTATAGACCTTTACCATTCTGTTTGGGAACTGCCTATAAAGCATGTACTATGGAAGATACAACCATCTCATAGTTGTTGCGTTGACAGCGAAAGTATGCCGCTCAAAATGTTATTCAATCTCTATTTTAAAATCGAGCTATGGCACCCCTACAAATCCCTGCTTCCCTCTGCGAAGGGCCTATCTATTTACTTTTATGCTGAGTCGTTACCCTTCTTATTAAAAGCACCCACTGGAGAGCACCCTATCATTTGCATTCATTACTATTGGTTTATATTGGGTATGACTTGACTGGATCTCTTTTACCATGAATTACAATGTTTAGTCAGTCCTTGATCTTTAAAGGTGCTCTGCATTTATGTTTTGCAGTCTCAGAAAGGGCTAGCGTGATACCATTTTGTTATATCATGTTATAATTATTTTGAGAAAGTGTTGTCATCCGAGTTTTATTATTATGGCTCGCTAGCTGATTATGCTATTGATATGAGTGATTTTGAGAGCTATGTGTTGTTGTGAGTATGGTTAGTTCATAATATTTGCTGAAACTTGAATGCTGGCTTTTCATGTTTACAACAACAAGAGCAAACAGAGTTTGTAAAAGTTTTTCTTTATCACTTTCAGTTTATCAACTGAATTGCTTGAGGACAAGCAAAGGTTTAAGCTTGGGGGAGTTGATACGTCTCCAACATATCTACTTTTCCAAACACTTTTGCCCTTGTTTTGGACTCTAACTTGCATGATTTGAATGAAACTAACCCGGACTGACGCTGTTTTCAGCAGAACTGCCATGATGTTGTTTTATGTGTAGAAAAGAAAAGTTCTTGGAATGTCCTAGAAATCCACGGAGGCACTTTTTGGAATTAATAATATTTTTTGGCAAAAGAATCAATGCCAGGGGGCCCACAGCCTGTCCACGAGACAGGGGGCGCGGCCTCCTATCTCGTGGGCCCCCTGGACCTCCACCGACCTCTACTCTAACTCCATATATTCCGTCTCGGGGAGAAAAAAATCAGAGAGAAAGTTTCATCGCGTTTTACGATACGGAGCCTCCGCCAAGCCCTACTCTCTCTTGGGAGGGCTGATCTGCAGTCCATTCGGGGCTCCGGAGAGGGGGATTCATCGCCGTCGTCATCATCAACCATCATCCATCACCAATTTCGTGATGCTCACCGCCATGCGTGAGTAATTCCATCGTAGGCTTGCCGGACGGTGATGGGTTGGATGATATTTACCATGTAATCAAGTTAGCTTTGTTAGGGTTTGATCCCTAGTATCCACTATGTTCTGAGATTGATGTTGCTATGACTTTGCTATGCTTAATGTTTGTCACTACTGCCCGAGTGCCATGATTTCAGATCTGAACCTATTATGTTCTCATGAATATATGTGTGTTCTTGATCCTATCTTGCAAGTCTATTGTGACCTATTATGTGTTATGATCCGACAACCACGAAGTGACAATAATCGGGATACTTCTCGGTGAGGACCGTAGGTTGAGGAGTTCATGTATTCACTATGTGTTACTGCTTTGGTCCGGTTCTCTATTAAAAGGAGGCCTTAATATCCCTTAGTTTCCACTAGGACCCCGCTCCAACGGGAGGGTAGGACAAAAGACGTCATACAAGTTCTTTTCCATAAGCACGTACGACTATTTACGGAATACATGCCTACATTATCCATTACTGATCCATTGCCTACGACCTTTTCATATATTGTTCCTCGCTTATTTACTTTTCCGTTGCTACTATTACAACTACTACAAAAACCCAAAAACATTTACCTTTACTGTTGCTACTGTTACCATCACTATCATACAACTTTTGCTACTAAACCCTTTGCTGCAGATACTAAGTTATCCAGGTGTGGTTGAATTGACAACTCAACTTCTAATACTCAAGAATATTCCTTGGCTCCCATTGTGCCGAATCAATAAATTTGGGTTGTACTTCACCCTCGAAAGCTGTTGTGATCCCCTACACTTGTGGGTTATCAATGAGTAATAAACATTTACCTTGATATAAGGAAATAAATAATAACTTTATTATTGCCTCTAGGGCATATTTCCTTCATAAGCTACCATGAGTGGATCCTTGGAGTCCCAAGTACCAGAAACCTGCTGAGCTACCAGATCCGAATCTCCGAAGCACCGTACCTGGCTTAAGTTCATCTGCTTAGCCATCCGAATACCGTGGAGCAAGGCCTCGTACTCAGCTGCATTGTTAGTACAAGGAAACATTAAACGGAGAACATAACAAAATTTGTCACCTCGAGGGAAGTAAGGACAACTCCAGCCCCCGAGCCCTCCAATTGTCTGGATCCATCAAAGTGAATAGTCTAGTATGTGTTATCCGGTTTATCCTCTGGTGCTTGTAACTCTGTCCAGTCATTGATGAAGTCAACGAGCGCTTGAGATTTGATAGCCCGAGGCATATATTTTAACCCGTGAGGTCCAAGCTCAATAGCCCACTTAGCAACCCGGCCAGTTGCCTCCCTGTTTTGGATGATGTCCCCCAAAGGAGCAGAGCTGACCACAGTGATGGGAAGGCCCTGAAAGCATTGCTTAAGCTTCCGGCTTGCCATAAAAACTCCATACACCAGCTTCGGCCAATGCGGGTATCTCTGTTTCGACTCAATAAGCACCTTGTTGATATAATAAACCGGCCGTTGAACCGGATACTCCTTGCCTGCCTCCTTGCGCTCCACCACGATAGCCACGCTGACAGCCCGAGCGTTAGCAGCCACATATAATAGCAATGGTTCCTTATCAACGGGGGCAGCAAGAACAGGTGGCTCGGCTAACTGCTTCCTCAGGTCCTCCAATGCTGCCTCAGCCCCATCACTCCAGACAAAATTGTCCGTCTTTTTCATCATCTGGTATAAAGGGATGGCCTTCTCACCCAACCTGCTGATAAACCGGCTCAGTGCCGCGATACGACCCGCCACATGTTGTACATCGTTGATACATGCCGGTTTAGCTAGAGAAGTAATGGCCTTGATCTTCTCCGAATTAGCTTCAATGCCCCTGTTAGACACCAAGAAACCCAAGAGTTTGCCTGCCGGCACACCGAAGACGCACTTGGCCGGATTAAGGATCATTTTATAAACCCGAAGGTTGTCAAAGGTTTCCTTCCAATCATCTATCAATGTCTCCTTCTTCCTGGTCTTCACCACAATATCATCTACATAAGCATGAACATTGCACCAATCTGCTTGTAAAGGCAATTATGCACACATTGCTGATAATTCGCATGGGCGCTCTTGAGCCCGAAAGGCATAGATACATAACAGAAGGCTCCAAAGGGAGTTATAAAAGTTGTCTTCTCCTGGTCCTTAACTGCCATTTTGATCTGATGATAACCAGAATAAGCATCCAAAAAACTCAAACACTCACAACCCGTCGTAGCATCAATAATTTGATCAATACGAGGGAGAGAAAAGGGATCAGCTGGACAAGCCTTGTTCAAATCTGTGTAATCCACACACATACGCCAAGTACCGTTCTTCTTAAGTACTAGCACCGGGTTAGCTAACCACTCAGGGTGAAAAACCTCCACAATAAACCCTACTGCCGAGAGCCGGGCTACCTCCTCACCGATGGCCTTGCCTTCATTAAAGCGGCGAAGAAACTGCTTGACCGGTTTAAACTTGGGGTCAATATTAAGAGTGTGCTCAGAGAGTTCCCTTGGTACACCTAGCATGTCAGAAGGTTTCCATGCAAAGATGTCCCTATTCTCATGGATGAACACGATGAGCGCGCTTTCCTATTTCAGATCCAGGTTAGCGCTGATGCTAAACTGCTTGGATGAATCACCAGGAACAAAGTCAACCAGCTTAGTCTCATCAGCCGATTTAAATTTCAAGGCCGGATCATGCTCTGTAGTTGGCTCTTTCAAAGAAGTCATATCCGCCGGATCAACATTGTCCTTGTAAAACTTCAACTCCTCTGTTGCACAAACCGACTCAGCATAGGACGCATCACCTTCTTCACATTCCAAAGCAATCTTACGGCTCCATGTACCATGATGGTCCCCTTATGACCCGGCATCCTGAGCTGCAAATAAACATAACAGGGCCTTGCCATGAACTTAGCATAAGCCCGCCGTCCAAACAATGCATGATATGGGCTCTTGATTTTCACCACTTCAAAAGTCAATGTCTCTGATTTTGAATCATGATCGTCTCCAAAAGCAACCTCCAGAGCTATTTTACCAACTGGATACGCCGATTTACCAGGCACCACACCATGGAAAACGGTGTTTGATGGTTTAAGATTTTTATCTATTAACCCCATGTGACGGAAGGTTTCATTATAAAGGATGTTGATACTGCTCCCTCCGTCCATGAGTACCTTGGTAAACTTATACCCTCCAACCTGAGGTGCCACCGCCAATGCCAGATGACCCGGATTATCAACTCGTGGAGGATGATCCTCTTGACTCCACATAATAGGCTGTTCAGACCAGCGCAAGTAACGGGGCACTGCCAGTTCAACGGAGTTCACTGCCCTTTTATGAAGCTTCTGATCGCGCTTGCACAGGCTAGTGGTGAAGACATGATACTGCCCACTGTTCAACTGCTTCGGGTTGCTCTGATAACCCGACTATTGCTGGTTCCCCTGATTATTCTATCCATTGTAACCACCCTAGTTGCCTTGATTGCCCGGATTACCTTGGAATCCTAAACTTGAACCGCCGCCACCGTAACCCGGACCGGATCGTGAACCACCGCTCAGTCCATGACCATCTTGATACAAATTCGAGTTTTTGAAGTCCTTCATAATGAGGCAATCCTTCTAGAGGTGTCCGGACGGCCTTTCTTTCGTCTCGTGTCTTGGGCAGGGCTGGTTTAACAGATGCCCCAGATTGATGCTCGACGGCCCGTTTTGTGGGTGCGGTTTACCCTTACGGCACTGAACATTATTCTGCGCATTAGCGTTAGCCAGGAAGTCAAAACTATTCCCAGCCTTGCGCTTACCATTGCCCCCTTGGTTTGGCGGGTTATGCTGCTGCCCCTTGGTGTTTCCACTCTTCTTTCCCTTTCCCGGCTTTTCATTGTCAGACTCGGGGTCCTTGGTACTATCAGAGTCGGCATACTTAGCCAGAGCTGCCATAAGCATTCCCATGATATTGCAGTGACGCTTGAGCCGTCCCAACTTCAACTTCAGAGGCGCAAACCGACAATTGCCCTCAAATGTTAAGACTGCTGTATCGGCATTGATGCGGTCTGACGAATGCAAGATTTCCGAAACCCAATGCACCCAATGGGTTGTTGACTCACCTGCTTGCACGTGTCCTTGAAATTCTGGATAAACCGGGCCTTTAACTCAGCCCATAACCTAATGGAGTTAGCTGGTAAACTTTTCAGCGAAGCGTGAGTTGTTCCTTCTAACATCATGGTGAAGTATTTAGCACATGCATCATCCACATCCAGCATCTCCATCGCCATCTGTCGGTGTACTAAGGTGGGGGGGTACCTTAGTACCCCAAACTTGTGCACGGGAAGTCGCAGCACCCCGCGGCAAGGCTTGCCGGGCGCCCGCCAAGACCCTCCATCATTTCCTATTACTGCCATTCAAGAACAAAGTATCAACTGAGAAAACAAAGACCCCGGCAAGAGGAGCTTGCCAGGAAGGCCAACCAAGGCACTCCCAGGAGACTTGCCGCGACGCCCCGCGCGTCCCGGCAAGGCCCGGCGGCCGGCAAGCTTGCCGGCACAGCAAGAAGGGCCGTGGCAAGGCACTTGCCGCGGCAAGGCTGCCACCCAAAGTCCAGCGCACCCAGCGACGTGTCACCCCAGGGCCGTCCCAGGGGCACGTGGAGAGGCGTTGCGCAGCCATGCGGAGCGAGGTGGCAAGCGGAGCTGACAGAGACGCCATCATGGCAACCGGTGGCTCACCTAACGGTCGTTTCTTTGCACTGTTGGGGCGACCGAACGGGCATTAAATGCCCTTGTCCCCTGCCGTCAGAGTTAGGTAGGGGACACTGTTGGTCACTGTTGTACCAACCTGCGTTTTTACCTTTTTACCCCCTCTTCCTACGCTGCCACCTGTGGATGCCCCCTTCAGACTATAAAAGGGAGGCCCATGCGCACGTAGAAGGGGTTCGGTCCATTCGACACACGCAACACCACCATACGCTCGCACGCTCGAGCAAGATCAAATACAAGCACCGAAGCAGCAGTAGGGGTTTTATCTCTCTGGAGAGCCCCGAAGCTGGGTAAAAATCGCCCGTCTCCCCCGCGTGCCCGACCTCGATCTGCTCTGCGCACGCCCTCCGCTCCCTTGCCGGACTAGAAGGGGCCCCCGTGCCCCATAGGTGCTCGTGGCCGCACAGAGACGTGCCCCGACATCTTTGGCGCGCCAGGTAGGGGCGGCGTCGAGATCGTGAGCACCTGATCCGGTCTCCGCGCGTGCTACGTCAACGTCTTCATCAACATGCCACCGAAGAAGAAGCCTTCTGAGGTGGCCACTCCGTCTACATCGATTCTACCACCCCCGCCGGAGCAAGCGGGCGGGGGAGTGGACGCCGGCGAAGGAGCGGGCACCGACGGCGGGACTCACGTCGTCACCAGGTCCAAAAACAAGGCCCCGCAAGCATCGGCGACCGTGCAGACACCGCACCCTTCCCAGGAGGTGCAAGGTCGACAACGCCCCGGTGCTCCTAGCACCGTGCTCGCATTGGAGCAAGGCCAAGCTGGTGGGTCGCGGGACGTTCGAGGTCAGCATGCACGCCAGCATGCTGGCGCGAGTGAGGTACGGTCGCCCAGACGGGGTGTGGCACCTCCCAATCCAGTTGGGAGTCCGAGCACATCCCGCTCCTCGCTCCGCTCGTCGCCACCGCCACCCAAGACAGCCGAGGAAGCGCTGGCTCAAGCCCAGCTGCTTCTAGATTACCCTCCGGCGCCGCACAAGATTGACGACTGGAGGATGACCATATACAGCCTCATCGGCTTCGCCAACGGCGACAAGCCCCGGCAGCCGAGCGCATCGAAGCCCCGGCAAGGCGCCCAGACGCAAGCCGACACCGACAAGACCGCTGGGGGTGCCACCTCCGTGCACTCCCAGCCCCGAAGGCCAAGATCGCCAGCTCGCCGGACCAACCCCGACGCCGACTCCACCGCGTCGTCGGACCCGCGGACTCGCCATGACCAACGCCACGTTCTCCGAGAACGACAACACGAGGACGCTCGCACTCGCATCGAGCGCCGGAGAGAAGCGCGACGTCAATCTGACCAGCGCGCTGGGCCCACTGTCGATGTGCACGCACCCGGGGAACCAGGCGACTTGCCGTACGCGGCAGGTTGCCCTGCGTTCACCCGCGAGCTGCGGCAAGTCCAGTGGCCCAAAACCAAGAATTTCAAGCCAGACGTGCCCGAGAAGTATGATGGCAGGATACATCCGTCGGAGTTCCTCAGCATCTACACCATCGCGGTGCAGGCTGCCGAAGGGCGCGACGAGAAGATCCTCGCCAACTACTTCCCGCTGGTGCTCAAACCCAACGTCAGATCTTGGCTCATGCACTTGCCGGACTGCTGCATCTCTTCATGGGCGGACCTGTGTCATCAGTTTGTCGGCGCCTTCACAGGCGGCCACAAACCCCATGGCCAGGAGAGTGATCTGCATCTGCTTGTCCAGAAGGAGGGAGAGCCCCTACGCAAGTACATACAGAGATTCAGCCAGGTGCAGCGCAACATCCCAGACGTCCACCCTGCCGCAGTTATCAGCGCGTTTCATCAGAACGTGCGTAACCGCAGGATGAGGGAGGAGATGGCGATGTGCAAGATCAGGGATGTCAGCGAGCTCTATGCTCTGGCCGACAAGTGTGCACGGGCTGAGGAGGGGAGAAAAATCCCCGGAGAGATTGCGGGCGCAGAAGGGTTTGATAGTGAGGATGCCGCCCCGGCAAGGAAGAACTGGCGGCGGAACAACAGGAAGAGAAAGGCTAAGGATGTGCTAGCTGTCGAGCATTCCGGCAATGGAGGCGGCTCCGACAAGGCCAAAGCCGATGACTCCGGCGAGGCTGTGGTAGCCGCCGACAAGCAGGATGGCTCCGGCAAGCGATATTGCAAGATTCACCGCACCAAGGGCCATGACCTCCAAATCTGCAAGAAAGTGGAGCAGATGGCGGAGCTACAGAAAGCTGAGTACGAGCGCCGCGATAAGGAGAGAGCCCAGGGAGGTGGCGGAGGATCCGGCAAGAAGCTTCCCGCCCGGGGAGGGCACCGCGGCAAGGCCAAGCCGCGGCAAGGAGACAGGCCTCCTCGTGGCCGCGACAAGGAGGAAGATGAAGATGAGGATGATGAGATGGAGGAGGATGAGACTGATGACCAAGAGTTTCAGAAGGCAACAGAGGTGTTGTGCATCGACGGCGGCGCCTCTCTGCACGCCTCGCACCGTCAACTCAAGCAGTGGGTGCGAGAAGTGAACGCAGCAGAGCCGTCCGTCGAGTCGCGCAGGCCTCTGAAGTGGTCCAGCACGCCCATCATCTTCGATGTTGAGGACCACCCTGATCGCATCACTGCGGTCGGGTGCTTGCCAATGTTGGTATCACCAACAATCCGCAACCTCAAGGTCACGAAGATGCTGGTTGACGGCGGGGCCGGCCTGAACCTGATTTCCTCCGCATTGCTCAAGAAGCTACAGATCCCCGACAGCGAGCTCGAAGAAACTGGTACCTTTCAAGGGATAAATCCGGGAAGGAGCAAGCCCAAAGGGAAGATCACACTGCCAGTGACATTTGGCAGCGAACTGAACTTCAGGACAGAGAGGGTCACGTTTGATGTTGCTGATATCCCATTACCCTACAATGGGATACTCGGCCGACCAGCGCTTGCCAAGTTCATGGCAGCCTCTCACTACGCATACAATGTGCTCAAGATGCCTGGTCCGATAAGTGTCATTTCCGTCCAAGGTGACAAGAAGGATGCACTTATTTGCACCGACAAGATCTACCGGGAAGCAGCAGCCGCGGCAGAGTGCAAGCCACTTGCCGCTGAAGCTCCCCGGGGGAAGAAGAAAGCCAAGTCCGGCAAGAGCAGCTCTGATGCCCACTCTGGCAAGCGCGCCTCTTCGGAGTGCTGCGCTGCCGTCGAGGACGCACCATCGAGCTCCACCGGCAAGTGCAAGAAGGCAAAGGCAGATCTACCAAAGACTAAGCCCTGCAAGAATAGCTCTGGTGCCAGCTCCGGCAAGCACGCCTTTCCGGAGTGCCACGCTGCCATCGAGGACGTGCCATCGAGCTCCACCGGCCAGTAGGGCAAAGAAAGCAGCCAGTTTCGAACTTTTGAGTTGTATTCCCTGAAAATCTGTACCTTGTACGAAGAACCTGTGCAGAGGGGTCGAATCGTGGCTAAGTTGCGCCCTTGATCTGTTTCGAGTCCGCTCAACGATGAAAGCGCGCTGCAACTAGCCCGACGAGTTCTCCTTGCCGGGGGCAACACCGCTAGCGGGCTGCTGATGTTCCGCACTCAGCAAGTGTGT
This sequence comes from Triticum dicoccoides, assembly GCF_002162155.2. Lineage (NCBI taxonomy): Eukaryota > Viridiplantae > Streptophyta > Magnoliopsida > Poales > Poaceae > Triticum > Triticum dicoccoides. The sequence continues at coordinate 696,202,674 of NC_041383.1, read as the reverse complement.
TTGCGCCGGCGGGTTCCCTGAAACCATGAGGGTGAAAACGTACAAGGGAGGAAATCAAGGGAGAAGTGCGGCCTCGCCGGATCGCAGAAGACGGAAAAGCTAAGTCGCCCAAGCTTGAATACAGAGCACTTTTAGTGCTAAGCTTTTATGTTATATTCCTTGAAAGTTCGTGCCTTGTACGAAAAACCCGGGCGCGGAGGAACCAACTCGTGGTTAAGTTGCATCCTTGCTTTGTTTCCGAGTCCGCTCAACAATGCAAGTGCGCTGCAACTGGCCCGAGAAGGTTTCTTGCCGGAAACAACACCGCCAAGCGGGCTGCTGATGTTCAGCACTCAGCAAGTGTTTTAGCGCCGGCAAGTTCCCTAGAAGCGTAGGGTAAAGACGTACAAGGGATGTAATGGAGTAGAGGACGTAACATAGCAAGCCTGGCCGTGAGACGTCCTTCGTATGAGCAACTTGTGCGCAGAGGAGCTGACTCGCGGCTGAGTTGCACCCCCGATTTGTTTCCGAGTCCGCTCAACAATGAAGGCGCGCTGCAACTAGCCCGACGAGGTTTCTTGCCGGAGGCAACACCGCCAGCGGGCTGCTGATGTTCCGCACTCAGCAAGTGTGTATGCACCGGAAAGTCCCCTAGAAAGCGTAGAGTATAAACATGCGAAGGGCGAAGCATGGAACTGCGTTGCCCAACCTGAAAGTTACGCCACAAAAGAGTGACTTATTGCGACGCTATCTAAGTTATTTTCGTGACTATAATAACAGCGACAAGGAAAAAGCAGAAGGGCGCGCCGGCACATGGGCCCCGGCAAACCGGTTTCGCTGGGGGCCGCGAGTACCGAAATCCCTTCGCAACAAGACAGGATCCCCGGGGGCCGCAGCGTCAGCGACAAGGGCAAGGAAAGGCGCCCCGGCACCTAGGTCTCGGCGGAGCCAGAGTTGCCGGGGGGCTGCAAATGCCAAGATTCATCCCCAGCGAGCTAGAGTCGCCGGGGGCTGCGGTATCAGATAAGTTTTTTTATCCCTCATCATGCATCCTCTTATGGACTGGGGAAAGCGAGGCCGCGTCCTTGAACGAGTGTGCCTTGTATAAAAAAACCTGTGCGCGGAGGAGCCGAGTCGCGGCCAAGTTGCTCCCTTGCTTTGTTTCCGAGTCCGCTCAACAATACAAGTGCGCTGCAACTGGCCCGAGAAGGTTTCTTGCCAGAAACAACACCGCCAGCGGGCTGCTGACGTTCCGCACTCAGCAAGTGTGTTAGCGCCGGTGAGTTCCCTAGAAGCGTAGGGTGGAAACATACAAGGCACAGAATCAAGTAAAGGACATAATCCGGCAAGCATTCCCCTCTTTTCATTAAAAAACATCCCAATTTAGTACAAGTCCATAGAGGATGAAAAACATGAGAGAGGGGATTACAAGTTTTAAATGCAGCTAAGGCCCGAAGGCTTACAAATTAAAAAGAGATAAGATGCCCGTAATCCCTCTCCTGTTTCTCTCTTCAGGAGGTAGGTCAAGGAGGCCCCGGCAAGAGAAGCTTGCCAGGGAGGGCGAAAGGGGCGCCTAGGTGAGCTACGGGTGCCAGAAGACACCAAGAGAACTTCCCGGGGGCCGGCCAAGAGCTTGGGGGAGACGGGGGCGCCGGAGGCAGAGCTCGAAGACGGGGTGGCAGGACGTCAGCACGCTGTCGAGGGCGCCTCGCCCTCGTACTCCGACTTGATGGCCTTGCCGCCACCCCTCTTCCTCTTCCGCAGCCTCCCTACGCCAGCCGCCCAAGGAGACGGCCCCGGGGAGTTCAGAAGGCCGGCGACCCGGATGATGGGGTCGCCGGTGGCGCGTGAGGCGACGGCCAACACCTAGTCGGACTCACCGCCGCCGTCGTCGTCGCTGTCGCTCTCCTCCTCGTCACTCTCGCTCGAGGGGGAGTCTTCGCTATCGGAGGAGCTGTCCACGCAGCATCGCGCCTGGGTGCCGGAGTCCCCGAAGACCTTGACGGCGAGAAGGTCGCCCTCCATTAACTTAAAATGGAGGGTAAACCCCGCCGTCAAGCTGTGGATGCGGGCGAACGTCTTCCACCCTCGATCGAAGTACATCACGCCGGGGGCTGGGGATACGACACTAACTCGAGTGCCGCTGATCCCGCAGCCCCTCATGCGCAACTCCAACATCTCGGGCGGGTCCGGTTCCATCGCGCTCGCAAACGGGGCCGGAAGCCGGAGGCGTCGACGAGGTGCCCAACGCAGCTTGACGAAGAACTCCCAGGGGTCGTCCCCGGTGTGGACCGCCTCGAGGAGAGGAGCTGCCAGCGGGGACGGGGGTGGCGCACCACCCCGACTGCCTCTCCCCCGAGCGCTCCGGCCACGTCCTCGACCTCGCCCACGGCCTCGCCCCCTCCCTCTTCCCCTCGTGGCCGGCTCCGCCACCACAGGCGCGGGATAGGGAGAGGCGCGCTGCCTGGTGGCAACCCTCGCCGCCACCGACGAAGGACCAGGGTTCCCTCCCTCCATGGCAGATGGGAGGAAGAATAGTAGAAGTTGAAGAAAGAGGAAGAGGGGGAAGTGCAGGATTTTTGCACTCCCCTTCTGCCCTTTTTAAAGGAGCGAGGTGGGGGCTCGGCCGCCCCGCTCAGCCAATCAGAGCACGGGGAGGGTAGAGGAACAGAGCCGGCCCACCATCTCCGCCCGTGACGGCTCGGTTTCCCACCTTCGCCGCCCACGACCCCACGCGCATGGGAGCCGCGTGGCAGGGAGGCGAAGCCGAGGCGATGGATGAAGTGACCTTACCCTACCCCGTAATCACGGGGGTGGACGCCTCGAAAATCACACACACCACCCACGCCTCCCACGACGCCGCAATCGGCGCGTACCATTGCGGGAGGGCGCGGTGGACACGAAGTCCGATTTCGAGTGGGCCCAGGCCGCACATGTCCGTGCACTGTTTTGGGCCAGGCCCAACAACGCTCGGCACCGTGTATGGCCCAGGCCCGGGGGCTCCTGTCGGTGTACTAAGGTGGGCGGGTACCTTAGTACCCCGAACTTGTGCACGGGCAGTCGCAGCACCCCGCGGCAAGGCTTGCCGGGCGCCCGCCAAGACCCTCCATCATTTCCTATTACTGCCATTCAAGAACAAAGTATCAACTGAGAAAACAAAGACCCCGGCAAGAGGAGCTTGCCGGGAAGGCCAACCAAGGCACTCCCAGGAGACTTGCCGCGACGCCCCGCGCGTCCTGGCAAGGCGCGGCGGCCGGCAAGCTTGCCGGCACAGCAAGAGAAGGGCCGCGGCAAGGCACTTGCCGCGGCAAGGCTGCCACCCAAAGTCCAGCACACCCAGCGACGTGTCACCCCAGGGCCGTCCCAGGGGCACGTGGACAGGCGTTGCGCAGCCATGCGGAGCGAGGTGGCAACCGGAGCTGACAGAGACGCCATCGTGGCAACCGGTGGCTCACCTAACGGTCGTTTCTTTGCACTGTTGGGGCGACCGGACGGGCATTAAATGCCCTTGTCCCCTGCCGTCAGAGTTAGGTAGGGGACACTGTTGGTCACTATTGTACCAACCTGCGTTTTTACCTTTTTACCCCCTCTTCCTATGCTGCCACCTGTGGATGCCCCCTTCAGACTATAAAAGGGAGGCCCATACGCACGTAGAAGGGGTTCGGTCCATTCGACACATGCAACACCACCATACGCTCGCACGCTCGAGCAAGATCAAATACAAGCACCGAAGCAGCAGTAGGGGTTTTATCTCTCTGGAGAGCCTCGAAGCTGGGTAAAAATCGCCTGTCTCCCTCGCGCGCCCGACCTCGATCTGCTCTGCGCACGCCCTCCGCTCCCTTGCCGGACTAGAAGAGGCCCCCGTGCCCCATAGGTGCTCGTGGCCGCACAGAGACGTGCCCCGACACCATCTCATAGCTTTCGACCCATGACTCAGGGGGTAAGTCGGCAGTGTAGCTGGGTACTTTATGAGGGCCCTTGAAATCCTTGGGCAGGAGCACATTGCGTAAAGCTGGGGCAAGACACGGCACCCCCAAAGAACTGAAAGCAACACCTAGTTCCACTGTAATTGTTTGACGAACCGGAGTAAGCTGACGGGCCACGCACTGCGCCGCTAACTCGGCTTCTCGACATTCTCGACCATGATCCACCATGTCGTGAGCATTAGCACCACCGCCCGCCGGGTTATGCCCTCGAGGGGGGTTACGGTTCCACGCACTACTTGACACAGCCGGTTCATCAACATGCCTAATGTAACACTGGCTTGGGCGAGGGGTGGAATGAATCCTCTCGTGACTGTATGAATAAGCCTGCTGCTGAGTCAAAGCCGTCTGAAGGAGATCTCTAGCCCATCGCGTCTCAACTGCCACTAGGGACTCGCCTTCAACTGGGAGAGCCACCAAGCGTGAAGCGGCGGCGACTGTGTCATCAAAGGATTAGAGTAATGACCCAGAGGCGTTGATATGTGCTGTGACAGGACATTGTTCTGACGAGGCGGATTCGTTATGCGCGACTGAATCGGCGCCCCTGTCTAGGTGCCTCCACCCGGTTTACCACTGGATGGTTACTGGTTCCTGCTCCTGGTGTGTTAAAGAGATTCCTTGCCTCATAAACCGGAGGCAGGTGAGACCGGTACCTTCTCCTCATGACATCGTTTGACGCGTTCTGATCCAACATAAGCCGGAAAGCCTGTGCCTCCAACTCGGCCCGCTCTGCAGCCATCCTGGTGTCCTTAGCTGCCAGGTCTGTCGGATTTTGGGTTCCGGCAGACCCTTGAGGTTCGAACACTGGGGTGCGCACAAAGATCTCTCCCCTACCGGCTCACGTATCAAAGTCTCGCAATGGATCTAAGCTAGAAAGAGGAACACACAAGGGACACGAGGTTTATACTGGTTCAGGTGTAATACCCTACTCCAGTGTGTGGTGTGGTGGATTGCCTCAGGGGCTCATGATGAACAATACAAAGGGAGAACAACCTCGCGAGGGGCTGTTCTTGGGCTGGTACGATGAATTGCTTGGGCGAGTTCAGTCGCTTCTCTCTCTCTCTCTCTCTCTCTCTCTGATCGATCTGTCTTTTTCTGCCCTGTGGTGGCTAGTCCTATTTATAGAGGGAGGCCCTGGACCTCTTCCCAAATAATGAGCAGGAAGGGTGCAAACAATTGGCCCTGAGCCACTTATCCTGACTAAAGCTGCTCTTCGGCTGCCAAAGGATCTGACGATGACGCCCTCCTGGGCTCCACGATGGCCTCCATCCTGCCGTTCTGCTGGTCTTGGTCTTGTTGCACCGAAACAATAACCTTTGCCTGATGCCTTGGCCTGTGCTTGCCCCCTTTGCACCGAAGGGGAAACAAGGACACTGCCCCGGCCGGCGCCCGCCTGGCGCCCGCCTGGTCTCGATCGTCATGGCTTGCGTCACGGGCTCCTCACGAGGTGCCCTGCCTTTATCTCTCCGCCTCCTCGCAAGCCTGCCTGATGAGGCTGTGCCTGAGGAAGCTTCTGTCGTCCGCCCCACAAGGCTTGGCCCCTCGCGAGGGTCTTGAGCTTCAGTCGATGAAGATGGGCCGCACTGGGCCCCCTACTTGAGCCACGCCGCAGGCTGCAGGCAGGCAAGTCTGGGGACCCCCATTCCCAGAACACCGACAGTAGCCCCCGGGCCCAAGGTGAGCCCGGACTTGGCTTAGCAGAGAAGCGAAGGAGCAAGTGTGAAGCGCCGCAGGCCCCAACAGCGTGCGGCCTTGGGCGCCGCGTGGCGGTTGATTGGACATGGGCGTCTCCGCTTCCCCACGACGCCTCGGCAACCACATGACTTGACAAGTCCCTGCATGCAAAAGTGGGTCACGATTACCTGTGATCGTTGTGGTCGACGGCTGGCCTCCTCCGGCTATATGTACGGAACGGCACGACCCCTTCCAGTCCATCCCTTCCTGCTACACTCTTTATTCTTCCTCCTCACCCTTGCTCCACCTTACGTCAATGGCACCAATCCGCCGGTTTTCTGCAGAAGAGAAGGGAAAGGCCACCCGAGAGGGTCCTGACCCGCTTCCGCCGAAGAAACGGCTAGCCCTCTGCCGCGGAGACGGGGGTGCTTGGCAGGAGGTGTCGATGCCCTGGTTCGAGCGACCGCCGCCCGGGTTTCCGCTGCCCGTGTACGCCCGGATCGTGGGCACTGGAGAAGAAGGCGCCGAGCGACATCGCCAGAGCCGCCGTTGTCACCGACGAATTACGGCGGTGCGCGTCGTTCCTCCTAGAGTCCATGCCGAGGGCTCCTCTCGCGAGCTTGTGCTTCATGCCGCCATGCCTCCTCGATCTTGGATTCGCCTTCCTCCCTCCTTCACATTCGAGATCCCGCCGAGGGGGTCTCTTCAGCTCTGGCTACAGCATGCTGACTGCAGTACCCCTGCGACCGGAGCGGAGGTCGAGGTCGTCGCTCCGGGCAAGGTCTACATGACCCGGGGCTGGGGCAAGGTCGCCCGGGTCTGCCGAACAGGGGGTGCCCTCGTAATCCACCTGAGAATTCAATGGCGCCTCCCTAATGTTCTTCAAGGTCTTCAATGCAGAAGGACGCCGACTGGAATGTTGCCCCGAGAAAGGCGGCCGGGGCATCATCGTGGCGAGGACCAGGCCCGCCAACCGCTTCCCCAGCGGCTCCTCAGGCAGCAGCGGAGGTGCCGGAGGGTCCAGCGACTCCGCCGAGCTTTACGTGACTCCGAAGATGAGCAACGACAGCTATGAGCCCCCGAGCTCGCATCGCGCTCGGAGCGGGGCACCTGCATCAGGCCGTCGACGCCATTGATCTGGATGGGTTTGGCGCCGGCGCTTGATGGCCCACAGTTGATGATGGCGTCTCCCACGGAGGTGCGCGTAGTTAACGCTCGTTAGGATTAGCACCTTTTGTTCCCTGCGAGGAATCGAAGTACCACCCCACGGGGGTATGTAAGGCGCCGGCCATGTCTTTTGTGAATATATATCCTTATTATGAATTGATGCGAGATGCTAGTCCTGTCCCGGCTCGGCTCCCCCTTTCTTTCCTCATGAGGGCTTGGTGCTCTATGCTGACAGGTCCCGGTCCCCAGGCAGGCTTCAGCCGTCGCTGGTATGCCAGGTCGTGATGTCGTGGGTCAAGGCCAGGAGGTGAGCGGCCCGAGGTCCAGTAAGAGCCCCTGAGACGCGATGCTCAGGAGGTCCCCTTTAGCGCTCAAGCAGCCTTCGCTGGGCAAGAAAGGTAGGCAACGTTGCTGTGACAGAGCTGCAGTAGGCGAGGGTTTAGCACTGAGTCAAATCAGTTTTGGTTTGACTTATCTTGTCGGTTTGGAGTAGTTTTTGGCGAAGTGTCGGGCCTGCGTGGCGGCAGCTGAGGTGTTGCTGGGTAAGGTCTTCGCGAGCTTCTTCCCTCTCCCCCACACTTCCCTTCATGCTCTACGTCCTCAGGTCCCGGCCCTCGAGCGAGCTCAGCCGCCGCTGATATGACAGGTCGCGATGTCGTGGGTCAAGGCCAGGGGCTGAGGGCTGGAGAGCCAGTAAGAGCCCATGAGTCAGAATGCTTAGGCGCCCCCCTTTTAACGTGCAAGCGGATTGTGCCGGAGAGAAGGAGAGTTGGCTCACGTCGTGCCCAGCGTTACTCCTGGAGCGGGTCCTGCGTACCAATCATGAGAGAAAGCAAGGTCTGTTGTTGCGGTTGCCAGCCAACCATTGGTCGCTCCGAGGGAGTAATTGGGGCATCGAGGGACCGGTGAGGTGGCGACTTACGGGGCTGCCGCGGCCAGAGCTTGACCACTCAGATTTATCGACGTTGCAGGGACGGACCCATGCGCAAGTGCCATGCCAAAGCGAGCGGCTCCAAAGGTAGGTGTCAATCGAGCAGGCGATTAGGTCGAGCACGTTAAGCATGAAGGAGCAAATCCATTTAGATAGATGCAGAAAAGGCAAATGCCACTGGGTCAGGCCCGAGCAGCCTGGGGATAATGCAGCCCGAGGGGTGCCCCCAACAAGGTAAGCAAAGAACATGAGCAAAATTGATACATGCCGTAGGGACGGACCCACGCGACCTGGGAATGATGCAGCCCTGCGGGAGCTCCCAGCTAAAAATGGAACTTTGAAAGATGTCACCTGATACTATTGAAGACGATAGAATGCTGAAGTAGCGGACGACGCGTGATGCGGAAGCCGATCCTCACGAGCCCCCAGGACCCAGAGCCTCGGGAGGCTCCGGGGGTGCAGGCGGCTCTCCAAGGGCCATCTCCATCTCTGCCAGGGCTACATAATGCCTGACCTCCTGAGCCTCCAGAATGCTCCTCAGCAGGCACTGATGAGCGGCCACTGCGTTTGGCAGGCCGAAAGGCATGCGAACGTAGTTGTGAGGCGGACCCTCACAACGCCCCACGCGTGAAGGCCAGAGGCGCTCCTGAGAAGCGGCTTGGTTGAGCCTTGGTACGTCGATGCAGACGCGCAGCTCACCATCCTTGCCTGGATGGGGAGCTACAGCGGGTAAGCGGCGGCTGCCGCATATGACTCTTGACTCATGCAACTCCTGAATGCTTCTGGCGATGAACTCCTGTGGGTTCGGTCCTCCTTGCTTCACACCGTCTTTAGGGAAACATCCTTTGAAGCACACCTTCAAGTGGTGCCCGAGAGCCTCCCTCGTGACCTCGGCAAAGTCGGTGGCTCTCCAAGAAAGAGCCCCCGAGCCCTGCCAGAGGAGGGCGCCGGGTGCACTTTCCTATGCGACAGAGGTTGGCGCCCCCTGAATGGGCGCGAATCCTGATGCAACGCCTCTGGTGGTGCCTGCCTCATGAGGGTTTTGGCTAGGTGAATCCTTCTTCTTCTTGGGACCGCCTCGGGAAGTCTTCCGCTCCTGTGATCTGGGTCTTCAATTGCCGCGGCTTGAAAAGCACGCTCAAGAGAACACACTGCATTCTCTCCTCACAAGGCACCGTGATGACTCCACCGCTTCCTGGCATCTTGAGGAAATTGTAGCCGTGATGAGTCACTGCCATGAACTTGGCCAGGGCTGGGTACCCGAGGATGGCATTGTATGGCAGGCGAATGTGGGCGACGTCGAAGTCAACGAGCTCGGTGCGGTAGTTGTTGCGCTGCCCAAAGGTGACAGGAAGGCGAACTTGCCCTATTGGAATGGTGGAACCATCAGTGACCCCTGAGAAAGGCTTGGTTGGCTGAAGCTGATCGTATGGTACTTGGAGATTGTTGAATGTCTCGACGGACAGGACGTTGAGTCCCGCTCCACCATTGATGAGGGTCCTGGTGACTTGCACATTGCTGATGACTGGGGAGCAAAGCATCGGGAGGACTCCGGCCGTGGCTGCACACTTGAGCTGATCCGTTGAGCTGAATGTGATAGCGCATGCTGACCACCTGAGAGGGTGCGTGGCCTCAAGCTTGAGGAGGACTGCATTCACCTCGTGAGCAAACTGTTTGAAGATGCGCTCAGAGGCTGGGGCCTGAGCGCCGCCCAGGATGCAAGCGATTGCGCGCGCCTCTTGGAAGCCCCTAGCCCCTTCGTCTTGATGATGGTCTTCATTCCTCCTCGGCGGTGGTGGCAGAGGAGGGAGGCCTGTGTTGCCTTGAGGGTGATCTTCACGAGGCTGATCCCTCCAGCCTCCCTCGCGAGGCTGGTCCTGCCAGCGGTCCTCGCGAGGTCGGTCACGCCACCCTTGGCGAGGGCCACGGTCTTCCCAGCGTCCTCCACCTCTTCCTCCTCCTCGGCCATAGCCCCGGTCGTTGCGCTCGGGGCGTCGGCCGATACGCCCATCTCGCACAGCCCTGAGCTCTTGGCATTCATTGGTGTTGTGGGTGTGGAGGTCGTGGAACACGCAGTACCGGCTGCCCTTGGACGACACAGGATGATCCCTGCCTCGCTTGGTGTCTGGCTCTGTTGCAAGCACAGCAGCCCCCTTGCGCTTCACGTCCTTGACCTTGGGCTTCTTCTCTTCTAGATCGGCAGCCAGAAGCTCGAGGAGGGAGAGGTGCCCTTCCTCAGCCCTGGCGCACTTGGTCGCCAAGTTGAACAGCTCCAGGGATGTGCACAGGTCTTCATGGATTTCTAGCTCCTCTTTCATCTTGGTGTCACGCACGTCGTCAGAGAAGGCTGAGATGATGGCTTCCTCAGTCACCCTGGGGATCTTGAGGCGAGAGTTGTTGAAGCGCTGGATGTACTTCTACAGGGTCTCTCCTGGCTGTTGCTTGATGCGGCGCAGGTTGCTCATGGCCGGGGGCCGGTCGCGAGTGCCTTGGAAGTTGGCGATGAAGCGAGTGTGCATCTCGTCCCAGGAGGAAATCATGCCAGGTGCCAGGTGCGGGCACCGTCCTTGAGCGCCATGGGAAACCAGCTCGCCATGACCTTCTCGTCCCCGTTGGCGGCTTCGATGCCCAGGTCGTAGAGCTGTAGGAACACCGCGGGGTCGACAGTGCCGTCATAGCGTGGGGGCACATCTGGCTTGAACTTGCTCGGCCAGGCCATGCTGCGCAGCTCGACGGTGAAGGCACGGCAGCCTGCAGTGGCCACAGGAAGCCTTCGGTGACGAAGGGCTTGATCTTGGAGGTCTCCGCGTGCTGCCGCCAAGAGCAGCGCGGGGTCTTGGCGCGCGGTCATGACATGGCAGTGCGGGGAGCACACGAGCAGCTTCTTGGGGACGAGGGATCTCTTGGCAGCCCTTTTCTTGTCGCACGGGCACCGGACGCTGTGGGTCTCGTCTCGAGGCCACGCGCCGTGGAGCCAAGGCGCTTCTTGGGGAGGAGGTGGCGGAGGCACCTCCTGATCCATGCCTGCTGCGCCGGATGAAGGGCGAGGCAGCGAGAGAGAGGGCATAGGAGAGCCCCGTGCAGCGCTGACGAGCTCGGTGAGGCCCGCGAGCCAGTCCTCGTAGAGGTCGTCAACAGGACAGTAGTGCAGGAGCTCTCGCGCCAGGAGCAGCGCAGCGTGTGCGTCCGCGGAGGCGCGACGGGCGTGGGACGACGAACCGGCTTGAGTCAGCGACGGGGTGGCGGTGCGGCCTTCTCGCTGCACGGAAGGATGCAGGGATGAGGCCTGCTGCTCGTTCCCCGCCGGGCCGGTGCGGCATTGGTGGCAGGCGACGGGGAACGACGGGGGCGTCCGCCGACGGGCGCCATCTGGGCGACGCGGGTGGCAAGGGCAGCCCAATGCTCGGCGCGAGCCCGGCGAGCCATGAATACGACGGAAGATCACACGCGACCAGCGGAAGAAGGATTCTAGCGCACCCCTACGTACCAGGCGTGCCAAATGTCGGATTTCGGGTTCTGGCAGACCCTCGAGGTTCGAATACTGGGGTGCACACGAAGATCTCTCCCCTACCGGCTCACGTATCAAAGCCTTGCAATGGATCTAAGCTAGAAAGAGGAACACACAAGGGACACGAGGTTTGTACTGGTTTAGGCCACCATTGTGGTGTAATACCCTACTCTAGTGTGTGGTGTGGTGGATTGCCTCAGGGGCTGATGATGAACAATACAAAGGGAGAACAACCTCGCGAGGGGCTATTCTTGGGCTGGTGCGATGAACTGCTTGGGCGAGTTCAATCGCTTCTCTCTCTCTCTCTCTCTCTCTCTCTCTCTCTCTCTCTCTCTCTCTCTCTCTCTCTCTCTCTCTGATCGATCCGTCTTTTTCTGCCCTGTGATGGCTAGTCCTATTTATAGAGGGAGGCCCTGGGCCTCTTCCCAAATAATGAGCGGGAAGGGCGCCAACAATTGGCCATTTTGAAGGGGAACATCTAGTACACTTATCCTGACTAAAGTTGGTCTTCGGCTGCCAAAGGCTCTGACGATGACACCGTCCTAGGCTCCACGATGGCCTCCATCCTGCCGTTCTGCTGGTCTTGGTCTTGTTGCACCAAAACGGTAACCTTTGCCTGATGCCTTGGCTTGTGCTTGCCCCCTTTGCACCGAAGGGGAAACAAGGACACTGCCCCGACCGGCGCCCGCCTGGTGCCCGCCTGGTCTCGATCGTCATGGCTTCCGTCACGGGCTCCTCACGAGGTGCCCTACCTTGTCTCTCTGCCTCCTCACGAGCCTTCCTGATGAGGCTGCGCCTGAGGAAGCTTCGGTTGTCCGCCCCGCAAGGCTTGGCCCCTCGCGAGGGTCTTGAGCTTCAGTCGATGAACATGGGCCGCACTGGGCCCCCTACTTGAGCCACGCCGCAGGCCGCAGGTAGGCAAGTCTAGGGACCCCCGTTCCCAGAACACCAACAAGTTCTGCCTTGGCTTTAGTTATTTGATCCTTTACTTTCGCAACCTCCGCGTTACGCTCATCCTGATTCGCCGGATTAAATTCTGCCGTCAGCAGTGTCACCAAAGCGTCAAACAAGTCAGACAAAACCTGAGCCAGCGGTTGCACAGGGCCTCCTACCCTGGCTGCTATCGCCACTGTTGACCCGGAGATCATCACCACGGCGGTCGAAGAGTGCTGCACCGGCTGCATACCGGCCATGAAGATCGCCACCCGGCTCGGCGGATCAAAGGGGTCCGGAATACTGTCGCCATCGGAACAGCCCCCAAGCCGGCCGTCTTGCAGATGATACAATGACTCGGTCTCTGCGGTAGATGACTCGTCATCAGAATAAACGACGGTCTCACCACCATATGCCAATCTAACCTCAGATTCCGCTCCATGGATAACTCCCACGAAGGCATGCTTCATGGCAGGCTGAATCCGGGCGGGTCTCGTACGCTGAGCCGTTTCGATGAGTCGGTGAAGATGTCTGGCTTAGGGCTCGGTTTGCCAATCTTGCCAATGAAGACATGAATACCGCCGAAGGGGACCTGATACCCATACTCAATTGAGCCGGCGTCGGGACCCTAGCCTGCGTCATCGATGTAGAGCTTGACGTGGCGACTCTTGTTCATCTGACCCACATCGTATCCTTAGGCCCTTCAAAGCTGCCCTCTAAGAACTCGAAACCATCGTGCGACAACCCCACGGAGGGCGCCAACTGTCGTGGTTTTGTCATGGTAGATTGATACGTCTCCAACGTATCTACTTTTCCAAACACTTTTGCCCTTCTTTTGGACTGTAACTTGCATGATTTGAATGAAACTAACTCGGACTGACGCTGTTTTCAGCAGAACTGCCATGGTGTTGTTTATTGTGCAGAAAACAAAAGTTCTTGGAATGACATGCAAATCCACGGAGATAACTTTTGGAAAATATAAAAAATACTGGCGAAAGAATCAAGGCCAGGGGCCCACACCCTTTCCACGAGGGTGGGGGGCATGCCCCCTCCCCTTGGGCGCGCCCCCTGTCTCGTGGGCCCCCTGATGCTCCACCGACCTCAACTCCAACTCTATATATTCCATTTCACGGAGAAAAAAATCAGAGAGGAAGTTTCATCGCATTTTACGATACGAAGCCGCCGCCAAGCCCTAATATCTCTCGGGAGGGCTGATCTGGAGTCCGTTCAGGGCTCCGGAGAGGGGGATTCATCGTCGTCGTCATCATCAACCATCCTCCATCACCAATTTCATGATGCTCACTGCCGTGCGTGAGTAATTCCATCTTAGGCTTGCTGGACGGTGATGGGTTGGATGAGATTTACCATGTAATCAAGTTAGTTTTGTTAGGGTTTGATCCCTAGTATCTACTTTGTTCTGAGATTGATGTTGCTATGACTTTGCTCTGCTTAATGCTTGTCACTAGGGCCCGAGTGCCATGATTTCAGATCTGAACCTATTATGTTTTCATTAATATATGTGAGTTCTTGATCCTATCTTGCAAGTCTATAGTCACCAATTATGTGTTATGATCCGACAACCCCGAAGTGACAATAATCGGGATACTTCTCAGTGATAACCATAGTTTGAGGAGTTCATGTATTCACTATGTGCTAATGCTTTGGTCCGGTACTCTATTAAAAGGAGGCCTTAATATCCCTTAGTTTCCACTAGGACACCGCTGCCACGGGAGGGTAGGACAAAAGATGTCATGCAAGTTCTTTTCCATAAGCACGTATGACTATATTCGGAATACATGCCTACATTACATTGATGAATTGGAGCTAGTTCTGTGTCACCCTATGTTATAACTATTACATGAGGAATCGCATCCGACATAATTATCCATCACTGATCTAATGCCTATGAGCTTTTCACATATTGTGCTTTGCTTATTTACTTTTCCATTGCTACTGTTACAATCACCAACTGTTACCATTGCTATCATACTACTTGCTACTAAATACCTTGTTGCAGATATTAAGTTATCCAGGTGTGGTTGAATTGACAACTCAACTGCTAATACTTAAGAATATTCTTTGGCTCCCCTTGTGTCGAATCAATAAATATGGGTTGAATACTCTACCCTCGAAAGCTGTTGCGATTCCGTATACTTCTGGGCTATCAAGACTAATTTCTAGCGCCGTTACCGGGGAGCATAGCTCTATTCTTTGAGTCACTTGGGATTTTTATCTGCTGATCACTATGAAGAACTTGAAAGACGGAAGAACTAAAATTTATCCCTCAACTATGAGGGGAGGTAAGGAACTGCCATCTAGCTCTGCACTAGATTCTCCTTCTATTATGAGTAAGCTTGCGACACCTAAACCTGCTACTGCTTTGAATTCTAATATGTCGCATGTTATTGATGATGCCGTCTGCTACACATGATGCTTATGATGAAACTACTTCTATGCTTGATACTACTGTGCCATTAGGTGAATATCTTGATGAACAACTTGCTAGGGTTAGAGAGAATGAAATTATTGATGATGATATTATTGATGATAGTGATTATGAAGGTTCTCACCCTATGTATGAATTGCCTGTTGTTCTTGAGGGTTATGTTATGGATGAAGAAGCTGCTAGAGCTATTTTTGCTTGCAATGATAGATATTATCTTAAGAAGTTATTAGCCAAATGGAAGCAGCAATCTCTTAATGCTAGAATGAAACCTGACCCTGCTTTTGCTACTTCACCTATCTGTGTTACTGATAAGGATTATGAATTCTCTGTTGATCCTGAAATTATTACTTTGGTTGAGTCTGATCCTTTTTATGGCAATGAATCTGAAACTGTTGTGGCACATCTTACCAAGTTAAATGATATAGCCACCCTGTTTACTAATGATGAGAAGTCCCGCTAGTATTATATTCTTAAGATATTTCCATTCTCATTAAAGGGTGATGCTAAAACTTGGTTCAATTCTCTTGATCCTGGTTGTGTGCGGAGTCCCCAGGACATGATTTATTACTTCTCTTCTAAATATTTCCCTGGTCATAAGAAACAAGCTGCCTTGCGGGAAATATATAATTTTGTGCAAATCGAAGAAGAGAGTCTCCCACAAGCTTGGGGGAGGCTTCTCCGATTACTAAATGCTTTGCCTGATCATCCTCTTAAGAAAAATGAAATACTTGATATCTTTTATAATGGACTAACCGATGCTTCCAAGGACTACTTGGATAGTTGTGCTAGTTGTGTTTTCAGGGAAAGACCAGTCGACCAAGCTGAATTGTTATTGAATAATATGTTGACTAATGAAAATAATTGGACTCTTCCTGAGCCAATTCCTAAGACAATTGAGCGAACTCCTGAACCTATTCTTAAACCAACTCCGAAGAAGAGGGGTGTTCTATTTCTCAGTCCCGAAGATATGCAAGAGGCAAAGAAATCTATGAAAGAAAAAGGTATTAAAGCTGAAGATGTTAAGAATTTACCTCCTATTGAAGAAATACATGGTCTTAATATACCACCTGTTGAAGAAACACATTGTCTTGATAACCCGACACAGGTAGTGTTGGGGATATTACTGCTGTGTGTAAACCGGCTAGGAGAGGTCGGGTTATCCCCATAAAGAGTTATCACGTTTGAAGCCCATGAAGATAAAGATGATGGCGCTTCATGAAGGCCCAGAGCACAGAGGCGGATTAATGCCTGTAGACATAAACCGACGTTGATATGTAAGCTTGTGTTGTAAGATAGAAAGAAGAGAGACCAGGCCGGACACGTTTATGAGCCGGCCACGGGACTCCGTAGACCGACAAGCGTTAACCCATGTATATAAGGGCACGACCCGGCGGCAGTTTAGGGATAACAAACAAAAACTCGAGAACCAGGCATAGCGAATTCGCTCCCTGGTCATCGAAACCCTAGCAATTCCACAACAACTGGATCGTAGGCTTTTACCTTCACCGCAAGGGGCCGAACCAGTATAAACTCTCTGCGTCCTTTGTCCACTTTAACCCCTTTAAGCTAACACGTCGTGATGGCTCCATGACTAAGTCCTTTCTCTAGGACACCTGCCGTGAGAAAACCACGACAGTTGGCACCCACTGTGGAGCTATCGCATGATGATTTCGAGTTCTTAGATGGCAGCTTCGAAGGACTCAAGGGATATGCTGTGGGCCGGATGACCAAGAGTCATCGCGGCAAGATCTACATCGATGATGCAAGCTGGGGCCCCGAGGCCGGCTCAATCGAGTACAGGTACCGGGTCCCCTTCGGCGGCATCCACGTCTTCATCGGCAAAATTGGCGGACTGGACCCTAAGCCGGACATCTGCACTGACATCATCGAGACGGCTCAGCGTGCGAGACCCGCCTGGGTTAAGCCTTCCATGAAGCGTGCCTTCATGGGAATCATCCACGGAGCGGAATCTGAGGTTAGATCAGCGTCTGGTGGTGAGACCGTCATTTATTCTGATGATGAGTCATCGACCGGAGAGACCGAATCACTGTACCAGTTACAAGATGGCCGGATTGAGGGATGTTCCGATGGCGACAGTATTCCGGACCCTTTTGATCCACCAAGCCGGGTTGCGATCTTCATGGCCGGTACACAGCCTGTGCTGAACTCTTCGATAGTAGCAGCAATGACTTTCGGATCAATAGTGGCAGCGGAGGTCGGGGCAGGCGGCCCTATGCAATCGCCGGCTCAGATTTTGACGGACCTGTTTGATGCTTTAGCAACGCTGCTTGCGGAGGATAATCCGGCGAATCAGGACGAGCATAATGCGGAAATCGCAAAGGTACGGAATCAGATAACTCAAGCCAAAGCAGACCTAGCTGCTAAGGACACCAGGATGGCTGCAGAGCGGGCCGAGTTATCGGCGTAGGCTTATCTGCTTATGTTGGATCAGAGCGCATCAAATGATGTTATGAGGAGAAGGTACCGGTCTCACTTACCACCGGTTTACGAGGCCCAAAACCTCTTTAATACCCCAGGAGCAGGAACCAGTAATCCTCCTGTGGCAGATCGGGTGGAGGCGCCTGGAACGGGAGCGCCAGTTCAACCGCACCCAAGGGACCCGCCTCACCAGAATAATGTCCTATCACAGCACGTCTCAACACCGCCGGGTCATTAATCTAACCTGTTGGATAATATCATCGCTGCCGCTTCACGATTGGTTGCTCTCCCGATCGAAGGCGGATCCCCAGTGGCAGTTGAGACACGGCGAGCCAGGGAGCTCCTCCAGACGGCTTTGACTCAGCAGCAGGTTTATTCATACAGCCGCGAAAGGATTCATTCTACTCCTCGCCCAATCCGAAGTTACAACAGGCACATTGATGAACCGGCCGTGTCAAGCAGCACGCGAAATCGTGATCCGCCCCGCGGGCGTAACCCAGCGGGTGGCGGTGGTGATGCTCAGGATGTGGTGGATCGCGCTAGAGCGCGTCGAGAAGTCGAGTTAGCGGCGCAGCATGAAGCCCGCCAACTTACTCCGGTTTGTCCGACAATGTCAGTGGAACCAGGGGTTACTTCCAGCTCTTTGGGGCTACAATGTCCCATCCTGGCACTGCACAATGTATGGCTGCCCAAGGATTTCAAGGGACCACGTAAGGTGCCAAATTACACTACCGATTTATCCCCCGAGTCATGGGTTGAAAGTTATGAGATGGCAATGGAGATGCTGGATGTGGATGACGCGACATGTGCTAAATACTTTACCATGATGTTGGAGGGAACGTCCCGCACTTGGTTGAAAAATCTGCCAGCTAACTACATTGGGTCATGGGCCGAGTTAAGGGCCCGGTTTATCCAGAAATTTAACGACCCATGTCAATTGTGGACTTAGCTGCCTGTGTCCAGGTGTAAGGAGAGTCAACAACCCATTGGGTGCTCGGGGTTTCGGAGATTTTGCATTCATTGGACGGTATCAATGCTGATTCAACAGTTTTAACGTTGGAAGGCAATTGCCGGTTTACACCCCAGAAGTTGAAATTGGGACGGCTCAAGCGTCATTGCACTGACATGGGAACACTTATGGCAGCTCTAGTGAAGTATGCCGACTCTGATAGTACCAAGGATCCCGAGTCTGACGACGACAAGACAGGGAAGCACTACTAGGGAAAACCTTATACACAGAAATTTAGCAACAGCGCGGGTCAAAAAGGGGCGCTAGTGCTAGATAGCAGTAGCGATTGAAGAAAAACCGCGCTACAGATACAACCTTAGCAGTAGCGCGTGTAGTGGAAAAAGCACTACTACTAATATTCCCATTGCTAGAATGATAGGCTACGCATAGCAGTAGCGGGCTTGGAAGAAATGCGCTACCGCTAGGGCATAAGTAGTTGCGCGTTTCCTAAGAAGGGCGCTACTACTAACGAAAATAAAATAAGATGAAAAACAAATAGAAAAGTAAATGAAAATGAAAGAAATAGAAAAAGGAGAAAGGAAACAATAAAATGTAAAGCAAAATAAATGAAAAAGCGAAAAAACGGAGGAAGGCATAGCAGCAGCGTCTGTTTGTAAGAGGCGTTGTAGCTAACGTAGCTGCAGCGCGTGTCCTAGACCCCCGCTATAGAAACAGAAAAGGAAATTAAAAAATGGAAGAAAATTACATAGCTATAGCAGCAACGCGTTTTGTAAAAACCGCTATAGCTATCTTAGCTATAGCGTGTTTTACCAAACGCGCTACCGCTATGTTTGACTTAACCAAAAACCGTTTCCCCCCGGCCACCACTTCTCCCCCAAATCCCTCAACCCACCCCGCGCGCCGCCTTCTCCCCGATTCGCCGTCGCTCCACTTCGCCGCCATCTCCTGCCGACATCGATGCCACCAGAGTCGTGCACCGTCGACACCATCGGAGCCGCCCCCAAGGCCACGGAGCCGCGCGGCCTCGTCAACGCCACCGGAGCCGCCGTCGACGCCACCGGATCCTTCCTCGCCACAACTGCCTCCCTCGCCGTCACCGGAGACGCCCCTGCCTCCCTCGCCACCACTGCCTCCACCGGAGCCATCCTCTGTAAGCCCCCACCCCTCCTCTCTCTCATGCATAGGTTAGCTAGTTTAATTAGGTTAGTTATCGAGGTTAGGGCAAAAATTTAGTTAGGGCTTTGACAGAGAAGTAGTTAGGTTAACTAGTTTAATTAGGTTAATTATCTAGCTTAGTGCAAAAATTTAGTTAGGTTTTTGACAGAGAACAAGTCTGGTTAACTAGTTTAATTAGGTTAATTATCTAGGTTAATAAGTGCAAAAATTTATTTTGGGCTTTGATAGAGAACTAGCTGCGTTAACTAGTTTATTTAGGGTTAATTATCAAGGTAAAGTAGATTAACTAACTAGGTTAAATAGGTAGGTTAATTAGGTTCGTTGGATTGACAAGCTAGGTTAAGTAGGTTTGCTAGGTTAGAGGAAAATTTTATTTTAGAGCATTAGGTCAGAAGGGTTAGAGAAATGGAGTTCCTTTGCAATTTAATTGGGTTCTGTCCTAGGCAGAGAAGGGTTAGAGATAATAATGTGTGTTTGTGTGAGAGAGAGGAATAGCTAGATCAACATAATTTGGGTTCTGTCCTAGGCAGAGAAGTGTTTAGTGAGGTCATTTTGCAAAGGTTTTTGTTTTTTGAAAAGACCACTATTTTTCAAGGAAAAGAATTTAGGCAAAGTTTACTTTTCATTGAAGTGGTCATGTTATATCTTTTCAATGAAGTTGTTCGATTGTGCCCTAGTGACTTTGTTGTTTCCAGGGAATGATGCTGAGTGGCCTATGTTTTGCCGGAATGTTGATTCATTTCTGTTCCGGCAAATTTTAGGTTCTCGATTTGTCCACTTTTTAGCAAAGGTCATGCCGAAATTTTTCGTGAATTTCGGCATGACGTGTGCTACAAACGAGGACATATCGAGTGCCCGGGATTTGCCGCACCAGGAAGGAGTCAACATTCCTGCGAAACAATAGGCCTTTTTTATGTCATTATTCATTTTATTAGGTCTAGAATTAATTGACTAGATTTAATCATAGGAAACATGGCTAGCAACGATGAATGATAGGGTTCTGGTGATTGCGACGATGTCTACCAGGCGGCAGACGAATTTTTTAGCCTTACCGACGATCAACCGATGTTGTTGCTGGGCCCACCGGTGGCATCGGGGACTGAGACCGACATGCAGACCGGTGCTGAGACTGAGACCGGCGCTGAGATTCATACCGGCATCCAGACCGGCGCTGAGATCGATGCTGCCTTGGGGAGTGGAGCCGGTGTAGAACCAAAAGCAAAGAGGCAACGGGTTCCTAACAAACTCAGGACTACTAGACTGGTGGTCACGGAGGTGGACGGCGGCAATTTTGAGCCAAAGGCACCCGAGGAAGCGCGCGCGTGCTACGACAATCAAATAGGCTGCATCGTACGGACAACCGCCACCATCAACGATGAAAATCTAAAGAAGATAGAAAATATGAGGAGCTCCCTCCTAAAGAAGTTTCACCAGATATTCTTGTTCCCGGGCCGGAATGAGAAGGATTATGAAGATCCAGAAAAGGACCCGGCAATGAAGAAGATAAACAAACATGCCATGACCAAGTTTAGCAACGCGTTGGCCGCGTGGAAAAATCGATTGAAAGCAAAGATCAACGATGGGGAACCCTACTCCAAGATTGTAAAGGATAGTCCGACAATCACGGAAGAGCAGTTTCAAATATTCAAGGAGGCTTGCGAGGCCGAAGCTGCCAAAGAAAAGTCTAAGTACATGAAGGGGCTTCAAAAGAGGAACATTGGGAGCCACCACCTCGGAAGCCGTGGTTACGGCGAAAACAGGTCCAAATGGGCCAAGGAGGACGCGAAAGCCGCGAGTCTGGGCATCCCAGACCGCTTGGTGGATTTCACCGTCCCGCAGGAGCGTGACGTCCTGAGGGCCCGGCACCGTTGGGACCCAGTGAAGAAGGTTTACGAGACAACACCGATCATTACAGAGTTCATGAGACTGCTGGTAATTTTAGTTTCTGGTCAATTCAACTGCACACGTTAGTCATATTTGTAAATGATCCTTGTGCCTTTTGCAGAGAGAGCAGCACCGGATTGCGGCCGAAAGCGACTCGCCGTCTGAGGCATTGGCGAGGCCCAAGTGGGACACTCCATTCAACCGGGCGTTGAACATATTGAAACGACAACCGGTGGATACTCGACCGTCATATGGACGCGTGCACGGTGTTGGAGACGGCGCCACGTGGAAGAAGTACTACCGTGAGACCACGGAGGAGAGAAAGGAAAGACGAAGGTTAACTGAAGAAAACATCGACAAGAAGGTTGAGATTGCGGTTGAGAAGAAATCATCTCAGACAGTCGCAACAGCGGTAGCTGCCGCAAAATAGGTGGTTGCAGATTTGTCTACTTCCTTGGTGACGGGCGTTTTCACTTGGACAAGGCAAAATACAGAAAAAATGCAGAGGACTTTCCCTTGCCGACTTCTTGGGAGCACCTGCTCTCGCACCAGCTCCCGCACCTGCTCCCGCATCGGCTCCCGCACCGGCTCCCGAACTGGCTCCCGCACCTTCTCCCGCATCGACTCCCGCACCGGACGTGCTCGGTGGTGCCTCGTCTTTGGCTGAGCTCGACGCCCTCACGGTATCTGTCACACGGGCCCCCTTCAATATAAATGTATAATCTCCCGTTTTCATTGCCTTTTGGATGTCTCACGTCATAGACTTTTCTTTGCAGGCCGACGAAACTCCATGCACCATATTGTACACTGTCGGCGAACAGAAGGTGGACGTGGGGAAGGCGACGATAATGGAGCCGAAGGAACAATTGTTCCACAGCCGGCCGATCCCCCCGAACGTCTTCAAGGTTTCCATGGCCAGTGTCAAACCGGGCCACGAGAATTTGCCTCCTCTAATATTAGTGGGGGATGACGATGAGACCCCGCGGCTGCTTGGTGATTGTTGCAATGGGTGGGTCCTGTTGTGGCCAAAGAGTCTGCTTCGTCTGGAGGCGGCCGGGAGCACACCCACGAGCACGCAGCCTCAGCAAGGTATGAACATCAACACCCCACCTACCCAATTAGCGTCGGGTGTCGGGTTGGGTGATAATGGACGGGGTAAGGAGGAGGCTCCATTAGTCGCTGATGACGTCGCCATGGATGAGGATGAGGATGACGATGGCGCTGAACAGTATGTCTATACTGGCACCTCCTCAGGGTTTGAGCGTCATGAGTCGGTGCCTGAATTACCGTCTCAACATATTATGGACGACCTTCCGGTAGTAAAGAAGTCTAGGAAGAGAGCGAGGAAAGGCAAAAAAGCTGATTCTATGATCCAGCCGCCTCAGCAGCCTCGATGCGGATAGATATCCCCGATGCTGATAAATGGCATATCCCCGCTCAACCAATCCTACCTACAACAGCGCTACGGGCCAGATTCGGCGATCTAAGGAGACTTCATGACGATGTGCTGCGGGTAGAGAAAGGCCTCATTGCCTCGAAAGACCCAGAATACCCACTCTATGTGGTTAACATTCCGCGGCAAATGTCGTACGTCGACAGCTTCCCCGTGGATAAGTTCTTCCTCCGATTCGATTACATATTCGACATGTTTCACGTGAAGAAGCTGGATTTTATGTTTGTTCACCTTTATGCCTTGCACATGGACTACATCATTGGGGTTGAGCAGATATGTCATATCTGTGTCGCTGACCCGTACTACATGCACGAGGGCTTCTTGGGAGTCTGCGCAGAGCACCGTGAATACATGAGGGATTACATCGTCAGTTTCATGCTCGCCAATAAGGACAAGGAGGTGATTCTTGTGCCTTATCATCCCGTGTAAGTCATCCGTGCTGCTATCCTTCCTTCGATTTCAATAATTCATTTGCACGGTGGAGGCTAATTAATTTGAGGTGTACTTATTTTGTGCAGCGGCGGGCGCGCCGTCCTCATCATCCCCTACCCCGGATTCTCCCACGCTCTTTACTTGGACTCGTCGAAGAACATTCACAAAAAGGATTACACCCACATCAAAGATGTTCTCGACAGTGCTATGTTTTACTACCAAGCAAGGGGTGGAGAGGTTTGGGACAAGAAGAGAAGGGGCGGCAGGGACGCCTTCAGCCATAAGACCGACTTTTGCTGCATCCAGCAACCGAACAATTCTCTTAATGATGGATTCTATGTCCTACACCACATGTGGAGTACAGACGGGATCACCAAAACCTTCACATGTCACCTAGATCTGGCGATGCCCATATTCTGCAATGGGCAAAGGACATAGGAGATATCGAGGATCATCGACTTCGAGCTGAGTTCTATAACATCCAGCGCGAACTTGCCCAAATCATCATGAAGGAGGTCGTCGAAAAAACAGGGATGTTCTACGGAGAAGGACAATTGTCGCGGGAAGACATCCGAACATGGATAGCCTCTCAGCGTCTCAACATGAAGCCTTTCACTAAGCTCGAGGACTATCTCCCTGACATGGATGGATGGCACGACATGGTGGAGTGATTGTCGATATATGACAATGTGTCCGTTTAGTCCATACTTTCTGTATGACAAAACTTTGAGTTATGCACGGTGAAACTTTATTTGTGATGTAATTAAACCGTCCTCCTCCTCGACTAGCGAAAATCACTCTAGTTAGGGCATTTTGGGTACGATGAACTTTGTTATTTATGCTTATGATATGTTGTTTCTATTTTTGCCA
Organism: Triticum dicoccoides; assembly: GCF_002162155.2. Classification (NCBI taxonomy): domain Eukaryota; kingdom Viridiplantae; phylum Streptophyta; class Magnoliopsida; order Poales; family Poaceae; genus Triticum; species Triticum dicoccoides. Next base: position 696,178,829 of record NC_041383.1, on the reverse strand, counting down.
AGTCTGGCTCTTTCTGTTTCTCAACTATATATGTTGCATATCATCGACTCATGTGACGATGCAGGTGCATAGATCATAGAAGGTGAAGAAGTGCTACGCCAGGAGTATATATACGACAAGTGGCCGGAGTGTCAGGCCCAGGTGTACTAGTTTACGGTCTCCGAGCGACAGGCAGTAGTTAGTTTAGGTTCACGCTAATGCGAGAGAGGGATACGAACTCATGTACTCAAAGTGATAGCTCTTCTCATGTATATCATTGTTTAGATGGATGATGATGTATTTGACAGTAATCGAGACTTGTATCGCTATTTTCAAGATTGATGACGAGAGACCACTTTGTGTTGGATGATGATTATGATGATGACATGATTTGATGAGACTAATTGTATGTATATGCTATGATTACATTTGTATGTGTATGATATGCTAAAGATTATTGTATAAAGCCTATTCAAATACAAAACAAATACATAACAGATATGCAGGAAAAAAAACTAATAAAACTAGTATTAGCGAGGGGGAAACTTTAGCAGTAGCGCCGCCTTACTAGTAGCGCTTCCCTGTAAACGGCGCTGCAGATAATATCAGTAGTGTTGGAAATATGCCCTAGAGGCAATAATAAATTAGTTATTATTATATTTCCTTGTTCATGATAATCGTTTATTATCCACGCTATAATTGTATTGATAGGAAACTCAGATACATGTGTGGGTACATAGACAACACCATGTCCCTAGTAAGCCTCTAGTTGACTTGCTCGTTGATCAATAGATGGTTACAGTTTCCTGACCATGGACATTGGATGTCGTTGATAACGGGATCACATCATTAGCAGAATGATGTGATGGACAAGACCCAATCCTAAGCCTAGCACAAAGATCGTAGTTCGTATGCTAAAGCTTTTCTAATGTCAAGTATCTTTTACTTAGACCATGAGATTGTGCAACTCCCGGATACCATAGGAATGCTTTGGGTGTACCAAACATCACAATGTAACTGGGTGGCTATAAAGGTGCACTACAGGTATCTCCGAAAGTGTCTGTTGGGTTGGCACGGATCGAGACTGGGATTTGTCACTCTGCATGACAGAGAGGTATCTCTGAGCCCACTCGGTAGGACATCATCATAATGTGCACAATGTGACCAAGGGGTTGATCATGGGATGATGTGTTACGGAACGAGTAAAGAGACTTGCCGGTAACGAGATTGAACAAGGTATCGGTATACCGACGATCGAATCTCGGGCAAGTATAATACCACTAGACAAAGGGAATTGTATACGGGATCGATTGAGTCCTTGACATCGTGGTTCATCCGATGAGATCATCGTGGAACATGTGGGAGCCAACATGGGTATCCAGATCCCGCTGTTGGTTATTGGCCGGAGAACGTCTCGGTCATGTCTGCATGGTTCCCGAACCCGTAGGGTCTACACACTTAAGGTTCGATGACGCTAGGGTTATAAAGAAAGTTTGTATGTGGTTACCGAATGTTGTTCGGAGTCCCGGATGAGATCCCGGACGTGACGAGGAGTTCCGGAATGGTCCGGAGGTAAAGATTTATATATGGGAAGTCCTATTTTGGTCACCGGAAAATGTTCGGGATTTTTCCGTATTGTACCGGGAAGGTTCTAGAAGGTTCTGGAGTGGGGCCCACCTGCATGGGGGACCCACATGAACGTGGGTAGTGGGGGCAAGGCCCCACACCCCTGGTCAAGGCGCACCAATATCCCCCCTAGAAGGAATAAAATCATATCCTGAAGGGATAAGACCAAGATCCCTAAAAAGGGGGGATAACAATCGGTGGAGAAGGAAATGATGGGATTTCTTTCCTCCCACCTTTGCCAACGCCCCAATGACCTTGGAGGGCAAGAAACCAGCCACCTCCACCCCCATATATAGTGGGGAGGCACATGGGAGCTTCACCCTTCCCCTGGCGCAGCCCTCCGCCTCTCCCAAGTACTCCTCCTCTCTCGCGGTGCTTGGCGAAGCCCTGCAGGATTGCCACGTTCCTCCACCACCACCACGCCGTTGTGCTGCTTCTGGTTGGAGTCTTCCTCAACCTCTCCCTCTCTCCTTGCTGGATCACGGCATGGGAGACGTCAACGGGCTGTACGTGTGTTGAACGCGGAGGTGCTGTCCGTTCGACACTAGGATCTCCGGTGATTTGAATCACGACGAGTACGACTCCTTCAACCCCGTTATCTTGAATGCTTCCGCTTAGCGATCTACAAGGGTATGTAGATGCACTCTCCTTCCCCTCGTTGCTGGTTTCTCCATAGATAGATCTTGGTGACACGTAGGAAAATTTTGAATTTCTACTACGTTCCCCAACAGTGGCATCATGAGCTAGGTCTATTGCGTAGATTCTTTGCACGAGTAGAACACAAAGTAGTTGTGGGTGTTTATTTTCTTCAATATGCTTACCGTTACTTGTCCAATCTTGTTTTGACGGTATTGTGGGATGAAGGGGCCCGGACCGACCATACACGTACACTTACGTGAGACAGGTTCCACCGACTGACATGCACTTGGTGCATAAGGTGGCTAGCGGGTGCCAGTCTCTCCCACTTTAGTCGGAACGGATTCGATGAAAAGGGTCCTTATGAAGGGTAAATAGCAATTGACATATCACGTTGTGGTTTTTGCGTAGGTAAGAAACGTTCTTGCTAGAAACCCATAGCAGCCACGTAAAACATGCAAACAACAATTAGAGGACGTCTAACTTGTTTTTGCAGGGTATGCTATGTGATGTGATATGGCCAAGAAGAATGTGATGAATGATATGTGATGTATGAGACTGATCATGTTCTTGTAATTGGAATCACGACTTGCATGTCGATGAGTATGACAACCGGCAGGAGCCATAGGAGTTGTCTTAATTTATTGTATGACCTGCGTGTCATTGAACAACGCCATGTAATTACTTTACTTTATTGCTAACCGGTAGCCATAGTAGTAGAAGTAATAGTTGGCGAGACAACTTCATGAAGACACGATGATGGATATCATGGTGTCATGCCGGTGACGATGATGATCATGGAGCCTCGAAGATGGAGATCAAAAGGAGCAAAATGATATTGGTCATATCATGTCAATTTTTGATTGCATGTGATGTTTATCATGTTTATGCATCTTATTTGCTTAGAACGACGGTAGTAAATAAGATGATCCCTCATTAAAATTTCAAGAAAGTGCTCCCCCTAACTGTGCACCGTTGCGAAAGTTCGTCGTTTCGAAGCACCACTTGATGATCGGGTGTGATAGATTCTTACGTTCACATACAACGGGTGTAAGCCAGATTTACACACGCGAAACACTTAGGTTGACTTGACGAGCCTAGCATGTACAGACATGGCCTCGTAACACAAGAGACCGAAAGGTCGAGCATGAGTCGTATAGTAGATACGATCAACATGAAGATGTTCACCGATGATGACTAGTCCGTCTCACGTGATGATCGGACACGGCCTAGTTGACTCGGATCATGTAATCACTTAGATGACTAGAGGGATGTCTATCTGAGTGGGAGTTCATAAGATGAACTTAATTATCCTGAACATAGTCAAAATATCTTTGCAAATTATGTCGTAAGCTCGCGCATTAGTTCTGCTGTTTAGATATGTTCCTAGAGAAAATATAGTTGAAAGTTGACAGTAGCGATTATGCGGACAGTAGAAAGCTTATGTCCTTAATGCACCGCTCAGTGTGCTGAACCCCAAATGTCGTTTGTGGATGTTGCGAACATTGGACACACAGGTTTTGATAACTACGTGATAGTTCAGTTAAACGGTTTAGAGTTGAGGCACCAAAGATGTTTTTCGAAACATCGCGGAACATATGAGATGTTTCGAGGGCTGTAATTGGGATTTTAGGCTCGTGCCCACATCAAGAGGTATAAGACCTCCGACGATTTTCTTAGCCTACAAACTAAGGGAGAAAAGCTCAATCGTTGAGCTTGTGCTCAGATTGTGTGAGTACAAAAATCACTTTAATCAAGTGGGAGTTGATCTTCCAGATGAGATAGTGATGTTTCTCCAAAGTCATTGCCACCAAGCTGCTTTAGCTTCGTGATGAACTATAACATATCAGGGATAGATATGATGATCCTTGAGGTATTTGCGATGTTTGACACCGCGAAAGTAGAAATCAAGAAGGAGCATCAATTGTTGATGGTTGGTGAAACCACTAGTTTCAAGAAAGCTAAGGGCAAGAAGGGATACTTCATGAAACGGCAAATCAGCTGCTGCTCTAGTGAAGAAACCCAAGGTTGAACCCAAACCCGAGACTAAGTGCTTCTGTAATAAGGGTAACAACCACTGGAGCAGAATTACCCTAGATACTTGGTAGATAAGAAGGCTGGCAAGGTCGATAGAAGTATATTGGATATACATTATGTTAATGTGTACTTTACTAGTACTCCTAGTAGCACCAGGGTATTAGATACCGGTTCGGTTACTAAGTGTTAGTAAGTCAAAACAAAAGAGCTACGGAATAAACGGAGACTAGCTAAAGGTGAGCTGACGATATGTGTTGGAAGTGTTTCCAAGTTTGATATGATCAAACATCGCACGCTCCCTCCACCATCAAGATTAGTATTAAACCTGAATAATTGTCATTTGTGTTTTGCATTGAGCATAGACATGATTGGATTATGTCTATCGCAATACGGTTATTCATTTAAGGAGAATAATGGTTACTCTATTTATTTGAATAATACCTTCAATGGTCTTGCACCTAAAGGAATGGTTTATTGAATCTCGATCGTAGTGATACACATTTTCATGCCAAAAGATATAAGATAGTAATGATAGTACCACTTACTTGTGGCACTGCCATGTAAGTCATATTAGTATAAAACGCATGAAGAAGCTCCATATTGATGGATCTTTGGACTCACTCGTTTTTGAAAAGTTTGAGACATGCGAACCATGTCTATTGGTGTATACGCATGAAGAACTCCATGCAGATGGATCGTTTGGGCTCACTTGATTTTGAATCACTTGAGATATGCAAATCATACCACATGGGCAAGATGACTGAAAAGCCTCGTTTTCAGTAAGATGGAACAAGATAGCAACTTGCTGGAAGTAACACATTTTGATGTGTGCAGTCCAATGAGTGCTGAGGCATGCAGTGAATATCATTATGTTCTTACTTCACAGATGATTCGAGTAGATGTTGAGTATATTTACTTGATGAAACACAAGTCTGAATTATTGAATGGTTCAAGTAATTTTAGAGTGAAGTTGAAGATCATCGTGACAAGAGGATAAAATGTCTATGATATGATCATAGAAATGAGTATCTGAGTTACGAGCTTTGGCACGCAATTAAGACATTGTGGAAATTGTTTCACAATTAATACCGCTTGGAACACCATAGTTTGATGGTGTGTCCGAACATCATAGTTGCACCCTATTGGATATGGTGCGTACCATGATGTCTCTTATCGAATTAGAACTATAGTTTATGGGTTAGGCATTAGAGACAACCACATTCACTTTAAATAGGGCACCACGTAATTCCGTTGAGATGACACCGTGTGAACTATGGTTTAGAGAAACCTAAGCTGTCATTTCTTAAAGGTTTGGGGCTGCGACGCTTATGTGAAAAAGTGTCAGGTTGATAAGCTCGAACCCAAAGCGGATAAAATGCATTTTCATAGGACACCCAAACAGTTGGGTATACCTCCTAATTCAGATCCGAAAGCAATAGGGATTGTTTCTTGAATCTGTCCTTTCTCGAGGAAAAGTTTGTCTCGAAAAGTTGAGTGGGAGGATGGTGGAGACTTGATATGGTCATTGAACCGTCACTACAACTAGTGTGTAGAAGGGCACAGGAAGTTGTTCCTGTGGCACCTACACCAATTGAAGTAGAAGCTTATGATAGTGATCATGAAACTTCGGATCAAGTCACTACCGTACCTCGTAGGGTGACAAGGATGCGTACTGCTTCAGAGTGGTACAGTAATCCTGTTTTGAAGGTCATGTTGCTAGACAACAATGAACCTACGAGCTATGGAGAAGCGATGGTGGGCCCAAATTCCGACAAATGGTTAGAAGCCATGAAATCCGAGATAGAATCCATGTATTAGAACAAAGCATGGACTTTGGTGGACTTGCCCGATGATCGGCAAGCCATTGAGATAAATGGATCTTTAAGAAGAAGACGGACGCGGACGGTGATGTCACCGTCTATGAAGCTCGACTTGTGGCGAATAGTTTTTCACAAGTTCAAGGAGTTGACTACGATGAGATTTTCTCATCCGTAGCGATGCTTAAGTCCGTCGGAATCATGTTAGCATTAGCTGCATTTATGAAATCTGGCAGATGGATGTCAAAACGAGTTTCCTTACCAGTCTTCGTAAGGAAAGGTTGTATGTGATACAATCAGAAAGTTTTTGTCGATCCTAAGGACGCTAAAAGGTATGCTGGCTCCAGCGATCGTTCTAAGGACTGGAGTAAGCATCTCGGAGTTGGAATGTGCACTTTGATGATCAAAGATTTTGGGTTTATACAAAGTTTATGATAAACTTGTATTTCCAAAGAAGTGAGTGGGAGCACTATAGAATTTCTGATGAGTATATGTTATTGACATATTGTTGATCAGAAATGATCTAGAATTTCTGGAAAGCATATAGGGTTATTTGAAAAGTGTTTTTCAATGGAAAACATGGATTAAGCTACTTGAACATTGAGCATTAAGATCTATAATGATAGATCATAAACGCTTAATGGTACTTTCAAAATGAGCACATACCTTGACATGATCTTGAAGGTGTTCAAGATGGATCAGTCAAAGAAGTAGTTCTTGCCTGAGATGTAAGGTATGAAGTCAAGACTTAAAGCTCGACCATGGCAGAAAAGCTAGAAAGGACGAAGGTCGTCCCCTATGTTTCAGACGTAGGCTCTATAGTATGCTATGCTGTGTATCGCACCGGAAGTGTGCCTTGCCATGAGTCAGTCAAGGGGTACAAGAATGATCCAGGAATGGATCATTGGACAGCGGTCAAAATTGTCCTTGGAGTAAATAAGGACATGTTTCTCGATTATGGAGGTGATAAAGAGTTCAACGTAAAGGGTTACGTCGATGCAAGCTTTAACACCTATCTGAATGACTCTGAGTAGCAAACCGGATACGTATAGTGGAGCAACCATTTGGAATAGCTCCAAGTGGAGCGTGGAAGTAGCATTTACAATATGACCTAGAGATTTGCAAAGTACATACGGATCTGAATGTTACAGACCCGTTGACTAAAACCTCTCTCACAAGCAAAACATGATCAAACCCCAGAACTCATTGAGTCTTAATCACATGATGATGTGAACTAGTTTAATGACACTAGTAACTCTTTGGATGTTGATCAAATGGCGATTTGACCTGTGAGTGTTAATCACATGGCGATGTGAACTAGATTATTGACTCTAGTGCAAGTGGGAGACTGTTGGAAATATGCCCTAGAGGCAATAATAAATTAGTTATTATTATATTTCCTTGTTCATGATAATCGTTTATTATCCATGCTATAATTGTATTGATAGAAAACTCAGATACATGTGTGTGTACATAGACAACACCATGTCCATAGTAAGCCTCTAGTTAACTAGCTCGTTGATCAATAGATGGTTACAGTTTCCTGACCATGGACATTGGATGTCATTGATAACGGGATCACATCATTAGCAGAATGATGTGATGGACAAGACCCAATCCTAAGCCTAGCACAAAGATCGCAGTTCGTATGCTAAAGCTTTTCTAATGTCAAGTATCTTTTCCTTAGACCATGAGATTGTGCAACTCCCGGATACCATAGGAATGCTTTGGGTGTACCAAACGTCACAACGTAACTGGGTGGCTATAAAGGTGCACTATAGGTAGCTCCGGAAGTGTCTGTTGGGTTGGCACGAATCGAGACTGGGATTTGTCACTCCGTGTGACGGAGAGGTATCTCTGGGCCCACTCGGTAGGACATCATCATAATGTGCACAATGTGACCAAGGGGTTGATCACGGGATGATGTGTTATGGAACGAGTAAAGAGACTTGCCGGTAACGAGATTGAACAAGGTATCGATATACTGACGATTGAATCTCGGGCAAGTATAATACCGCTAGACAAAGGGAATTGTATACGGGATCGATTGAGTCCTTGACATCGTGGTTCATCCGATGAGATCATCGTGGAACATGTGGGAGCCAACATGGGTATCCAGATCCCGCTGTTGGTTATTGGCCGGAGAACGTCTCGGTCATGTCTGCATGGTTCCCGAACCCATAGGGTCTACACACTTAAGGTTCGATGACGCTAGGGTTATAAAGGAAGTTTGTATGTGGTTACCGAATGTTGTTCGGAGTCCCGGATGATATCCCGGACGTCATGAGGAGTTCCGGAATGGTCCGGAGGTAAAGATTTATATATGGGAAGTCCTATTTTGGCCACCGGAAAATGTTCGGGATTTTTCGGTATTGTACCGGGAAGGTTCTAGAAGGTTCCGGAGTGGGGCCCACCTGCATGGGGGACCCACATGAACGTGGGTAGTGGGGGCAAGGCCCCACACCCCTGGTCAAGGCGCAGTAAGATCCCCCCTAGAAGGAATAAGATCATATCCTGAAGGGATAAGATCAAGATCCCTAAAAAGGGGGGATAACAATCGGTGGAGAAGGAAATGATGGGATTTCTTTCCTCCCACCTTTGCCAACGCCCCAATGGACTTGGAGGGCAAGAAACCAGCCCCTCCACCCCTATATATAGTGGGGAGGCGCATGGGAGCTTCACCCTTCCCTTGGCGCAGCCCTCCGCCTCTCCCAAGTACTCCTCCTCTCTCGCGGTGCTTGGCGAAGCCCTGCAGGACTGCCACGCTCCTCCACCACCACCACGCCGTTGTGCTGCTGCTGGTTGGAGTCTTCCTCAACCTCTTCCTCTCTCCTTGCTGGATCAAGGCATGGGAGACATCACCGGGATGTACGTGTGTTGAACGCGGAGGTGCCGTCCGTTCGGCACTAGGATCTCCGATGATTTGGATCACGACAAGTACGACTCCTTCAACCCCGTTCTCTTGAATTCTTTCGCTTAGCGATCTACAAGGGTATGTAGATGCACTCTCCTTCCCCTCGTTGCTGGTTTCTCCATAGATAGATCTTGGTGACACGTATGAAAATTTTGAATTTCTGCTACGTTCCCCAACAGGTAGCGCTCTTTTCTAAAGAGCACTACAACTATTCATGTATAGCAGTAGCGTGGGACAATAGGCGCTACTGCTATACGTTAGCTGTAGCGCCTTATTAGTAGCGCCTTATTAGTAGCGCCTTATTAGTAGCGCCGGTCCCCGCGCTACTGAGAGGCCCAAAACTCGCGATGTTGCTAGGCTTTTCCCTAGTAGTGAAGAGAAAGAAGAACGGCTGCACAAAGGGCAGCAGTACAACCCGGCGGGTCATGGAAACAGCGGTAAGCGCAAAGCGGATAACAGTTTAGACTTTGTGGCTAATACCAACATGCAGTACAAAGGCCAACATCGAAGGGGTAAACCGCCCCCGCGGGGTGGGGTACCAGGTCCAAATCCGGAACGTTTGTCTCACCTGTTAAACCAGCCTTGCCCGAAGCACGGGATGAAGGATAATCCGGCCACGCATCTCTGGAAGGATTGTTATATTACGCAGGAGTTCAAGAATTCAGATTTTTCCGGGACGACCACGGATCGGGAGGCGGTTCAAGCTCCAGATCTCACGGGCCGGGTTACGGTGGAGGCAATTTCAGTTTAGGTTTTCATGGCAATCAAAGCAATCATGGCAATCAAGGCAATCAGGGCAACCAATGTGGTTATAATCATTAGGGGAATCAACAGCAACAACAGCAATCGGGTTACCAGAGCCACCCGAAGCAGTTGAATAGTGGGCAGTACCATGTCTTCACCACAAGCCTATGCAAGCGCGACCAGAAGCTTCATAAGAGGGCGGTAAATTATGTTAAACCGACAGTGCCCCGCTACTTGCGCTGGTCTGGGCAGCCCATTGTGTGGAGTAGAGAGGACCATCCTCCTCGGGTTGATAATCCGGGTCATCTGGCATTGGTGGTGGCACCTCAGGTTGGAGGGTATAAGTTCACCAAGGTGCTCATGGATGGAGGGAGTAGCATCAATATCCTTTACTACGACACCTTCCGTTGTATGGGGTTAACAGATAAAAATCTTAAACCGTCAAACACCGTTTTTCATGGTGTGGTGCCTGGTAAATCGACGTATCCAGCTGGAAAGATAGATAGCCCTGGAGGTGGCTTTTGGAGATGAGCATGACTCGAGAGCAGAGACATTGACCTTTGAAGTGGTAAAGATTAAAAGCCCGTATCATGCCCTGTTCGGACGACCGGCTTATGCCAAGTTCATGGCGAGGCCCTGTTATGTTTATCTACAGCTCAAGATGTCGGGTCACAAGGGAACTATCACAGTGCATGGGAGCCGCAAGATTGCTTTGGAATGCGAAGAAGGTGATGCGGCATATGCTGAGTCGGTTTGTGCGACCGAGGAGTTGAAGTTCTACAAAGACAATGTTGATCCAGCAGATATGACTTCTTTGAAAAAACCAACTACAGAGCATAAATCCGGCCTTGAAGTTTAAATCAGCTAATGAGACTAATCTGGTTGATTTTGTTCCTAGCGGTTCCTCCCAGTAGTTTAGCATCAGAGTTAACTTGAATCAAAAATAGGAAAGCGCGCTCGTCGAGTTCATCCGTGAGAATCGAGACATCTTTGCATGGAAGCCATCTGACATGCCAGGTGTACCAAGGGAACTCGTTGAGCACACTCTCAATATTGATCCCAAGTTTAAACCGGTCAAGCAGTTTCTCCACCGCTTCAATGAAGAAAGACGTAAGGCCATTGGTGAGGAGGTAGCCAGGCTCTTGGCGGCTGGGTTTCTCATTGAAGTATTTCATCCTGAGTGGTTGGCTAATTCGGTGCTGGTGCTTAAGAAGAACAGCACTTGGCGTATGTGTGTGGACTACACGGATTTGAACAAGGCTTGTCCAGCAGATCCTTTTGCTCTCCCTCGTATTGATCAAATAATTGATGCTACGGCGGGTTGTGAGCATTTGAGATTTTTGTATGCATACTCTGGTTATCATCAGATCAAAATGGCAGTTAAGGACGAGGAGAAGACAACTTTTATAACTCCCTTTGGAGCCTTCTGTTATGTGTCTATGCCTTTTGAGCTCAAGAGCGCCCAAGCGACTTATCAGTCCTGCGTGCAGAACTGTCTTCATAATCAGATCGGCCGCAACGTTCATGCTTATGTGGATGATATTGTAGTGAAATCTAGAACGGAGGTGACATTGATAGATGACTTGAAGGAGACCTTTGATAACCTCCAGGTTTATAAAATGATGCTTAATCCGGCCAAGTGTGTGTTTGGTGTTCCGGCAGGTAAGCTCTTGGCCTTTCTGGTGTCTAACAGGGGAATTGAAGCTATTCCGGAGAAAATTAAAGCTATAACTTCTTTTGCTAAACCGAAGTGCATCAACGATGTTCAACGACTGGCCGGCCGGATTGCAGCCTTGAGCCGGTTTATCAGTCGCCTTGGAGATAAGGCCATCCCTTTATATTTGATTTTGAAGAAGACGGACGACTTCGTCTGGAGTGACGCCGCCAATAAAGCATTTCAGGACTTGAAGCGGCAGCTAGCCGAGCCACCGGTCCTTGCTGCTCCTATTGATAAAGAGCCCTTATTTTTATATGTGGCTGCTAATGGCCGGGCCATTAGCGTGGCTATTGTGGTGGAGCGCAAGGAGTCCGGGAAGGAGTACCAAGTTCAACGGCCGGTTTACTATGTCAGTGAAAGGTCACCCATCCTCACACTACTCCAGCCCAAGCATGCTTAACTTCAGAGTTTTATCCAACCCCAGGAACAGCTCTCGACCGCGACTCGGTCAAGGAGCCGCTTCTCGGCTGCGATCACTAGGGACTCGGCCGGCCGACTGCTCTCGACCGCGCAGGCGGACAACTTCTTGTAGTCGCCAGCTATGGTCAGAATCCCCTTGGAACTCGGCCTCTTCATCTTGAGGTAGGCATAGTGGGGAACCGCCATGAACTTGGCCAAGGCAGGTTGGCCAAGCAGGGCGCGGTACGGGCTCTCCAAGTCCACCACCTCGAACCAGACCGGCTCTCGGCGGAAATGATCTTTGTGTCCGAAGAGGACGTCTATCAGGATCTTGCCGATCGGCGAGCAGGAGAGGCCGGGTACAATTCCATGGAACACGGTCCGGCTGCTCTGCAGCTGTCTTCGCTTGATTCCTAGCTTCTCCATGGTGTCCTTGTACAGGATGTTGATGCTGCTGCCTCCGCTATCAAGACTCGTGAAAAACGGGCGGCCTGCCTATCAGTGGCCAAGGTCGCACCTAGGACCAGGGCATAAGAGCCCGGACTCGGCATCACCTCTGGGTGATCCGCCCGACTCCAACCGATAGGCCTCTCGGACCAATGCATGAACTCTGGAGCATCTGATGCTACTACATTTACTTCTTGTTGCTGTTGGCGCCTACTACGCCGGTCATCTACCACACTGGTGAACACTACGTAGGCTCCATGCTCTTCTGGGAACTCGTCTTGCACTGCGCCGACGGGCCGAGCCGCCAGCTGCTGAGGCGGCAGTGGCGGCGGCGGTCCAGATGGCGGTGGTGGAGCAAGGCCGTCTCCCTTGGTGATCCTGGTGAGCCAGTGGCACATTCTGGTGGTGTGGTTTGACAGCTTCGCGCCGCTGTGGAACTTGCAAGGACCATCCAAAGTCTACTCATAGGAGAAAGCCGGCAACCAATTGGACTTGCCGCCCTTCTGCCGCTTGGCCGGAGGCTGCCCCTCCGGCTGGTGATCTTCAACTGTCGCCACTTGCCGACTGTTGGAAGTCGGCTGCTGGGCCTTGCGCTTGTTGTCGTTCTGTTTATGTCGCCGACTGGTGTCTCCAGCCGGAGTTCTGGGAGCCTGAGGGGTCACCTTGCCAGCGGTGCTGACTTGGATCTCTGTCTTCATGGAAGAGTCGGCCGTGGCGTACTTGTCCGCTATGACTAGCAGTTCGTCGAGGGTTTCGGGCTCATCGCAGAGGAGCTTGTGCTTGAGGAGGGTGCCCTCTCAGCACCCGGCAGTGAAGTATTCGATAGCCTGCACCTCGTGCACGCCCTCGCAGGAGTTCCGAAGCTCGCCCCAGCGTGTGAGGTAGTCGCGCGTTGATTCATCAGGGCCTTGCACGCACAATGAGAGCTGGCGCGGCTTTGGAGGTCGCTTGTACGTGCTCGTGAAGTTGCGGATGAAGGCTTCAGTGAAGTTGACCCAGCTGTTGATGCTGCGGGGCTTCAGGCTGTTCAACCACGTCCGGGCTGTGCCCTGGAGCATGAGAGGAACGTACTTCACGGCAACTCGTTTGTTGCCGTTCGCTATGCTGACAGCTGTGGAGTAGTCTATCAGCCAGTCCTCCGGCTTCACGGAGCCGGTGTACTTGGGTGTGTCTCGGGGGAGCGTGAACCCTTTGGAGAAGGGCTCGTCTCTGATGCGGGGCCCGAAGCAAGGCGGACCCAGCTCATCTTCCTCTTCCAGCGCCAGGGACCGGTGGAGTCGGTCGATCCGATGGCGGGCGTCATTCTCTCCGACTCCCTCTCGGCGGCCAAGGCGACCTCCGAGAGTCGGATGCTCAACAGGCGGTGGGGAAACTCGCCGCTCTCTTCTGAGCGGGGGAGGCAGGTAGTCATCCCGCCGTTCTACTACTCTCGGGCGGCCGTCTTGGTCGCGCTCGATGGTGATGTGAGTCCGACTGTGACTGACAACTGGCTCCTTCTCTTTCCTTCCGCGGACTCCGCCAGTCGGTGTCCGAGAGGTCGCGCCTTGATCTCGGCAGGGAGGCAAGTCGTCGTTCGGCTGCTGCAGCGCATCTATGCGGCCGCCGGCCGCGTTTTGCGCTGCAACCGCGTCACGGAGCTGCTGGACTCGCTGCGTCATCACACGGCGCTCTTCGCCCTCGAAGTTCTTCAGCTCGTCAGTCGCTGCTTGGGTGGCGCGGATGTTCTCCGCTGGGGTGGCGTACACGGGGCGTTTTGCTCCGAGCAAGTCGGCGATGGCTGCGCCGCGCTGCCGGACCGCACCTAGACGGCTCGGCCCAGTCGGAGCCGGCGAGCCGCCTACGGCGCGATCCATCTCGCGCTGGTATGCCTCTGACAAGCGCCTCATGCTTTACAGCTTCTTGGCGCCTTCGATGATCTGAAGGCGGCGCGTCTCCAGCATCTCGGCGTCTGCGTCCTCTGGAATGGGCGCGGTTAGGTCTTGCAGGGCCGCAGCTAGCGAGTCCTGGGCTTCTTCGCCGGAGTGCTCGCCGTGGCTGATGACGAGTACCTCCGTGACGGCGCTTCCGCCGCTCTCCTCGTACGGAAGCGGCTCGTCGTAGACCACCACGTTGGTCGGGAAAATGTCAAGCGACACGGTGTCGGAGTCGACCAGCATCGGGTCGGTGGAGCCTACGGACTCCAAGTCTACGGCAGGCTCGCCGGCGACGTGGAGTTGGTCGAGGAGGCCCGCGAGAAGGCTCTCGGGGCCACCCGTGCCTGCGTCGGATACAGGTTCGTCGGAGAGGCGCACCGCGCCGACAAGTTCGGCGAGGCTGCTCGCGGCGCAGGCGGCCTCAGCGCCGCTTAGCTCGTTGATGCAGACTCCATCTGGCGAGCCTGGCTGGCTGCGCTCGCCAGGGAGGAAGAGGGTTCCCGTCTAGAACAGTTCTCCGGACGACGGTGCACCTAGCCCCATGGTGGGCGCCAAATGTCAGGGGTTGGGTGCGACATATGCCGAAGGATGGCTTATCATGGTGGGGGCGAGTAGAACGTCGCCGGTGCCTGGAAACGGGATAAGGCGTAGACATGCACGCCGGCGAATCTTACCCAGCTTCGGGGCTCTCCGGGGAGATAACACCCCTACTGCTGCTCTGCGGGGTCTCCGCATGATCACTCAAGTGAAATGGCTACAATGGTGCTCCTAGAGCTGTTTTGGGAGGCAGGAGAGAGCAAGGCTAGTTCTCTCCTCCCTGGGCTATCTGGTCTAACTCTATCAAGGTCCGAACCCTTTGCATGGGTGCCCCGGGGGGTTTATATAGGCCTACCCCTCGGGGGTACAATGGTGGGTGCGGGCCCCAGCAGTCTGTCTCTCACACTGCCGTTCTCCCCGCCGGCTTCTGGGGCCCGCCGACTGGTGGGCCCCGCGGACAGGCCCGACACTGTGCGGCGCTCCTGATGACACAGGCTTGGTCATCGGGTCGTGGCAACAGTGCCGCCGCCTATCGGGCGATCACTGTCGCCATTCCCCATCCAATCTGGTTAATGGCTTGTGGGACCCTAGAGGGGAGACGGCCGACTCCGGGGAGGCCGACTCCCACAGGACGGTCTTCGGGCGCTCTGGCCGCCTTCGGTCCACCCACTGACAGGCGGCCCCGCGGTCTTCGGGCCGTACAGGCCGGCGTCGTGGGTACAGTGCGTCGCGCACCGTGGCTGAGGTCAGGGCAGGCATGGCAACAGTGCCGCGCCTCGCCGGAGATCTTCCGGCGATACGGCTCACTGTAGCCATGCCTGCCCCTCGTAGGCAGGGAGGGACGGCCACGTCGTGACCGTACCCCGCATCGGGCTTCGTGAAGTGTCATGGGCCGACTCCCATAGTCGGCTTCCCTAGAGGTCGCCAGCTTGGAGTCGGCTTGCCTTGGAGTCGCCAGCTGGGACTCGGCCTCTCTGGAGGTCACCAGCTGGGACTCGGCTGAAGGGGCGCGGCCTGCCCCGATGTCTTGAAAGATCTAGGGTCCCGGGTCAGCCTACCCGTGGCCCATTACTCCGACACCCTCATCCATCCTTCAGCCGGCACCACGGGCCCGGCCCGTCAGTTCGTCTCCGACCGGGCGGAGAGTGATGTCGATGACCCTAACTTGGGGGCGGCGGTGATGGAGGCCGACCCCGAGGGAGGAGGAGGAGGAGGAGGAGGCTTCAGGCCCTCGGCCACCTTTGCCAACTGGCCTGATGACGATGCCGAGGGGTAAGTCGTCTCGCGCCACCAACCGAGGGCTGGCCAGCCAAGCGCGAGTTCCTCCGCCGGCTTGGATGGTCAAGGCGGCGTGAAGAGGCGCCGGGCCGAGCCGAGCTTGCTTGGCGGCCGGTCAAAGAAGTTCAAGGGGGCGGCCGCCGCGACCAAACGGGAGGAGGCGATCGGGAAGGCCAACCGCTTCCGTAAGGAAGTGAAGAAGCCGCCACTGGTCTCTGCGTAAGTGCTTCCACCTATGTGTTGTTTTCTACTGGTGAATTTTGTCCAAATCTTTTATATGCCTTCCCCGCTTCAGGGCTCCCCTTACTTTTGAGAGGGTCGCCGCCGCCTCCGTCATGGGGTCGGCAGAGACGTCCGCCATTACTTGGCGGATTGACCCCGCCGCCGACCGCCTGGAGAGGGCGAAGGCCGAGAAGGCGGCGGCCTCTGCTCAGAGGAAGCTGGATGAGGCCGAAGTCGCCGTTGCGGCAAGGCGGCGAGCTGAGGAGGCCGCGCACCGCCAACCGGCGTTGCTTGTCATCCCGCTCAACTCCGCGCAGCCGCCCCCAGAGTTCACGGGGCAGACTGGGGAAGTCGGCGGCGAGCACCCCATCAAGGAGCACGAGAGCGGCGAGGCCTCCATGTCGGACACGGCCGAGCCGCCGCTGCCGCCTCCGCCGCCGTCTAGGAGCGTGCAAGGTAAACAGCCGGCGGGTCGCCGGTGCCGCCGACTGAGGATGAGGCCGTGGCGAAGCTGCTCCTCCAAGTCGCCTCGCCAGCGCGCCGCCGCCTTGAGAAGGCGGTCTCGGCGCCACGCCCCTTGAAGATCGGCGCCGCCAGCTCGGCCATCCCAGACGCCGAGGCGATGAGTGTCACGCCCATTGGGTGGGTGCGAGGAGGCGGCACGGGCCCGCTAAACCAGGCGCTTCTGGACGTTCAGGCGAAGCTGCGAGCCGAAGGCGACGCCAGCCAGAACTGTACCAAGGCGCATCTGGCGTCGCGAGCAGCCGTCCGGGTATGCTTTCTTCTTTTTGACTTTGTTTTTTCTTGTTCTTCTCTGTGGGGGCGTGCCAGCGCACCCACTGGGTGTAGTCCCCGAGTTTCGGGCCGGCTGCTGAGCAGGCGGCTCGGAACTCCATCTAGCGAGTTCCAAATATTTACGTTTGTCTAAAACTCTTATCACAGGAGTATCACAACCTCCGCGCCACTGCCTTCAACCGCAATGTTGCGGAGCTAGGCAAGCGGACTACTGATTTGTCGAAGAGCCGGAGTGAGTCCTCCTTCTTCGCGGGGGCGCGCTGGTGCACCCGCGGGCTGTAGTCCCCGTGATTCGGGCTGACTGCTGAGCAGTCGGGCCAGATCTTCCCGGCAACCTTCTTTGTTGACGACTTAACGTCTTTTTCCTTTTTATTGTTCAGGGGCCAACGCCACTCTTCAGGATCAGCTGGGCGAAGCCAACTCCGCCTTGCATGCCAAGGGGGAGGAGTGTAGCAAGCTTGCCACAGAGCGCGACCTGCTGGCCGCGCAGCTGGCGGAGCAAAGGGAGTTGTTCAAGAAGGCGCAGGACAAGGCGGAGAAGAAAGAGACTGCTCTCCTGGCCGAGTTCGAAAGTGAGCGCTCCTCTTGGACCGACAAGGAGGCACTGCTGACCTCCGGCTTCCATGAGATTGAGGACATCGTCGATGGTGAGTTTCTTTTCTTTCTTTCTTTGGGCCACCGACTATGGGTCGGACTGACTCCTGATTTTTTGACTTGCTTATTTTTTCGTCTTGGCAGACTTCTTCCCTGGCCACTCGCAGGCGGTCACTCAGGCCATCGAGGCTGATCGCGAGGTGCAGAGGGAAAATGGTGATGAGATCACTGCCAACGCCCCCCGGACCCTCGATGAGCAGCTTCTGAGCATCGAGGCTCGTCTGCGGCCGGCCCATCGGATGCTGCGCCGGCTTCAACGTGCCGGCGCTCAGGCGGTTGCTGCCCTGTGGCCCGACATGCCGGTTCTGCGCACTCCCAGTCGGACTGCCGACTGGCTGGAGGTCGCGGCTGGTCGTCTCGCGGCTGGCCGGAGCATGCCGGGCCTTGATCGGCTGGCCGTGTTCCGGTCAGAGGCCCAGGCGGAGCTGATAGCTGTCACTACTAGGGAAAAGCCTATACGCAGAATCTTAGCAGCAGCGAGGGTTAAAAACCCTCGCTACTGCTACTTACTAGCAGCGCAGGTTTTTAAACCTCGCTACTACTAAGTTGATAGCAGCAGCGCGGGTTTTTAACCCTCGCTACTACTAAGCGGTCTCTACCGTGCCCCCCGGGATATGCCATAGTAGTAGCGCGGGTTTTTAACCCTCGCTACTACTAAGTTGATAGCAGTAGCGCGGGTTTTTAACCCTCGCAACTACTAACCCGCGCTACTGCTATCAACTTAGTAGTA
>NC_041383.1:696157718-696160205 GCF_002162155.2 Triticum dicoccoides | reverse complement strand
CGGACCGCCTTTTCAGTTTAAAAAAAATAAAAGAAAATGATAAAAATGTCAAAAAAATAAAAGAAAATAATTTTCCCATGTGATATGTGGTCTAGTTGTTGGGAAAATTTACAAATATGAATTTTGACTTTATTTGCAAAATCTCTCTGGAAAATTGTAAAATGGCCATAACTTTTGCATACGAACTCGGATGAAAAAGTTTTTTATATGAAAAATCATCTACTCGAAAAGTTACATCCGAATTTACGGGGCTTTTGAGATCTGGAGGCAAAAAAATCCTCAAAAGCCTAACAGAAAAAAAGTTACGGGGCTTTTAAGATCTGGAGGCAAAAAAGTTCAAAAAAAATCAGTTTTTTTTAATTTTTGTTAAATCTGGTCAAACTATGGTCAAACTAATTATTTAAGAATATTAGTGTTACTAAATAATTATTTTAGTTTTTTTGAATTTTGGTCAAATCTGGTCAAACTATGGTCAAACTATGGTCAAATCTGGTCAAACTGTGGTCAAACTATGGTCAAACTAATTATTCAAGAAATATTAGTGTTACTAATTTTTTAGAACAATAGTTTCAAACTCAAACAGTGAAATATGTGACTTCATGCTCAAGCTAAATTCCTGAGGTTAATAGGATTGACATCTTACTATTGTCAGGAAAACAACAAGTGCAGACTTGGAAACGAGGGAGAATAGAACCCGAAAGTTAAGCGTGCTCAGGTTGGAGTAGTGAGAGGATGGGTGACCGTCCGGGAAGTTAGATGATTTGGAATGATGAGGGGTGATTAGAGATTAAATTGAGCAGCGATGAGGGGTGATTAGAGATTTGAGGTTAAAATAATTCAGAAATTTGAAAATTAGGGAAAAAAATTCAAAAAAAAATCGAAAAAATTCAAAAAAAAAAATTCAGAGATTACAGATTAGTAGTAGCGCGGGTTTCTACCCACGCTACTGCTATACGTTAGCTATATAAGTTAGCTGTAGCGCCTTATTAGTAGCGCGGGTACCCGCGCTACTAATAGGCCCAAAACCCGCGCTGCTGCTAGGCTTTTCCCTAGTAGTGCTATCACACCTGATCATCACGTGGTGTCTCAGCACGAAGAACTTTCACAACAGTGCATACTCAGGGAGAACACTTCTTGATAATTTAGTGAGAGATCATCTTAAAATGCTACCGTCAATCAAACCAAGATAAGATGCATAAAGGATAAACATCACATGCAATCAATATAAGTGATATGATATGGCCATCATCATCTTGTGCTTGTGATCTCCATCTTCGAAGCATCATCGTGATCACCATCGTCACCAGCTCGACACCTTGATCTCCATCGTAGCATCGTTGTCGTTTACGCCATCTATTGCTTCTACGACTATCGCTACCGCTTAGTGATAAAGTAAAGAAATTACAGGGCGTTTGCATTTCATACAATAAAGCGACAACCATATGGCTCCTGCCAGTTGCTGATAACTTCGGTTACAAAACATGATCATCTCATACGATAAAATATAGCATCACGTCTTGACCATATCACATCACAGCATGCCCTACAAAAACAAGTTAGACGTCCTCTACTTTGTTGTTGCAAATTTTACGTGGCTGCTACGGGCTTAGCAAGAACCGTTCTTACCTACACATCAAAACCACAACGATAGTTCGTCAAGTTGGTGCTGTTTTAACCTTCGCAAGGACCGGGCGTAGCCACACTCGATTCAGCTAAAGTGAGAGAGACAGACACCCGCCAGCCACCTTTAAGCACGAGTGCTCGTAATGGTGAAACCAGTCTCGCGTAAGCGTACGCGTAATGTCGGTCCGGGCCGCTTCATCTCACAATACCGCTGAACCAAAGTATGACATGCTGGTACGCAGTATGACTTGTATCGCCCACAACTCACTTGTGTTCTACTCGTGCATATGACATAAACGCATAAAACCTGGCTCTGATGCCACTGTTAGGGAACGTAGTAATTTCAAAAAAATTCCTACGCACACGCAAGATCATGGTGATGGCATAGCAACGAGAGGGGACAGTATTGTCCACGTACCCTCGTAGTCCGTAAGCGGAAGCGTTATGACAACGTGGTTGATGTAGTCGTATGTCTTCACGATCCGACCGATCCAAGCACCGAACGTATGGCACCTCCGAGTTCAGCACACGTTCAGCTCGATGACGATCCCCGGACTCCGATCCAGCAAAGTGTCGGGGATGAGTTCCGTCAGCACGACGGCGTGGTGACGATGATGATGTACTACCGGCGTAGGGCTTCGCCTAAACTCCACGACGATATGACCGAGGTGGAATATGGTGGAGGGGGCACCACACACGGCTAAGGAACGATCCGTAGATCAACTTGTGTGTTCTAGGGTGCCCCCTGCCCCCGTATATGAAGGAGCAAGGGGGTTTGCGGCCGGCCCTAGGAGGAGGCGCGCCGGAGGAGTCCTACTCCCACCGGGAGTAGGACTCCCCCCTTTCCCTAGTTGGACTAGGACT
>NC_041383.1:696109891-696157340 GCF_002162155.2 Triticum dicoccoides | reverse complement strand
CTTGGCCCCTTCTCCTCTTCCTCCACTAGGCCCAATAAGGCCCATTAGGTCACCGGGGGGTTCCGGTAACCTCCCGGTACTCCGGTAAAATGCCGATTTCACCCGGAACACTTCCGATGTCCAAACATAGGCTTCCAATATATTAATCTTTATATCTCGACCATTTCGAGACTCCTCGTCATGTCCGTGATCACATCCGGGACTCCGAACAAACTTCGGTACATCAAAACTTAAAAGCTCATAATAAAATTGTCATCATAACGTTAAGCGTGCGGACCCTATGGGTTCGAGAACTATGTAGACATGACCTAGAACTATTCTCGGTCAATAACCAATAGCGGAACCTGGATGCCCATATTGGCTCCTACATATTCTACGAAGATCTTTATCGGTCAAACCGCATAACAACATACGTTGTTCCCTTTGTCATCGGTATGTTACTTGCCCGAGATTCGATCGTCGGTATCCAATACCTAGTTCAATCTTGTTACCGGCAAGTCTCTTTACTCATTACTTAATGCATCATTTTGTAACTAACTCATTAGCTACATTTCTTGCAAGACTTATAGTGATGTGCATTACTGAGAGGGCCCAGAGATACCTCTCCGACAATCGGAGTGACAAAACCTAATCTCGAAATACGCTAACCCAACATGTACCTTTGGAGACACCTGTAGTACTCCTTTATAATCACCCAGTTACGTTGTGACGTTTGGTAGCACCCAAAGTGTTCCTCCGGTAAAAGGGAGTTGTATAATCTCATAGTTACAGGAACATGTATAAGTCATGAAGAAAGCAATAGCAATATACTAAACGATCAAGTGCTAGGCTAACGGAATGGGTCATGTCAATCACATCATTCTCCTAATGATGTGATCCCATTAATCAAATGACAACACATGTCTATGGTTAGGAAACATAATCATCTTTGATTAATGAGCTAGTCAAGTAGAGGCATACTAGTGATGTTTATGTTTGTCTATGTATTCACACATGTATCATGTTTCCGGTTGATACAATTCTAGCATGAATAATAGACATTTATCATGACATGAGGAAATAAATAATAACTTTATTATTGCCTCTAGGGCATATTTCCTTCAGTAACTGCCTTTCAGAACGCGAGAGAATGTGCCTGGAAACGCATCCACCCTGCCCAAAGGACGAAGTCCAGCCCCGGCTGGTGTACGATGGGAACAACAGGCTATTTCATCACCGACCCACGGTAACATACCGACTCTTCCCCTTTTTAATCAATAGTTTTCTGTTCATCGAATTTACGAGAAGAAGCTATTTGCATTCCTAATTATTGTGTGTGCGAGAAGTAATTGAAGAACAATACATCAGCTAATCTTAGTGAATTTCATCATGCATGACGACAAATGCAGCAATTTTTAGATAACAAGATGCATGTTGTTGCGGTACACAAAATTGAGAACTAATCCTACTTAAGAGAAGCAAATTACAAGATAACAAGACATGAACTACTTGATGTATATCTGGACAGTATTATAGGATGGACAATTCGAATCCATTGCTGGACTTTTGGACCAAGCGATATAGGATGTCCAATAAAAAGCTTGACTGAAATAAACTTTTGGCTCGGTGGTCTTTTCAGACCTAACGTACAAATTGTATAACTTTGGCTCACTGAACTTGGTGTTTCTTTTTTGCAGCATGATGATTTCAGAAGTACAGTTGAAACATTCTTCTATATGTTACCCTCTGCTATGAGACTGTACTGTTGAAACTGAGCAGCAAAACTTCAAGTTGATAATGCATTGATATATCTTATTAGGATTATCGTGTCTCATATGTTAGCTTATTAGTTATGATAGTGGAAAATGGTTCACTTATTTAACCAACCATCACACACCCATTATTCTGGTGTGTCCATATGCATTTCCTTTTTCTTTAGGCTTGGAACTTTGTATATGAAAATTGATGTTGGCCAGAGTTAGCGTTGCTCTACTAGGCACATCTTATTTCAATGAGTATCTATAGTTTCAGCTCATTAGCTTGTGATTTTCTCTAAAATAAAGTATGGTACCATGTCATGTAATGAATGTAATATTGGTTGTTTTTTATTGTTCCTTTCCTTACACGTCTTTCCTCTTCAGTGATTTACTGCAAAAGTATTATTGATCTCCTATGTCGAGTGTCGACAAATAAGCAATTTCAATGTATTTCCAGTGATGAATCTCAATGAAGTGGAAGGAGCGAACATAATCTCGGTAAAGATATTGTGCAATTTTTTTGTAGAGCAATAGCAGATTTTATTGCTTAGTTTTTGTATTCTCTTTCCAATGTATTTTTACGCATTATTGACTTGGAATAGACGACATCTCCCAATCAAGTTTGAAGTAACTCTACAAAAATCATAACATTATGCTCCCTTTATGTGTGGTTATATTCTATTTACCATTTTTTTAATTCATTGATCCAACATTGATTCTCGGGTCATTGTCTATTCTATATGAGCAATAGGACCATAAGCCCTCCATGGATTTAATCGTGGGTACTACTTTTTATTGTTACCCAACTGACAATATCCTGACGAGCTGTACATGGTGGCTATTATATTCAAGCTCCCTGAGTTTTCCATTCGACCTTTAAATTTGTGTTATTTGTGGTAGATGTATCATTCAAAAGAGTATTGGTCAAGATCGTACATTGCACGTGCAAACTTACTAGGCAAAAACACTTAGTCACAGTCGGATCTTTGTACTGCAAAAAAATGATAGTTGGATAATTCATGATACACATGTATTGATGCCAAAAACATTTAGCTATCTATACTTGCACCTAATTTTTGGGTTAATTGTAAAAATGGGGGGGGGGTGGAGGTGGAGGGCATGGTTCACCTATAAAGAGGTAGCGTCTCAGACTCTCGCATGATGACATACGGAAAAGTGTATACCTTTGTTGCAAGTCAGTTAAATTTCAGGTTTCTTCTAGCGCTTCCGATAAACATGAGGAAGGACTCCCCGCAAAAAAATTGAGGAAGGATTACTATTGTTGTTCATGGGAAATTATCTTCCTTCGACATACAGAGGCACTTCTGCAGCCATGAAATTATCTCTCTGACAAAGTACATATGTCAGCATGAGAAATGTCTTAGGTGTGCATTCGAAGTCTCTACTTAATAATGCTTATTTATGTCCGAACATGAATGACGAGAGTCAGCAAGTGAATTATAATAATCCATTTTATATTCTACTTACAAGTTCAAACAATAACCCTAATTTATCATGTAGTAAATTAGTTGTACTACATGTACTCCATTTTTCTTATGTACCTAGCTTGCTCAATTTAGATAAGGACAACATTTTGTTAATTTTCTTGAGCTTTGAAATCTAGATTTATTTGATGGAATATGTTGCAAATAAGATAGGAATGTGGAGGTGAATGGAGTGAGTGCAATAGGGGACAAGATTGATGGCGGGGAGAGGAGGTGCCGCCCGATGCTATGGAGGGGAGAAGATCAAGGGAAGTGAGGCTGTAGGGATAGGAGCGGATGGGCTTCGCCAGTGGCGTGGAGAGGAGTGTTGCTGCCGTGGAGGGGAGAGGAGCTTGCAGTGAAGTTGTCGAGGGAAGGGAGGCGGCAAAATTGATGAATCATTTCATGTTCATTTTGCAGTAATTTGTATGTATTTAAGTTAAAGGGCCACCATCTTACTAACACAGGTCAAAAGGATTTTGTTTGCCCACATCCAGGTTGTGCTAAGGTAGGGATTCACTAAGTTTCCATTTGTATATATTTAAGTTGAAGGGCCACCATCTTACTAACACAGGTGTGCATTCGAAGTCTCTACTTAATAATGCTTATTTATGTCCGAACATGAATGACGAGAGTCAGCAAGTGAATTTTATAATAATCCATTTTATATTCTACTTACAAGTTCAAACAATAACCCTAATTTATCATGTAGTAAAATAGTTGTACTACATGTACTCCATTTTTCTTATGTACCTAGCTTGCTCAATTTAAATAAGGACAACATTTTGTTAATTTTCTTGAGCTTTGAAATCTAGATTTATTTGATGGAATATGTTGTAAATAAGATAGGAATGTGGAGGTGAATGGAGTGAGTGCAATAGGGGACAAGATTGATGGCGGGGAGAGGAGGTGCCGCTCGATGCTATGGAGGGGAGAAGATCAAGGGAAGTGAGGCTGTAGGGACAGGAGCGGGTGGGCTCCGCCAGTGGCGTGGAGATGAGGAGTGTTGCTGCCATGGAGGGGAGAGGAGCTTGCGGAGAAGTTGTCGAGGGAAGGGAGGCGGCAAAATTGATGAATCATTTCATGTTGGTTTTGCAGCAATTTGTATTTATTTAAGTTAAAGGGCCACCATCTTACTAACACAGGTCAAAAGGATTTTGTTTGCCCACATCCAGGTTGTGCTAAGGTAGGGATTCACTAAGTTTCCATTTCTATATATTTAAGTTGAAGGGCCACCATCTTACTGACACATGTCAAAAGGATTTTGTTTGCCCACATCCAGGTTGTGCTAAGGTAGGGGTCACTAAGTTTCTGTTAGCAACATCAACTTCTTTTCAGATGTCAGAAAAAACTTCAGTTCAAGATGTAGGAACAATCAGCCAGCTTAACTGTCAGCCTAAAGCTATTCTCTTTTGCAATTCAGTTATGTCAAGCTATTATAATTCACTCAGCATGTGCATTCAAGCATTCCACTCATTTGCACATTGAATTGCAAATGTAATTAAAGGAGGTAGGGTATGGAGGGTGCTTGGCAGGGAGGCGTGCATCCGCTTCTTTGGGTGGGACGCCAACTATAGCAGCTTTGGGACGATGCCCTTGGTGGTGAGGTGTGCATGCACCGCTTGGTAATGAGTCGCCAACGACATTGGGCAGGGGCTTTAGGTTTGGCGTCTGCACTACACTGCCGCGGTGGTGACGATGTTTAGTGCCTCAATGGTGTGTGTGCGTGTGTGTGTGGATGACATTCCAGTTGAAAATGTACTAATTCATGATTTACCGGCTGAGATTATCTACACTCCAACTCAGGTCATCTTAAAAAAAGACTACATTCCCAAAGCCAATTATGTAGTAAAAAACTCTCATAGAAGCTTTTGATTTTTGTTTACTCTGCTCTTCTTGCATAATTTATGTTTTGGACCCAATTCCTGAGCAAAGAATGCTAGCTGCCAAATGCCTTTGAGAAGATATGTAGTAGAGTATATTGATTGATGTTTTGAGGGAAGGAGGCTATATAATTTAATCACAATGGACAAGCTCATTTTACTTTTACTATGGCATATGCTTATGCTTGACTTTTTATTGCCATATGAGAAAGCACGATAAGAATCTGGGTGATTTTTTGAAGGTTCATGTGTCAGGCATGCCTCTTTTCAATTTTTCTAACAAAAAGTAAGCTACTTATTTGGATTTCATCTCAGAGATGTACCTTCTTATCAGTTTGAAGTTACTGGTTCATGTTGCTTCTTAAAATTCTAGAGTATGTTAACTGATGTATCATTACATTGAACATTCAACTTTAATGTTAATGCAATGTCATGAAACTGCAGTTCACAAGTTCAACCCCTTCCACAAGGTAATTCTCTTTCTTTGACCTCAAATCACAAAACCCATTGCTTGTTGTAGCCAAACATACATTGTTTTTGTGTTCAAACCAGTAGTTAATAACTGAAGCCTTGTGTTTGTCTTCTTCTTAAGTTTTGCACAAGCAGCAGCTGCAGCGCAAGTGGTGCATCCGTCATACAGATATTTGTGGGACGTACTCGGGTAAATTTACCATGTTCTGTTTTCATTACCCCGCGCTAAAATGTAGATGTTATGCTGACCAATGACCATAAACTATACAGGATTGAGCAAAGAATCACTCTGGTGACCCAGAGATAGATGAAGCTTTAAAGAAGGGAGAAGATGTTGGGCTTGCCTTAGTTAGCATCAATTACCATATCATTTTTGTGTTTATCAGCATAAGCCAATATCTGGAAGCAACGCTTCTTTACTCTGTAGTCCTACAATTTTTAATGTTCATGGTGTCACTTTCCCTAGTAGCTATGTTTTGTGCTAAAAAGTGAAAAATTCAAACGTTTTGCAGTCACTACCAGCAAGTAATAGCATTGACTATTATTTTTAAAATCCATTTGATTCGCATCATCTCTTGAAAGCCAAATTGCAATCATGTGCTCAGTGGCAGCACACCTCATTCAAGACGACATTAGCGTCCTTGTAGAGGGGGTTGGCCCATGAACAGGGCTCCCTGTACAACGAAAATGTGCTGACCATTTCCAGTCCTTTGGTACTTTGCCCATTTCGGACTGTTTTCTTTACTTAATGCAAACTTTAAGGCTAGGTGTGAACTATGGTGTCGACATGATATGAATGGCCCGACAATGTGGCATTTTTCTTTTGCACCAAAGAATTTCAGACCATCATGCTGTTCTTTTCAGTTTGATTCTTCTTCGGAAGTTGCAATGTAAGTAGGAAGATAACAATACACAGTTCATTTTTTTATGTCCATGTAATAGTGGTTTTGTGATTGACATTTAGGGATGATGATATCAATAACTAAAGCAATGGTAAGAATATGTATGTTCCATTTTCATCTTATTAGTGGGCTAAATCCATGGAGTTTTGATATGTTATGATTGATTGATAGACAACTCTATATGGAATTTTTTATCCTTTTGTTTCTCCTCATGCTGCTACTTTATCAGTTCAATTTGAGAATCACATTGTTTATGTGCCTATATATGGTATACTAATATGCACTGATGGAAGTCGGTTGCTATAGATAAATGGATCAATAATGAAATACACATTACTGCTACTAGAGTACATTCCATCACAATGCACGGGCACCTATAGTCAAGAGTAGGCCGTTGTAGATAAATGTGATACTGTAGGAGGTAGCAAGTGTGAGCATGATCTAACAATGGGCCAATGGTATTTTTTCTGTGAGGGAGAAACACTCGTGAGAATAATGCATAGTATATTTTTCTCCCGTTGCAACACACGAGTATATTTACTTCAGACGGTGATTATAAAGATGCAACTCCCGGTTACCGGAGGAATGCCTTGTGTGCTATGGTCAAAAGCGGGTCCCAATGCAGACGGTGAGCGGACGAGCGAGCGTCCATTTCATGTCCATGTGGATGCAAACCAGACGCAAAATTTAGCCTGAAATGCGTCCATGCGGACACTAAGTGGACAGACTTTGCAAATGCGAGCGCGCGTTAGGCTGTTGTATCTGCCTATTTCGGTCGAAACGGTCAGAAGCGGATCATTTGGGGTCGTGCTTGGAGTTAATCTTAGCCACTTAGAGAAAAGAAGGAAGAGAAATCTAAAGATTTTTCTCATTAGCCATCCGCTTTTTTTAGTTGAGCCATCTTCTTATCGGTCCCGTTCGATTGTTCCTATTTCTGTGGACTTGATAGAATAAAACGCGACTATAAAAAGTTCGGTTGTTGTGATGAGATCTGGCGGTTCTTATCTCTAGCTAAGAGCATCTCCAATAAATGGTACAAATTTTGGTGGTCCAAATCGGTAATGGTGCAAATTTGGAGCACCAAAATGTGCTTTTTACATCTCCAAAAACGGCTCAACTCCAATAGATGGTCCAAAACGAAGATGTAAAAAGAAAGAGCAACTCCAATAGATGGTCCAAAACGAAGATTAAAACGGCCAACTACTACTTCATCTCAACATAGTTCAAACATGAAATTCAACATAGTTTCATACACAAATTCAACTACTACTTATTCGAACTACTAGATGAAACTACTCCTCGTTGTGGAGCTGCGGAACTGCTCCCATAACTCGTCCTTGGTCGGGTCATCGCACCCCTCGTCCTCCTCCTCGGTGTCACCCCAGTCCTCATCCAACGACTCAATAGGGATCACAGTCGAGGGGCCGGCCTCGTCCTCCTTCTTCACTCCCTTATTTTTTGCCTTGACGTCGCGCTTTCAGTAGTGCTCCAGCTCGGCCTGGACGTACTACGGATGCTCTCTTGCAAACCAAGCCATCGCTGCCTCGTCGCTCTCGCCGGAAGCGACAACAATCGCCGATCTCTTCTTCGCCTTCTTAGCTGGCATCTCCTCCATCCGAATGCCCTGCGGCACGAGCCACTTCGCCACCGCCTAAGACTCGACCTCGGGAAGTTTAGGTCCGTCTTCGACCGTCCAGCACGCCACATCACCACGTCATAGGCACGCGCGGCGTCATCGCCGGTGGGATACGTGCCGAGCCACCAATGCTGCCCAGCGTCAGAGAACTCCACTCCGAAGTTCCCGGAGGGCTTCGCCCTCATCCGAAGAAACCGGACTTGCCCTTCGGCGTCTTCTTCGGCGACATCGGGGAGCAGGCGGCGGCCGAGCGGGCAGCGGGGCGGCGACGTGCAGCGCGGGGCAGAGGTGGACGGAGCGGGGCGGCGGACGGACCGGAGAGGAGGTGGACGGACCGGGGCCGGGCGGAGGATGGACCAGAGGCGGAGGCAGCCGGAGAGGAGGCGGGCGGGGTCGGGGCGGAGCGTAGGAGAACGCGATGGGGCGGCGCGACGGCAGGTGGCGGCCCAAGCGGGGTGGAATCAGTGGTGGGGGTCTGGATCTACAGCGGGGCGAGGCCTTAGAAAGTTAACATGTAACTCTTGCAAACTATTTGAAGAGCCCGTGCCAACGCACGGGCACTCTACTAGTCTTCATAGTCCAACAGTCCGGCTAAAGTATATAGTCCGGCTGTTGAGGACCCCTTAATCCAGGACTCCCTCAGTAGCCCCCGAACCAGGCTTCAATGACGATGAGTCCGGCGCGCAAATTGTTTTCGGCATTGCAAGGCAGGTTCTTCTCCAAATTTTAAGCACCTGTTGAGTAGTGTCCAGCTCCCCATAAATGTTGCACTCCTTGGCTTCCGCGCCTAATAATGGGTATCTTCCACGTGTCGAGCGAATGCGAGAAGCCGGGGCATTTTTACATTTTCCACCCTAGCCATGTGAGTAAATCGTCTATTAAAGAGACGGGGATTCGCAGATCCAGATCATACCATCCTCTCCCAGCGAGTATCCATCCGAGCGCGCCCGAAAAAATCCATTCCAACATGGCCGGCCATCGCAGCTCCTCCTCTTGCTCCCGTAGCCCTAAGCCCGACAATTGGAAGAAGTGTTCCATTCCTCACAGCCAATTAGTAGAGTTACAGACCCAGGGATCCCTCCCTCCAACGTATATGGTCCCCGTTCGAGCCGGGCTTGCCACCTACAATGGCGGGGAGCAAGCAGAGAGCTTTCCCAACCCATCCAAGGGGGAGCGGGTATGCCTTGTCCCTTACTTATTGAGAGGGCTTGGATTTCCAATTCATCCGTTCCTCCACGGGCTCCTGGAGTTCTACGGCCTCCAGCTGCATAACTTTACTCCCGCTTCCATATTACACATCGCTGGCTATGTCGCCCTCGGTGAGCTGTTTCTTGGCTGCGAAGCTCAATTCGAGCTATGGAAGAGGCTATTCTGCCTCGTATCTCGTACACAGGAGGGGTCAATATATCAGGTGGGCGGAGTCGAAATATGGCTCATCGCCGGGACCGGACACCTGTCCGGTACTCCAAAGAAGACATCCGAAGACTGGCCTTCGGAGTGGTTTTATATAGAGGACGTCCCCCTCCCGGACCCTATTTGGATGGGCCTTCCTGAGTTCGACAATGCTCACTTGAAGAAGCACCGCAACTGGCGCCCTCGGAGCCCTCAGGAGAAAGATAATGAGCAAGTCCTTTACCTGATGGGTCGGATACAGATGCTGGCCCAGTCAGGATTGACAACAATCGAGGTTATGTCAATATGTATAATGCGGGGGGTGCAACACTTCAATATCGGGGGCAACCCATGTGGCACTTCAACGGTGAAGACGATGCCACCCGCCACGGTCGTAAGGGACCGGACTCAGTCATTGCTCTAGCAAAGATTCTGTCCGATTTGTACAAAGGAGAGGAAGAGGAGTTCCTCCGCATCAAGCCACGGGATGGATTCTCCATGTACAACCCTCCAAGCTGGGGTGAGCTGTTACTTTTTACTCCCAACCTTCCCGCATTCTTCGTCATAAGTATTTACCTTGCCATTCCATAGCAGGAACTGCGAAAAGCTATAAGGGAGGTCCACAGCCTGCCTCCATAACCGGAGGACCCTAACCGGGCCCTCGACCCCAGACTTGAAGAAGATCTGGACACATTTGTGGAGCTTATTAACAAGACGTTCTATCAATTAAGCTGCGACGGTGCAATGGTGGCCATCAGAGCCTATTATCCGGGACTGCTCCCTGCATCACATGTAAGTAAAACCGGAGTCCTAACTTCCAAGAAGGATCCCTTTTTCTCCACTTCACCTACCACACACATATGGTGCTTTATAGGGAAGGCTCTCGGGATGCCAAACCCGCAGAGACTCACCAACAAGGGGCACCGAAGCCGGGTAGGCTTAAAAGGAAAGTGGTCAGGACTGAGACGCCGTCGCAGAGGTGTGAAAGAGAACCCCGCTCCGTGGTGGTCGTCTTTTAAAATATAATTAAGCCCATGTTTCCTAGTAGTAAAAACGCTCACCGGACTATATCCGGGGAGGTTGCCGGTCACGCCTCCACCAGCCGGGCTCCAGGGCCGGACTTAGGGGCGAACGCTCACATGGGGCCGACGCTGGATGTTCCTCCTATGGAGGATGCAGATAGGTTATCCGCTACAAATTCCGAGGTGGAGAGCGCCATGAATCACAGGCGTCGTCGGGCCGTACTCCGTGACGCTTGTTTCTCCCAAGAGGCGTTTGATGCCTTCAACTCAGGAGACACGTACATCCGAGCTGCTCAAAATGGTCTTGCCAGAGCCACGGTGTCGGTGCCAAAACCGGCGGATCTCGGGTAGGGGGTCCCGAACTGTGCGTCTAGGCGGATGGTAACAGGACACAAGGGACACGATGTTTTTACCCAGGTTCGAGCCCTCTCGATGGAGCTAAAACCCTACTCCTGCTTGATTAATATTGATGATATGGTTAGTACAAGAGTAGATCTACCACGAGATCAAAGAGGCTAAACCCTAGAAGCTATCCTATGGTATGATTGTTAGTCGTCCTACGGATTAAAACCCTCCGGTTTATATAGACACCGGAGAGGGTTTGGGTTACACAGAGTCGGTTACAATGGTAGGAGATCTACATATCCGTATCGCCAAGCTTGCCTTCCACGCCAAGGAAAGTCCCATCCGGACACGGGACGAAGTCTTCAATCTTGTATCTTCATAGTCCAGGAGTCCGGACAACGGTGATAGTTCGGCTATCCGGACACCCCCTAATCCAGGACTCCCTCAGTAGCCCCTGAACCAGGCTTCAATGACGACGAGTCCGGCGCGCATATTGTCTTCGGCATTGCAAGGCGGGTTCCTCCTCCGAATACTTCATAGAAGATTTTGTACACAAGGATAGTGTCTGGTTCTGCAAAATAAGTTCCACATACCACCGTAGAGAGAATAATCTTTACACAAATTCAATCTACTGACGTATTCTGCGGCGTGATGTCACACCACGGCCAAGCCTTTATTGGAATCGTTTTTACTGTCCCACCTCAGCGTGTTTAGCGAGGCGGTTTCTTTGGCACGTCTTGTCAAAGCAGAGATCGTGGTCCCTTATTCCGAGATTCTCATTAATACAGGTGTGGGTAACCCAGTCGTGCCCGTTGGCATGCCTCCTCTATCGAAGGCGAGTCCTGAACGGTCACGGGGAGGGCTCTTGGTATTCAACCTCTTTATAACGAGACCAAGGCCCGCTCCTTTCTTTCAATCTCAATCGAATCCTCCCCTCGCCTCAAGTTCCAACACCCAAAGCTCTAGATTCAGGCGCTTCGGTCCTCCGAGGATGTCCGGCTCCGACCTGCAAGGCCGGTGGATGCCTTCCTCCATCATGGAAGAAGACGTGCTAAAGCTGAGAGACGCCCGGTATCTAACCGGCGAGATTTCGCACAGGCTGCCTGCCCAAGGGCAAGTTATTCCCACTCCCAAGCCTGGTGAGAGCGTGGTGTTCATACCTCACTTCCTTCGGGGGTTAGGCTTCCCGACGGACCCCTTCGTGAGGGGGCTCATGTTTTATTATGGGCTAGAATTTCATGACTTGGATCCGGAGTCCATCCTCCACATCTCATCGTTCATTGTCGTATGTGAAGCCTTCCTCCGCATTACCCCTCACTTTGGGTTGTGGCTCAAAACCTTCAAAGTGGAACCTAAGATGATCGAGGGGCAGCAGGCAGAGTGCGGAGGGGCTGTTATAAGCACGAACATTGACGCTCCATGGCCCGAGGGCTCTTTTCAAGAGGAGCTCAGTCTGTGGCAACTAGAGTGATTTTATATCACAGCTCCTAGGGGCACCAAATGGGTGGTGCCACCTGCCTTTCGCTTGGGTCCTCCATCCCTGCTGGCGTCATGGGTCAATAAAGGGCTCGACTGGGGGCCATCCAAGGACGTGCCCTTGTTGCAGGGTCGTATTCGAGACCTCCTAGAGAGAGAGATCAATCTGGTCGTAGTAGCGCAGGTCATGCTGATTCGTCGCACCCTGCTCTGCAAACGTCGCCTCCCTCCACCTGTGGGAGTTCAATCCGGAGGGACCACGAGCTCTCCAACATTTTATGGGCGTAACGCCCGTGGAGATGTACCAACTGTTCTTCGAATCACGAGCAATGTGTCCGAACTTGACCGAGGACGCAGGTCTGAGCTGCAATCGCCCGGATACTCAAGTAAGTAGTCCTGTAACCAGACATGCTATCTGTATATCTATCATAAACTTGCTTTTAAAAGAGTTGTCCCTTGAACAGGATTGGATAGCGAAAGCAAAACTGATCTGGTGTCCGGCCCCCCTCCCTGAGACCACGCTGGATCCTGTGTTAACCAGGATGCTAAAGGCTGCGCCTTTTGAAGAAGGCAAAGGGGGGAACAAGGGAGCTACTTCCTCCACGAAGGAGTTTATCAAGAAAGGAGGGATCGAGAATCCCTCCCTTTAAGGGGAGAAGAGGACCGCTTCTGAAGATCCGGAGACCAAGGCCTCGAAGCGGGGGAAGAAATCTTCGCCAGAGGGCCCTGCGCCGGGAGACGCCCTGGCCACACTATTTCCCCAAGGAGATCAGCCCTCCAACGAGCCGTATGTAAAGAGGGGCATTTTCTTAAAATGAGAGACATCCCTGTTTTATTTCTGAAGAGAACCGAAATTTTTCCTTGTAGTTCGGATCTCAACCCCTCTCAGCAGAGCTCGTCTTCAGGGGATCTTGATCCGGAGATGATGGAGAGTGAAACGCCTCCCCTGCAGAACCGTCATGCGAGACGGACAACCCTGAGGTGTCGTGGTGGAGGGTTTCTCCGAATCCGGCGGGGCCCGAAGGCAGTCGTATGTCCCCTCAAAGCCCTCCATGTCCGGCCTTCAAAAAAGGCCATCAGACGAGTCCGGCACCAACTGGTGTATGGTCGGAGGAGCTGAAAGATCTGCTCGGGCGAGCGTCTATCTCGGAAGATCACCGTGCACTAATGGGTACGGTGATTGAAAGGATTTCATCCACTGAAAGTGGATTGCATGACGCCGTCATAAGTTTACTGACGGGTTTTGAGGTACGCAAAATGATGTACCTTCTGACAGTTTTGCATATAGAATGCCCCCTGTATAGATAGTAGCCCCTGAGTCTCGGTGCGTTGTCAAAAATGACAGTGCGCCGAGGATCGTAATCCCAGGTATAAATGCGCTCTTCCTATGTAGGTGGCGAAGCGTCCGGTGGCAAGCCAGGCTGATGAATTTGCCGAACTAAAGCGGCAACTTGACGTGGTGGATTCTGATATCGCGCTTGTCAACAAGCGGCTTGACGAGTCACAAGGTATGCAGCTTCTCCGTGGACACCCGGTAAGGTAGCTCAATGTCTGTGCCTTACAACATGTATGCTACGTAGATGGCGTCGCTGCCGTGGAGAACCTTCGGGCGGAACTCGCCCGAGCCAAGGAGCAAGCCCGAAAAAGTCATGCGGCTGCCTTAAAAGCGGCCGAAGAGCTGAGAGCCGAACAGGCTGCTCACTGCCGAAGCAAGAAAGAAATGGCCGAGATGGCCGTAAATTTGAAGAATGCTACCGACCGTTGCGAGCTTCTTGAAAAAGACAGTCGAGCGGAACAAGAGGACCTGAAAAAGGCCGCTACTGAGGCCAAGGATGCTCGCTCTGCGATGAGAGCTATGAAAGAGGAGCTACGTCAGGCCGAAGATATTGCGGCTGGAAAGCCTTTTCTGCTGCGGAGGAAATTCACGGATCCCAAGTATGCTCAGTTGGGCTAGCTGTGGGGTGCGGAGGATGCTTATCTGGACTTGGCGGCGAGTGCGGCACACACGGCCGAACACTTCCGAGGCCAAAAGGATCACGGAATGGAAGAGCTTTTTTGGTTGCAGTTCCATAGTCCAGAGCGTCCGCTTCCATTGACCGATCATTTGGCCGAATGGGCTGAGCTGAATAGGTTGTCCGGACTTTCCATGAAGGATGTCATGACTCATTTGTGGCCGAAGAGGCCCGATCCGAAGAGTTATATTGGCTTGGTGTAGCAGTTCCTTGGTGCGGTGCCGCGTATTAGTGCAATGAAGCAGTCAGCATGCATAGAGGGTGTGCGGATGGCTCTTGCCCATGTCAAGACATACTGGGCGGAGATGAAGGCCACCAACGTTGCATCCCAGGTTTCGGATAGAAGCCGAGTACCTGTCGAGCACTATTTTGAGGAAGTCCTGCAGGGCGCTCATTTAATAGAGACGCAGTGCTCGAAGGATATTATGTTCAAATGACATGTATGATTTGTGAAACAATGTTTCCATATAATATAAGGGCTTTTTATACTTGTGCGTTCAAGTATTAAAATACCTCATGTGCGGCCGTTAATGTATATGCGTATATAACCTGAAAGATGGCAGTCTTCGGCTTCAGCCCCCACGCACATAGTGCGGGGGTGTTTGCAAAAAAGGTGCATTTTCACACTTAATCCAATGTTTTGGTCCTGTAAAGGAGGTGATAGCGTAGCAAACTAGGCAACCGGACTATAATGCTTTATCACTTTCACTTAGCCATAAGAGTTCGATGGTGGGGCTATACTATAGCCCCTAGGGGCACCGCGCTCTCCTGAATTCGGGGCGCGTATGTGCTTGACCGGGAAACGGTCCTTCGTTAATGCAGAGGAATTCTAAACATTCCTGTGGGTCATCGAGTGGTTGACCAGTCTCACGTAGGGCTAGGAAAAAAGCTCGAAGCTCGCGAGCTAAACAAGTAGCTCGTGACTCGGCTCGAATCGACTCGAACTCGAAGAATAACGAGTCGAGACGAGCTTTAGTTTAAGATCGTTTATAGACCATGTTAAATGAGCCAATCTCACGAGTACTCGTGTAACTCGTTAGGCTCGCTACAATAGATCAGCCACTCCCAATAAAAAGAAAGATCAGCCACTAAACAGCCTACGTCCCAGGCGCACAACCCAAGGCCCAACCGTTGAAGGCCTAGCCTCCTAGGAGACTCATGCGTTACAAGGAAATTATAATTGTTTAGTGATATATATGTTTAATATATACATAATCATTTTTATCTTATTTGAGGGTTTTATGTTTATATCTTTAACGAGCTTAACAAGCTAAACGAGCCAGCTCGCGAGTTATACGAGTCGAGCCAATCTTGGGTTTGAGCTCGTTATAGTAACGAGTCGAGTCGAGCTAGCTCGTTAACGAAACGTGCTCTAGCGAGTCGAGCCGAGCTGGCTCGACTCGGCTCGAATTCCAGCCCTAGTCTCACGCTATATCATGACAGTCAGTTTTCGGCTTTCTCTACTGAGGTGCTCACCAGGCCGAACCCGGGCACAATCGTAGTAGTTCTCCTGGTGCCGCGTTAGCCGATAGGGCGTAACGTAAGGCAGCAAAACACAGGAGCCGGGCAAACCCAACATTTGACCAAAGACATGATTCGGAGCTAATGCATATAAGGCCTAACTCGAGACGCCGAACACTCCCTAAGGTATTCGGTATTTATGAAAACGGGCAGAACAATGCCCTATGGCCCTGGTGTCCAGGTACGCACAAAAAATTCTGACGTGGTCGATGCCAAAACGCCAGCCTCCTCCTCGGTTATAGCAAGAAACCGGGGGATGTGTATCAACAAGAGACAGTAAAAAAGGTTTACGCAGGGTCTTAATCTGAAAAGAATCCTTGCAACGGGTCCCTACTGCACGTCTGTGCCTGTGTCTCCGTTGTGCCGTATCCTGGACGGGTGTAGCACAGTGTTCATCTGTAAAGGAGAAGAATTTAGTTGAAGAAAGATCGTGCGAAAAATGTACTTTATATTAAATAAACGGAGTATGATTCGAAAAGCGAATAAAATTGAGCTTTATTGTCTCTTGTTGTACATGCATGCAGCCCCTTGTACGGGGGTGTGCGGCTAGTAGGCCTTCATATGTTTAAGCCGGACTCGTCTAGCCGTGTCCGGGGTCCAAATGACCTGTTCAGGTGCTTGGTTTAGCGGAGCCGGGTTAGTGTGTGACTGTCCAGGCAGTCTCACGTTCTTCCGTGCTCGAGCAACACTTGATTTTTCCCTTTAATGAGATGATGCCGCGTGGACCAGGCATTTTAAGTGTAAGAGATGCATAATGCGGTATTGCGTTAAAGCGGGCGAAAGCTTCGCGTCCCAATAGTGCTTGATAGCTACTTTTGAATGGGGCGATATGGAAGGTTAACTTTTCGCGGCGGAAGTTATCGGATGAGCCGAACACAACTTCTAGCAGTAGGGAGCCCGTACAATGGGCATATAGGCCTGGCATTACCCCCTTGAAGGAGGTGTTGCTGTGGCGAATTTTTGTTGGGTCTATCCCCATTTTGCGGATTGTGTCCTGATATAGCAGGTTTAGATCACTACCGCCGTCCATTAGGACTTCTGTGAATTGGAGTCCGTCGATTATAGGATCTAATATCAGGGCAGTCCATCCTGCGTTCCGGATACGTCCGGAGTAATCCTGATGATCAAAGGTGATTGGTTTTGACAACCAATGTCGGGACTCCGCTGGGATAGGCTGTGTAGCGCGTATTTCTATGGGCGCCATTCTGATTTTCCCTTTTGTCACTTGAAGTGAGTTTATTGTTTTGACTTCTTGTGGGAAATTCTTTTGTTTTCCGGTGCTCTGCTTGTGGGGTTCATCATCGTCCTCGCTTGGTGTGTCGAGCCCCTTGTGTTTGACATTGAGTTTGCCGGACTGCTTGAAGACCCAACAATCTCTGTGGGTATGGTTTGCAGGCTTCCCGGGGGTACTGTGGATTTGGCATATTTGGTCCAAGATTTTGTTTAAGTTGGATAGCTCGTGGCTGTTATCCTTGAGGGGCCGTTTTTTATGATTCTGCCGAGAGCTTTTGAATCCGGGTTGACCTCCGTGCTCTTCGGGCTGTTTCCCCTTGTCCGGCACTGGTCCTTGCTGCATCGTGGTTTCCCGTTTCCATCTCTGACTCCGAATGTACTTGGGTCGCTGGTACTACATCTTGCCAGCCAACTATCCTCTCCCGCGCAAAAACGGGTCATGAGGCTTGTTAGTGTGGCCATTGTTCTTGGCTTTTCCTGGCCAAGGTGCCTGGCAAGCCATTCATCTCGGATGTTGTGTTTGAAAGCTGCTAAGGCCTCGGCGTCCGGACAGTCGACTATTTGGTTCTTTTTGGTGAGGAACCTGTTCCAGAATTTGCGGGCTGACTCTCCGGGTTGTTGAGTTATGTGACTTAAATCGTCTGCATCCGGAGAGCGGACATAAGTCCCTTGAAAATTTGCCCGAAAAGCATCCTCGAGCTCTTCCCAACTTCCAATGGTATTTTCAGGGAGGCTTTTAAGCCAGTGCCGTGCTGGCCCTTTGAGCCTGAGGGGTAAGTATTTTATGGCGTGGAGATCATCTCCTCTAGCCATGTGTATGTGGAGGATGTAATCCTCAATCCAGACTCCCGGGTCTGTTGTTCCGTCGTATGCCTCTATGTTTACGGGTTTAAATCCAGCTAGGAATTCGTGATCCAGCACCTCATCGGTGAAACATATGGGGTGTACGGCTCCCCTATATTTGGGTGTGCCGTGATGTCCGGATATTTGGCGTGTTGCATTGCTTAGAAGAGCTTGCTTTCTTGGCCCGTAGATGGACCTAACTGTGCCATCCTTTTGATGCGAATCCTTATGCGGATCGCGTGCCGGCTTGTGTGCGGCGCCGCTTGTCGCTCTATGCTTGTCATGTGGTCGTCCATTCGACCGGGCGGCCTCTTTGTTCTTTGATTGCGGGGGCTCTAAGGCCTCCTCATCGAATTTGGGCAGTAGTTTGCGCTTCGGGTAGCTCTTTGTTTAGCGACTGTCGCCGTATTTGTCTACGGTGTTGAGTACTTTGCTCCATATGATTCTCAGTGCATCTTCCGCTGTTTTGAGCTTCCACTTCTATTTTTTTAGGCTACGCCCAGTGGCGACAAGCCTTTTGTGGAGGTTCTTCTGCTCCAACAACTTGTCCGGTGTGAGGTCGTCCGGACTGTTATCTTCGCCGGGGACGGATTGTTTATCCAAGTTGTCCTGTTCGGACGGTTGTTCCATGGCATGTTCGTCGTCCACCGGTTCGACCTGCTCTATGGCTGGGTCTGTATGGCCGCCGTCTTTGTCGAGGCGGGACTTGGTGCAGCGCTTTCGTCCCTGTCTTGACTGCTTTTCGAGGGATTTATCCTTCATAGCGTCCCGTTGTTCCTCGTCGTCACTTCCTTTAGGTGTATCCACCATGTATACATCGTGAGATGGGGTGGCTGTCCAGTACCTGCTGGTTCGTGGTTATATCCTACATCGTCATCCATACCGTCGATGTCTTCGGAGTCGAAATTGAGCACGTCGTTTAAACTTTCGATAGTGGCTATGAAGTGGGTGGTGGGTGGGTGTTGAATTTCTTTGTCGTCCGCATCCCAACCTTCCTGACCATAGTCCGGCCAGGGCTCTCCTGATAAAGAGAGGGACTTTAGTGAATTCAGTATGTCGCCAAAGGGCGAGTGCTGAAAGATGCCCGCGGCA
Organism: Triticum dicoccoides; assembly: GCF_002162155.2. Lineage (NCBI taxonomy): Eukaryota > Viridiplantae > Streptophyta > Magnoliopsida > Poales > Poaceae > Triticum > Triticum dicoccoides. Next base: position 696,138,292 of record NC_041383.1, on the reverse strand, counting down.
GTGAACTCCATAACCGGCGCCCAATCGGATTTGATTGGCAGGGGCGCGGGAGGTTCGGAGTCCGTAGAGGAGTCCGGCACCTCGGAGTCACGGGCTTTGCAAAGGACAGGGACGGTGTTTGGCTCAATCGCCACAGATATCGTAGCCCCCGAGGCGGTGTCCAGCCACTCGTCCTTGATCGGCGAAGTTGGCTCCGAGCTAAGGGTCGGAGCGGACTCTGGTGCGGCCTCCATGGGACTGTTCGCCGGCAGAGCTAGATCATACCCATCGAGATAGTGCGGCGCGCTTGGCTGTGGCTCGAATCCGTCGAAGATCAAGTCTCCGCGGATGTCAGCCGTGTAGTTCAAACTCCCAAATCTGACCTGATGGCCAGGGGCGTAGCTTTCGATCTGCTCCAGATGGCCAAGCGAATTGGCCCGCAGTGCAAAGCCGCCGAATACGAAGATCTGTCCGTGGAGAAAAGTCTCGCCCTGGACCACGTCGATGTTGATGATCGAAGGATCCATTGGGACTAAAGGTGACGACACAGAGGAACTCTCAATTAAAGCACCAATGTCAGTGTCAAAACCGGCGGATCTCTGGTAGGGGGTCCCGAACTGTGCGTCTAGGCGGATGGTAACAGGAGACAAGGGACACGGTGTTTTTACCTAGGTTCGGGCCCTCTCGATGAAGGTAAAACCCTACTCCTGCTTGATTAATATTGATGATATGGGTAGTACAAGAGTAGATCTACGACGAGATCAAAGAGGCTAAAGCCTAGAAGCTATCCTATGGTATGATTGTTATTCGTTCTACGGACTAAAACCGTCCGGTTTATATAGACACTGGAGAGGGTTAGGGTTACACAGAGTCGGTTACAATGGTAGGAGATCTACATATCCGTATCGCCAAGCTTGCATTCCACGCCAAGGAAAGTCCCATCCAGACACGGGACGAAGTCTTCAATCTTGTATCTTCATAGTCCAGGAGTCCGGCCAACGGTGATAGTTCGGCTATCCGGACACCCCCTAATCTAGGACTCCCTCACACGGACCAGTATGTAAAGGATATATGGGTAAGAAAATCTAATAATTATGTATATCAGTAGCCCCTGAGACTTGAAACACTTGGTACGACTGATTTAAGGATCATTGTTTGCATAGGTTCTTACGGAGAAGAATACCAGGTTGTCTCGAGAGCTGGAGGAGTGTAAAGCCCAGCTTTGGGCCACGGTTGCCATGGTGAAGGAGTTCGAGAAGGCCCCATCAGGTAAGACTTGCTTTTATTGCAAAGAATGTCGTGTACAAGGTAGTATGCGGCATGCGTGCAAATCTAATAATAGATTCTGCAGATGACTCCAAATTGAATCCGGAGTTCATGCGAGGGGATGAGCAACATGCTAACCGACAGCTAAAGGCTGGTGAGCACGTGCTTACATGGGTTAGGCTGGAGAAAAACGAGCTCCAAGATGCCAATACCCGGCTGGGCGTTGAACAGAAAGATGTTCGAGCCCAGATTGCTGACTCCGTGAAGGAGAATAAGAGGCTTCGACGTGACATTTTTAGTAAGTGCTTGAACGAAATGTAAAAGAGTTCGGCGAAGAAATCGACTAGCAGAGTTATATCTGTAGGTGTGCTGACGGGTCGTCCCGTGGAGGAGATGCCCGGTGTCGGTGTCAAAACCGGCGGATCTCGGGTAGGGGGTCCCGAATTGTGCGTCTAGGCGGATGGTAACAGGAGACAAGGGACACGATGTTTTTACCCAGGTTCGGGCCCTCTCGATGGAGGTAAAACCCTACTCCTGCTTGATTGATATTGATGATATGGGTAGTACAAGAGTGGATCTACCACGAGATCAAGGAGGCTAAAACCCTAGAAGCTAGCCTATGGTATGATTGTTGTAATGGTTGTTTGTCCTACGGACTAAAACCCTCCGGTTTATATAGACACCGGAGAGGGCTAGGGTTGCATAGAGTCGGTTACAATGGTAGGAGATCTACATATCCGTATCGCCAAGCTTGCCTTCCACGCCAAGGAAAGTCCCATCCGGACACGGGACGAAGTCTTCAATCTTGTATCTTCATAGTCTTGGAGTCCGGCCGACGATGATAGTCCGGCTGTCCGGACACCCCCTAGTCCAGGACTCCCTCAGTAGCCCCCGAACCAGGCTTCAATGACGATAAGTCCAACACGCATGTAGTCTTCGGCGTTGCAAGGCGGGTTCTCCTTTAAGTTCCATGTACCTGCCGAACAGTGTCCGGTTTCCTTATCAATGTCGCACTTCTTGGCTTCCACGCCCAATAATGGCCTTCTTCCACGCGTCGCACGAATGCGAAAAGCCAGGGTATCTTTTATGTTTTACCCCCTAGCTGTGCAAATAATCTGCCTATAAGAGATGCAAGAATCCAGATCCAAATCACACCATCTTCCTTCCGCGAGTACTCATCGGAGCGCTTCCGACCAAGAATCCATTCCAACATGGACCATCGACGCGGCTCCTCTTCTCGCGCTCCCAGCCCTCTGCCAGGAGATTGAAGGAGATGTTCTGTCCCACACAATGAGCTGGTGACGCTCCAAGCGGAGGGATATCTCCCTCCGTCCTTCATGGTTCCGGTTCGAGCCGGGCTGGCCACCTACAAAGGTGGGAAGCAAGTGGAGGCTACCCCAAGTCCCAACAAAGGGGAGCGGGTATGCTTCGTCCCCTATCTGATAAGAGGGCTCGGATTTCCTGTACATCCGTTCCTCCGCGGGCTCCTAGAGTTCTACGGACTCAAGCTCCATCACCTCACGCCCGCCTCTATCTTGCATATTGCAAGTTACGTAGCTCTTTGCGAGCTATTTCTGGGCGTCGAGCCCCATTTTGCATTGTGGAAGAGGTTGTTCTGCCTTGGACCCTGCTCTCACGAGGGGTCCATATATCAAGTGGGCGGTGCCGAAATATGGCGCATTGCCGGGACTGGATATCCATCCGGAACCCCTAAGAAGGCATCCAAAGACTGGCCCTCAGAATGGTTTTACGTAGAAGACGCTCCGCTACCGGACCCTGTTCGGATCAGCCTCCCAAAGTTCGGTAATGCTCCTCTGAAGAAACGCCTTAGCTGGCGCCCACGGAGCCCCCAGCCGGAGGAAGACAAGAGCGTCCATTATTTGATGGGCCGGATAAGGTTACTGGCCCATTCTGGGTTGACCATGATTGGAGTCATGGCAACATGCATTATGCGAGGGGTGCAGCCGCTACAATACAGGGGCCACCCTATGTGGGATTTCAACGGGGAGGACGATGCCACCCGTCATGGCCGCAAAGGGCCGGGATCGGCCGAAGACCTGGCGAAGATCCTGTCCGGCCTGTACAAGGGGGAGAAGGAGGATTTCCTCCAGACGACCCCGTTGAACGGGTTCTCCATGAATAACCCTCGTCATTGGGTAAGCAAACACTTTGTATGCTTGACCAATGGTTTTTAAGTTTCTTATATTATGCTTTCGACACAGGAGCTGCGTCGGATTGTGGAGGGCATGCTAAGTCCAGCTCCGCAACCCGAGGATCCAGAGAGATCCCAGGATCCGGACTCCAAAGAGGACCCGGACATTAAGGTGGAGCTAATCGACGGGGTGTTCCACTAGCTCAGCATGGATAACGCTTTAGTCGCCATTACGGCTGACTACCCCGGACTATATCCGGCTTCCCAGGTGATTGCGACCGAAGTCCGGACACCATTATTTCTTCCTTACTCATTTCTGACCACCGTATACGATGGTGCTTTGCAGGAGGCGCCTTCAAGGCGGGAAGCCGAGCCCACGGCGGCTGACCAACAAGGGTCAGTCCGGTCCAGTAGGCGGAAGAGGAGCGCGGCGCGGATTGAAACGTCACCGCAAAGGTATAGCTCATGGTCCGTTTATTTAGAGCAACGTTCCTAGGAAGCGTTTGAATGCTCATGACTTTTGTAGGAGAAAAAGCGCCCGCCGGACTGCGGGCGTAGAGGTTGCCAACCCAACCTCTACCAGCCAGGCTCCAGCACCTGGTCTAGAGGGGGAGGCGAGCGCAAGGCGCGAGCCGGATACTCCTCCAACGGAAGATGCCGACTGACTGTCCGCCACCAAGTCTGAGGTGGAGAGCGCCATGAACCACAGGCGCCACCGGACAGTTTTTTGTGATGCGTGCTTCTCCCCTGAGGCGTTGAATGCCTTTAACGCGGTGGACGCGCACCTCCGTGCTGCTCAAGATGGTTTAACCAGAGCCACGGAGCAGTATGTAAAAGACATACGGGTAAGCGAATTCAATAGTTGTATATACCAGTAGCCCCCGAGACTTAAAGTAGTTATCTTAACTGATTTAAGGATCATTTGAAACGCAGGATCTTATAGAGAAGAATACCCAACTGTCTCAGGAGCTACAAGAGTGTAAGGCCCAACTTGAGGCCGCACTTGCTGCCGCAGGAGGAAGCACGGAGACCCCACCTGGTAACACATTATTTTAAAAAGATAAGTGGTGTGCGGCTTGCGCGCAAGTCTGATAATGACATTGCAGGTGCTGCCGGACAAGATCCGGACATGCAAGAACTACTGCGTCAGCTGAAGGCTGGCGAGAGGGTGCTGAACAAGGTGCAGCAGGAAAGGAACAAGCTCCAGGATGCCCACGCCCAGCTTGGAGAAGAGCTGAAAGGTGTTCGGGCCGAGCTGTTTGGCTCCGTTAAGGAGAATCAGCGGCTTCGTCGCGGCATCTATAGTAAGTGCTTGAACGAACTCCTTTGAAAAGAAGAGTTCGGCAAGGAAGTCAATTGACAAAATATTTCTATAGGTATACTCACAGGTCGCCCTGCGGAGGAGATGCCCGTATCAACGGGTGATCAACTTCCCGAGCTGTTGCAACTGCTCGAACGAGTTCGGCAGGCAATGAGCGGCATCGTCCAGGCTTTATGGCCAGCCCTCTCCCTACCCGAGGGCCTTGGGGAGCTTGCGGAGAACCTTCAGGGAGTGCGGCAGCGCTTCCGTTTATGGAAGATTTCGGCCTGCCGCCAAGGTGCCAGGGAGGCCTGAGCCATGGTGAAGACGCGGTACAAGAAGGCGGATCCCAACCACATGGCCAAAGTCGGACCTGTTGGGCCTGATGGGAAGGAGATCCCTGTGAGTTTAGTATACGACCAAGTAGAGTTGGCCGCTAAATTTTCCCAACGGGACTGTAAATTAGACAGCCTGTTAGACGGGATTGAGGAGGAATACAATCAGTCGATTTGACAATGTATTTTAAAATGACATGTAAAATGCCTTCTAGCCGGATTGTAGATCGTTTGTCTTTGCCGACCTTTTCGCTTCGACCTCGGGACCCCAGAGTCAGGAGTGTGTCCGAATACCTTCTCGGTTAAGAAAGAACCGGGGCATGCATGGAGACCAGGCGTAGGGGTCATTAGTGCTTTATCAGGAAAGTGCCCAACTAGTTATGTTATATTACATGGTTAGTAAGAAACTTCTTCCAGGGAGAATAGTTCCGTTAAGGGTTCCTTTCCCTGGGAGGCATGCCCTAAAGTGCATGTCCAGACTGCGAAAAGAGCAGAAAAACATCTGGGGGCAGATAAATAAGTATGTAAAAAAATCATCTTTCAAGTCACCGACCGAATATTCCCTTAAGAACGCTAGCTTTCAGCTTCACCCAGTCTGAGGTACACATCCGGCTGACCCGGCAGTAACAATCGCAGAGGTGCTCCCTTTACCTCCTAGCCAAACAATCGGGAACGTAGGGGTAAGCACAGGAGCCAGGCAACCCAGCTTGGCCAAAACTTAAGTCATATCGATGCATATAATGGTGAATAAAAGGTACATGTGGAAGTTTGACACATGTGCTGGGCATGAAGCCCTTATAATTAAGCTTCTGGTAAAGAAGCCCCCAGGTATAATGAGTGCGGATGGCATGTCAAGTGTGTGCGAACAATGCGCAAGTAGGCCTTTAAGGGCTTTTTAGGAAAAGGGGTGAGAGAAAAAAGGGAAACAAAAGATAGCTGAAGTGTAAAAATTTGGACGGGGGAAGGGGACGAACTCTTAGTCCGGCGCTAGGCATAGAATCTTCGGAGGCGGGCTGCGTTCCATGGGTTCGGCTCGAGTCGGTTGTCCGACGCATTTCGTAGACGGTACGCTCCGCCGGTCAAGACTTGATCGATAATGAAGGGGCCTTCCCATTTGGGCTTGAGCTTGTCCTTTTTCTTGTCCGGCATGCGTACATTGTAAGTCTTGGCCCGTACTTCTCTGCTTTGATATCTTCGAGCCTGCTGCTGATAGAATGCGGAACGAGACTTGGCGACGTCGCGTTCTTCCTCCAATGCGTCCAAGCTGTCCTGCCGATCCAGCTCGGCTTCTCTTTCTTTGTACATGCGCACTCGAGGTGAGTCATGAATGATGTCGCAGGGCAGAACTGCTTCTGCGCCGTATACCATAAAAAATGGTGTGAATCCAGTAGTTCGGTTGGGCGTTGTCCGCAGCCCCCCAGAGTACGGAGTCGAGCTCCTCTACCCAGTGCGTGTCAGATTTCGTAAGTGACCGCACTAGTCTGGGTTTGATGCCGTTCATTATTAGACCATTTGCTCGTTCCACTTGACCGTTGGTTTGAGGATGATAGACTGAAGCGTAATGGAGCTTAATGCCCATATTTTTGCACCATGATTTAACCTCGTCGGCTGTGAAGGTCGTGCCATTATCGGTGATGATGCTGTGGGGGACACCATAACGGTGTACTACCCCGGATATGAAGTCTATCACTGGTCCGGACTCTGCCGTTTTAACTGGCTTGGCCTCTATCCATTTGGTGAATTTATCCACCATGACCAATAGGTACCTTTGCTTGTGGGTTCCCCCTTTAAGGGGTCCGACCATGTCAAGCCCCCAGACCGCGAACGGCCAGGTAATGGGTATAGTTTTGAGGGCGGTGGGTGGCATATGGCTCTGATTAGCAAAGAGCTGACAACCGACGCATCTTAGGACTAAGTCTCGCCCTTCCTCTTTGGAGATACACCTTTGAAGGACTCTGGTTGTGCTTTTCTTATAGAGTTCTCCCTCATGGACCTTGTAGGCTTTGGATCGCCGAACAATGCAGCGGGCCTCATTTTGGTCTTCGGGAAGTTCCTGCCTAAGCAAGTAGGCTAAGAATGGCTCTGTCCACGGGGCGATTACTACCATTATGTCATGGGTTGAAGGTGTTATTTCATCGGGTGAATCACCGATTATGTCAGATTGCTCTGTGTTGGTTGGTGCGGCTGCTTCCGGTTTGTTATTTCCGGACTGCTCTTCCCATAGTACGGATGGCTTAAACAGCCGTTCCAGGAAGATGTTTGGAGGGACAGCGTCACGTTTTGCGCCGATGCGTGCCAATATGTCGGCCGCTTGGTTGTTATCCCTGGCTACGTGGTGGAATTCAAGTCCTTCGAACCGAGCTGGCATTTTAAGGACAGCGTTATGATAGGCTGCCATTTTCGGATCCTTGGCGTCAAAGTCTCCATTTACTTGGAATATTGCGAGGTTTGAGTCCCCGCGCACCTCTAGGCGTTGAATGCCCATGGAGATTGCCATTCGGAGGCCATGTAAGAGGGCCTCGTACTCGGCTGCGTTGTTGGAGTCCGTGTACATTATCTGAAATATGTATTGGACTGTGTCCCCGGTTGGGGACGTCAATACGACGCCAGCCCCCAATCCGGCCAACACTTTGGAGCCGTCGAAGTGCATAATCCAATTGGAGTATGCGCCGTACTCTTTAGGGAGTTCGGCTTCAGTCCACTCAGCGACAAAGTCAGCCAAAACTTGCGACTTTATAGCTCGCCGAGGTTTGTAAGTTATATCGAATGGTAAGAGCTCAATGGCCCATTTTGCAATCCTGCCTGTCGCGTCGCGGTTGTTTATAATGTCATTTAGGGGTACTTCGGAGGCCACTGTTATCGAACACTCTTGAAAGTAGTGTCGGAGCTTCCGGGATGCCATGAACACTACATACGCTATCTTTTGATAGTGCGGGTAACGGGACTTGCAGGGAGTTAAAACAGTGGATACGTAGTACACTATTTTTTGAAGAGGGGATTTATGCCCTTCTGTCTCTCGTTCTACGACGAGTAATGCGCTTACAACTTGATGTGTTGCCGCGATGTATAACAACATTGGTTCACCCAGGTTAGGCGCAGCCAGGACCGGATTTGTTGCCAATATGGCCTTTATTTCATCGAGTCCGGCAGTGGCAGCATCCGTCCACTCGAAGTGTTCGGTGCGTCTCAGGAGGGGATAGAGGGGCAATGCCTTTTCTCCCAAACGGGAGATAAAGTGGCTTAGAGCCGCCACTCATCCAGTCAATTTTTGTATCTGTTTGAGGTCTTTTGGAATATCCAGCTGTGATAGAGCTTGGATCTTGGACGGGTTCGCTTCGATTCCTCTATCGGATACAATGAAGCCCAGGAGCTTTCCGGCTGGTACGCCGAAAACGCATTTCTCCGGATTCAGCTTGATGTCATATGCTCGGAGGTTGTCGAATGTGATCCTCCAATCGTCTACTAGAGTTTCGACGTGTTTGGTTTTGACGACTACGTCGTCTACGTATGCCTGTACTGTTTTGCCGATCTGGGTGGCCAAACATGTCTGAATCATGCGCTGATATGTTGCGCCAGTGTTTTTAAGTCCGAAGGGCATCGTGTTGAAGAAGAATGGTCCATATGGATTAATGAATGCCGTTGCGGCTTGGTCCGCTTCCGCCATCTTGATTTGATGGTAGCCGGAGTATGCGTCCAGGAAGCACAATGAATCGTGCCCTGCGGTAGCATCGATTATTTGGTCAATGCGGGGGAGGGGGAAGGGATCCTTTTGGCAGGCCTTGTTGAGGTCTTTAAAATCGACACATAGGCGCCATAATTTGTCCTTCTTTGGTACCATTACTAGGTTTGCTAGCCAATCCGGATGTTTGATGTCTCTAATGAATCCGGCTTCCAATAGTTTGGCTAGTTCTTCTCCCATTGCCTGTCTTTTGGGTTCGGAAAATCGTCGAAGAGCCTGTTTGACCGGCTTAAACCCTTTTAGGATATTTAGGCTATGTTCTGCCAATCTGCGTGTGCTTCCCGGCATATCTGAAGGGTGCCAGGCGAAGATGTCCCAATTTTCCCGAAGGAATTCTCGCAGTGCGGCGTCTACATCAGGGTTCAACTGTGCCCCAATGGAGGTCGTCTTTGTTGGGTCCGTTGGATGGACCTGGAACTTTACTATTTCGTCCGCTGGTTTAAAGGAGGTGGACTTGGATCTCTTGTCGAGCATCACATCGTCCCTATTCACCGTAGAGCGCAGCACTGTGAGTTCTTCTGCCGCTAGGGCCTCGGATAGTGCCTCCAGGGCTAATGCGGCTGTCTTGTTTTCGGCGCGGAGTGCTATGTCCGGATCACTAATGAGGGTGATTATTCCGCCGGGCCCAGGAATTTTGAGTTTCATGTACCTGTAATGGGGTACGGCTTGAAAAATTGTGAATGCCTCTCGTCCTAGTATAGTGTGATATCCGCTGTTGAACGGGGCCACCTGGAACGTGACTTCTTCGGACCTGTAATTGTCCAGCGTGCCGAATACCACATCAAGTGTGATTTTTCCGGTGCAGCACGCTTCCCGGCTAGGGATTATTCCTCTGAAGGTTGTGCTGCTTCGCTCAATGCGGCTCCAGTCTATTTCCATTTTTTGAAGAGTTTCCTCGTAGATGAGGTTTAATCCGCTACCGCCATCCATGAGTACCTTGGTAAGTCGAAAGCCGTCCACTATTGGACTAAGCACCAGTGCGGCTAGTGCTCGGGCTGTTCGGAATTTAGGTTCGTCGCTGGCGTTGAAGGTGATGGCTGTGTCGCTCCATGGATTTGTTGTTGCTACTTGGTAGACTTCGGCGAGGCTGCGGATTGTTCGTTTCCGCATGTTATTTGATGCGAAAGTCTCGAAGACTGTTGATACCATACTGGTATTGTTGGAGTGGTATTCTGGGGCTAGAAGCTCCTCGCCACTTTTGGCCACCTGCCGTAATATCCAACATGCTCGAAGGCTATGTGTTTGGGTGGCGCCCTCTGTACTGTGAATTTTACAGGGTCCGCTAAGCCATCCCTCCAGTACGGTTCCGTGCCCTTTATGGGGTTTTTGCTTTTTGGTTTTTGTACCTGGTGCCTGAGTGTAATGCACCCTTTTGTTGCGGACTATGGTTGTATTCGGGGCCGGATTGTCCCAAAACTTATTTTCGGTTTTCCGGAAACTCTCCGTCGCACAGTACTTTCGTGCTATGGACGCCAGGTCGGCGAAGCGTGTAACTTCACGACGGCTGATGGCGTTCAAGATTCCCTTGTCCATGCAATTATTGCAAAAGATTGAGATTGCGTTCTCTTCTCGGCAGTCCTTTATCCTGTTCATAACTAGGAGGAATCTAGCCCAGTAATGATGTAGTGTTTCAGCGGGCTCTTGCCAGATTAGAGATAGATCGCATATGTCAGGGCGGGTGGGTGGAATTAAGTCCGAAACCCTACCCATCTCGAGGCTCAAGGGCCGAGGAGTTTCCAAATTCGGAAGCTTGGATTGCTGGATGTTGTCCAACGAGTCCGGTCCGACGCCTGACTTTAGGTTCAGTGCTTGATCGGAGCCCGCCCCTCCGCGGGAATCTGGCATGGAGGGTTCGGGAGCCCGGACATGACTAGTTTTCAATACAGGAGAAGAGTCGCTGCGTTGTTCCTTTACCACTGCAACATAGTGGGTGACCTGGGGAGAGTTAATCTCTCTCAGATTGGTTTTAAGCCCAATCTGATCATAGTCTGTAGCGACTCCCAAGGCAGCGATGCGATCCAAGAGATCGTTTACGGACGAGAGCTCTATTGGATCCAACCGCTCGGCGAACTCCGAGCTGACGTGAAGATTGCTTTTGACGACTCGAGAGGTCATTGTCGAAGCGGTGGCCGGACAGGCGGCCATGAGAAAACCACCTAGCCAGATAGTTTGGCCAGCGGCCAAGGCTCCTTTGGCGAAGATACCGTCCTTGAAGACGGGAAGAGGCATCCTTCCTATCGGTGACGGCACAGAGGAACTCTCAATGAAAGCACCAATGTCGGTGTCAAAACCGGCGGATCTCGGGTAGGGGGTCCCGAACTATGCGTCTAGGCGGATGGTAACAGGAGACAAGGGACACGATGTTTTTACCCAGGTTCGGGCCCTCTCGATGGAGGTAAAACCCTACTCCTGCTTGATTGATATTGATGATATGGGTAGTACAAGAGTGGATCTACCACGAGATCAAGGAGGCAAAAACCCTAGAAGCTAGCCTATGGTATGATTGTTGTAATGGTTGTTTGTCCTACGGACTAAAACCCTCCAGTTTATATAGACACCGAAGAGGGCTAGGGTTACATAGAGTTGGTTACAATGGTAGGAGATCTACATATCCGTATCGCCAAGCTTGCCTTCCATGCCAAGGAAAGTCCCATCCGGACACGGGACGAAGTCTTCAATCTTGTATCTTCATAGTCTTGGAGTCCGGCCGACCATGATAGTCCGGCTGTCTGGACACCCCCTAGTCCAGGACTCCCTCACCCGGGTCTACAGGCGATCTTCTACCAGAGTTCTCACAACTGCACAAACAAGTACGACAGGTGATGCAAGGCGTTTCCCAAGCCTTGTGGCCGTCTGCTTCCCTGCCAGGAGGCATGAGAGAGCTTGTGGAAAAGCTCAAGGGAGCGTGGCGGCGCTTCCGATTATGGAAGATATCAGCCTGCCGACAAGGTGCAAGGGAGGCCTGGGCCATGGTGAAGACGCGATAACCAAGGCTAACCCGAACCACATGGTCGAGGTCGGACCTGTGGGGCCTGGCGGGAAAGAAATCCCTCTCAGTTTGGTTTATTACTAGGTAGAATTAGTCGCAAAGTATTCGTAACAGGACTGTAGGCTAGACAGCCTGTTGGATGGTATAGAAGAAGAATTTAGTCAGTCTAAGTGACTGTGTACTTCAAGTGAAATATATTTTCCCTAGCCGGATTGTAAATCATTTGTCATGGCGGACCTTTTCGCTTCAACCTCCAGACCCGACAGTCCGGAGTGTATCCGAATACCCGCTTGGTTATGTAAAAACCGGGTTATGCATGGAAACTAGGCGTAGGTGTCATAAGTGCTTGAACAGACAAGTACACAACTAGCTATGTTATATTACATGGATAGTAAGAAACATCTTCCAGGGAGAATAGTTCCGTTAAGGGTTCCTTTCCCTGGGTACGCATCCCTAATGTGCATGTCCAGACTGTGAAAAGAGACGCATGATGTAAACTTCTGGGGGCATGTAGTACAATAAATAGAAATCGCCTTTTGTTCAACGACCGAATATTCCCTTAAGAACGCTAGCTTTTGGCTTCACCTAGTGTGAGGTACACATCCGGCTGACCCGGCAGTAACAATCGCAGAGGTGCTCCCCTTATGCCCTAGCCGAATTAACAGGAACGTAGGGCATAAACACAAGAGCCAGGCAACCCAGCTTGGCCAAAACTTAAGTCATATCAATGCATATAATGGCAAAAAAAGGAACATGTGAAAAATAACACATGTGTTGGGCCTAAATCCCGGAACGTAGCTATATTAAGCTTCTGTATAAGAAGCCCCCAGGTATCATGAGCGCAGCTAGCGCGTCAAGATTGTGTAGTGAAGACACATTGTAGCTTTATAAAGCCTAGGAGAAAAAAAGGGAAGAAAGAAAGAAAGAAAAGACAGATAATGAATATGTAAAAAATTGACAGAGGTAGGGAGACGAACACAGAGTCCGGCACTAGGCGTAGAACCTTCGGAGTCTGGCTGCATTCCATGGATTTGGCTCGAGTCGATTGTCCGATGCATCCCGCAGATGGTGCGCTCCACTGGTCAGAACATGATCAATAATGAAGGGACCTTCCCACTTCCACTTGAGCTTGATCAATAATGAAGGGACCTTCCAACGTTGTAAGTTTTGGCCCGTACTCCTCTGCTTTGGTACCTTCGAGCCTATTGCTGATAGAATGCGGAACGGGCTTTTGCCACGTCGCGCTCCTCCTCCAGGGCATCCAAACTATCCTTCCGATCAAGCTCGGCTTCTTTCTCTTCATACATGCGCACTCGAGGTGAGTCATGAATTATGCCGCAGGGCATACCGCCTCTGCGCCGTATACCATAAAAATGGTGTGTATCCGATAGTGTGATTCGGCGTGGTCTGCATCCCCCAGAGTATGGAATCGAGCTCCTCTACCCAGTGCGTATTTGACTCCTTCAAGGATCGCACTAATCTGGGTTTAATACCGCTCATGATAAGACCGTTTGCTTGCTCGACTTGACAGTTAGTTTGCGGGTGATAGACAGAAGCATAATCGAGCTTGATGCCCATGTTGCTGCACCAAAGTTTTACCTTGTCAGTTGTAAAGTTCGAGCCGTTATCGGTGATGATGCTGTGGGGGATGTCGTAATGGTGTACAACCCCGGATATGAAGTCTATCACTGGTCTGGACTCGGCCACAACACCAAATACCGAACACGCTGACATAATCGGAGGCTCTGCCACTGAAATAACATCTTTCGCCCACATGATAATGGCTGTCATCGCCCCGTGGAAAGAACCATTCCTAGCCTACCTAACCAGGCAGGAACTACCCAAGGACCCAAATGAGGCGCGCTGCATTGTGCGGCGGTCTAAAGCCTACAAGGCCCATGAGGGAGAGCTTTACAAGAAAAGCGCTATTGGAGTCCTTCAAAGGTGCATCTCCGAAGAGGAAGGACGACAACTTTTGGCAGAAATTCATGCTGGACTTGGCGGCAACCATGCCGTAGCTTGGGCCCTTGTAAGCAAGGCCTTCCGTACAGGTTTCTACCGGCCGACGGCCCGCGCAGATGCACAGGACCTCGTTCAATGCTGCGTCGATTTCCAGCTTTTTGCAAACCAGTGATAGAAGTCTCCATTTATTTGGGAGCCTTGGCGTCGAAGTCTCCATTTATTTGGGATATTGCGAGGTTCGAGTCCCCACGCACTTCCAGGCGTTGAATGCCCATCGAGACTGCCATCCAGAGACCATGTAACAGGGCCTCATATTCGGCTGCATTGTTGGAGTCTGTGTATAGTATTTGGAGTACGTATTGGACTGTATGTCCGGTGGGGGATGTCAGGACGACGCCAGCCCCCAGACCAGCCAGCATTTTAGAGCCATCAAAGTGCATAATCCAATTGGAGTACGCGTCGTACTCTTTAGGGAGTTCGGCTTCCGTCCATTCGGCGACGAAATCAGCCAGTACTTGTGACTTAATGGCTCGCTGTGGTTTGTATATTATGTTGAATGGGAGGAGCTCAATAGCCGATTTAGGAATCCTGCCCGTGGCCTCAGGGTTGTTTATGATATCGTTGAGTGGTACTTCAGAGGCCACCGTGATTGAACACTCTTGAAAGTAGTGTCGTAGTTTCCGGGATGCCATGAAGACCGTGTATGCTAGCTTTTGATAATGTGGGTACCGTGATTTGCATGGAGTGAGGACAGTGGATACATAGTATACCGGCTTTTGAAGCAGGAACTTATGTCCGTCCGTCTCTCGTTCGACGACGAGCACCGCGCTTACAACTTGGTGTGTTGCTGCTATATATAACAGCACTGGTTCGCCGACGTTTGGTGCGGCCAAGATTGGGTTTGTGGCCAAAATGGCTTTTATTTCTTCTAATCCGGCCGTGGCTGCATCCATCCACTTGAAGTGTTCGCTGCGTTGAAGAAGGCGATAAAGAGGCAGTGCCTTTTCTCCTAATCGGGAGATGAAGCGGCTTAAGGCAGCCACGGATCCAGTTAGTTTCTGGATTTGCTTGAGGTCTGTTGGGATGGCCAACTGTGACAGGGCTCGGATTTTAGCCGGGTTTGCTTCAATTCCTCTGTTGGACACGATGAAGCCTAAGAGCTTTCCGACGGGCACGCCGAAGACACATTTTTCCGGATTGAGCTTAATGTCGTATGTTCGGAGATTGTCGAACGTGAGCCTCAAGTCATCTATTATTGATTCGACATGTCTGGTTTTAATGACCACATCGTCTACATATGCCTCCACTGTTTTGCCAATCTGTGTTTCCAAGCATGTCTGAATCATGCGTTGATAGGTTGCACCGGCGTTTTTAAGCTCAGAAGGCCTGGTGTTAAAATAGAAAGGGCCGTATGGAGTGATAAATGCCGTTGCGGCTTGATCGGACTCCACCATCTTAATTTGATGGTATCTGGAGTATGCATCGAGGAAACACAATGAATCATGTCCTACAGCGCGATAATTTGATCGATGCGAGGGAGGGGGAAGGGATCCTTTGGGCAAGCCTTGTTAGGATCTTTGAAGTCGACACATAGGCGCCATGATTTTTCCTTCTATGGTACCATCACCAGGTTTTCCAGCCAGTCAGAATATTTTATTTCTAGAATGAATCCGGCCTCCAGTAACTTGGCTAGCTCCTCTCCCATAGCTTGTCGCTTAGGCTTAGAGAAGTGCCAGAGGGTTTGCTTGACCAGCTTGAATCCCTTTAGGATGTTACGGCTATGCTCAGCCAGCCTGCGTGGGATTCCTGGCATGTCTGAAGGATGCCAGGTGAAGATGTCCCAATTCGCGAGCAAGAACTCCCGTAGCGCGGCGTCTACTGTGGGGTTTAACTGTGCCCCGATGGATGCCGTTTTTGTATGGTCCGTTGGATGGACTTGGAATTTGACTATTTCATCCGCTGGTTTAAAAGAGGTGGACTTGGATCTTTTGTTGAGTACCACATCGTCCCTGTCCACTGTGGAGCGCAGCGCAGTTAATTCCTCATTCGCGAGGGCTTCGGATAATGCCTCGAGGGCCAGTGCGGCTGTTTTATTTTCGGCGCGGAGTGCTATGTCCGGATCACTAGCTAGATTGATGATTCCATTGGCCCCGGGCATTTAGAGCTTCATGTACCCGTAATGGGGTATAGCTTGGAAGATCGTGAATGCCTCTCGCCCTAGAAGGGCGTGGTATCCGCTATTGAACGGGGCCACTTGGAATGTGATTTCTTCGGACCTATAATTCTCCGGCATGCCAAATACCACATCTAGTGTGATTTTCCCAGCACATCGTGCATCCCGACTAGGGATGATTCCTCTAAAGGTTGTGCTGATTTGCTCAATGCGGCTTTTGTCTATTTCCATTTTTCGAAGAGTTTCCTCATAGACGAGGTTTAATCCGCTGCCGCCGTCCATGAGCATTTGGTAAACCAAAAGCCGTCTACAATTGGACTCAGGACCAAGGCGGCTGGTGCTCGGGCTGTTCGGAATTTAGGTTCGTCACTGGCATTGAAGGTGATAGCCGTATCGCTCCATGGATTTATTGCTGCCACGTGGCAGACTTCGGCAAGGCCATGGAGTGCTCGCTTACGCCTATTATTTGAGGCGAAGGTCTCGAAGACTGTCAATACTGTATTGTTATTTTCCACGGGATGGTGCTCTGCGGTATTGTGGATGAGGAGATCCTCACCGCTCTTGGCCACCTGCCGGAGTACCCAACATGCTCTAAGGCTGTGTGTTGGCATGGTATCCGCTGTGCTGTGAATTTTGCATGACCCATTAAAACATCCCTCCAATACGGTTCCACGCCCTGTAGTGGGCTTTTGCTTCTTTGTAGTTGGATCGGGTGACTTACTAGAGTACACCCTTTTAGTTCAGACGGGGGTTTTGTTAGAGCCGGAGGATCCCAGAATTTTGTTTGGGTTTTCCAGGCGCTTTCCATCGCACAGTACTTCCGTACTATGGCCGCCAAGTCAGCAAAGTGTGCTATGTCACGGCGACTTATGGCGTTGAGGATTCCCCTGTCCGTGTAATTTTGGCAAAAGAATGCGATTGCTTCTTCCTTGCGACAGTCCTTAACATTGTTCATTACAAGGAGGAATCTGGCCCAATAGTGGTGTACTGTCTATTGGGGCTCTTAGATCACTTATATCTGAGTGGGTGGGTAGATTTAGATTCTAACCCTGACCCGATCTGAGACCCAGGGGTGGAGGAGTATCCAATCTTGGATGTTCGGGCTCCGGGATGTTGCCCGCTAGGTCTGGCTCTCTGCCTGATTCTAGGTTCAAGGCTTGGGCCATGTCCTCCCGTAAACGGGTATCCGGCTCGGAGAGCTCAGGAATCCGGACATAGTTCGTCCTCAAGATAGAGGAGGAATCACCGAGTTGCTTCTCCACCACCGCTATCTAATGGGTGACCGGCCGAGAGTTAGTCTCCTTTGGTCGGGTTTAACACAATCTGATCATAGTCTGTAGTGACTCCCAAAGCGGCGATGCGATCCAAGAGCTCGTTCAAGGAGGAGAGCTCCATTGGATCCGTCTGCTCGGCGAATTCCGAGCCGACGTGGAGACCGTTTTTGATGACCCGAGAAGTAATCATCGGCGCAGTGGCCGAACGGGCGGTCATGACGAAGCCGCCTAGTCGGAGAGTTTGGTATATAGCCAGGGCTCCCCCCGAGGTGATGTTGTCCTTGACAACAAGATGAGCCATCAAGCCTTATGGTGACGACACAGTGGAACTCTCAATGAAAGCACCAATGTCGGTGTCAAAACCGGCAGATCTCGGGTAGGGGGTCCCGAACTGTCCGTCCAAGGTGGATGGTAACAGAAGGCGGGGGACATGATGTTTACCCAGGTTCAGGCCCTCTCGATGGAGGTAATACCGTACTTCCTGCTTGATTGATCTTGATGATATGAGTATTACAAGAGTTGATCTACCACAAGATCATAGAGGCTAAACCCTAGAAGCTAGCCTATGGTATGATTGTTGTTGCCCATCGGACTAAACCCTCTAGTTTATATAGACATCAGAGGGGGCTAGGGTTACACAGAGTCGGTTACAAGGGAGGAGATCTACATATCCGTACTGCCAAGCTTGCCTTCCACGCCAAGGAGAGTCCCATCCGGACACGGGACGAAGTCTTCAATCTTGTATCTTCATAGTCCAACAGTCCGGCTAAAGTATATAGTCCGGCTGTCCGAGGACTCCTTAATCCAGGACTCCCTCAGTGGGTGCGCCCCCACCCTCGTGGCTCCCCTGACCTACCTCCTTCGCCTATATATATCCACGTACCCTGAAAACATCCAGGAGCACCACGAAAAACTATTTACACGGCCACAACCTTCTGTATCCATGAGATCCCATCTTGGAGCCTTCGCTGGCGCTCCACAGGAGGGGGAATCGACCATGGAGGGTTTCTACATCAACACCATAGCCTCTCCGATGAGTTGTGAGTAGTTTACCATAGACCTTCGAGTCCATAGTTATTAGCTAGATGGCTTCTTCTCTTTCTTGGAATCTCAATACAAAGTTCTCCTCGATCTTCATGGAAATCAATTCGATGTAACTCTTTTTGCGGTGTGTTTGTCGAGATCCGATGAATTGTGGGTTTATGATCAAGTTTATCTATGAGAAATATTTGAATATCCTCTAAATTCTTTTATGTATGATTGGTTATGTTTGCAAGTCTCTTTGAATTATCAATTTGGTTTGGCCTACTAGATTGATCTTTCTTGCAATGGGAGAAGTGCATAGCTTTGGGTTCAATCTTACGGTGTCCTTTCCCAGTGACAGCAGGGGCGGCCAGGCACGTATTGTATTGTTGCCATCGAGGATAAAAAGATGGGGTTTATATCATATTGTTTGAGTTATTCCCTCTACATCATGTCATCTTGCTTAATGCGTTACTCTGTTTTTACGAACTTAATAATCTAGATGCAGGCAGGTGTCGGTCGATGTGTGGAGTAATAGTAGTAGATCCAGAATCGTTTCAGTATACTTGTTGCGGACGTGATGCCTATATACATGATCATGCCTCAAATGGAGAAGTGATCTACATGAAAGAGTTTGATATAGGGGGTACGTAAGAGGAGGCAAGATCCTAGCTACGGTGAGGTTGTGCACGCAAGGTTTACGAGTCCGGGCCCGTCTCGGAGGAAGTAACAACCCAATGTCTTGGTTTCGGGAGGCTTGGTCGACTGGATTATGCGTGAGAGTTATAGGGGGTGCGAACCCTTGTACCAAAGGAGGGGGTGGCTTATGTAGAGTGCGCCAAGACCCCAGCCATCCCACGTTACACAGGGTTCAATATACATTAAGACAGGGCGTTACTGGTAACACTAGCAATAAAGAGCTATAAATGATCTTTAAGACTACATAGTGAACGTATGACCGTTGCCATCCTGAGTGGCTTTAGGTCTTCTGTAGTCCGAGTGGTTTCTTGTATGGTCGAGTGACCTCATCTTGGTCGAATGCAATTGGGGTATCCGAGTGAGATAACTGGTCGAGTGGATTGCACTCCAAGGTCACTTCAGTCGGTATCCTTTGTTGTACTTTGAATGTTCTTGACTCTAGGGTAGTGACCTTGGGTAGGGCGTCTAGGTCAGGCCTATGACCCTACCCTAGGTTAATGGCACAGTCAAAAACTTATTTTAGATGGCCTCAAATGGAGAAGTGATCTACATGAAAGAGTTCTGTATTGTTGATATGAACATCTTTGAAGTTTGGGTGATCACCGTCCGATCTCATCTCGAAGGCCGAAACTATGCTCAAAGTACTAATATCTTATATTCAGAGTATAGTTTGGCCGATTAATCCCCCAAGACAACTTCAAATGGAAAAATGTTCTACACGGGTTGTCTTCGTCTCGTCGAAGTGATCAATTTTAATATAAAATCGTCCAAATCCGAATTCGTATGCTAAAGTTAGAGCAATCGGAGTGCAGCCCTGTCACGAGGCGAGATGTGGCGCGCCCCACCAGACACATGTCTGATGGGTAGCGCGAGGGAATAGCCTGTTTTGCACGACCGATTTGACACTCAAGAAGACCTCTGATAAAAAAATGTTCAACATGAAAGTTGTTCGCCTCATCGAAACGGTCAAGATTTCTTTTGGGGTCGTTTCCATCAAAGATCGTTTACCACCACAAAAAGGACCCGCAAGGTGCAGCCAGTTTAAACCGAACAGTTTTGGAAAGTTCGGACAAAACCAATCCGAATTTGACTAGAGTTTTGGACGTGAATCCAAGCCTTTTCCTTGCACGGGAAGTCCAGCCGCCTCTTATATATATCTAAGGGGTGGCGGCCAATTGAACAACACACAATCGATCAAATCATCTACCACTTTTTATCTTTTATCTTTTCTCCTTAACCCTAGTTCTTCTTCTTCCTCGTTCTTCATCTGTTCTTCTTGTTGCAGGGCGGCGATCCACGAGGCCCTAGGAGCGATCAGGTCGACCTAGGGCAGCCCATAACCGCCGCGCGCCCAGACGGGGTCCCTCCCGGGCGTGTGGGGTTTTGGGTCCTCAAAAGCACCCGCCGGATTGCCCGCGTACCTCGCTTCTGGTCTGGTCTCCTTCGACGTGAGCTGCGGTGCATCACCCTCGATGTTGGAGTTACACGATGACGTGTTCATATGCAAACACACTTTTTAGCGACTCCGCTGGGGACAAAGCTTTGAACGGTCTCCAGCCCGTTCTTGCTACGAAGAGATCGTCATCAAGTTGCTGCAATCTACAAAGGTAATATGAATACCCAATTCCCCTTTGTAGATGCAAATAATCCATATGTTGTTGCTGGATCACCTATTGAGCATAATGTATCGGCTAGCCCTAGTTTTATCAATCATGCATCTAATTATGTGCAAGGGCCGATGCAAAACAATCTTCATGTTTCAAATTCTTATAATCTTAGCAACATGGAACATATGTATCCCAACTCCTAATCGGCAACCCCACAAATTTATATGCCGTTGAATAACATGATGAGTTCGGTTAATCAAGTTGAGACACCCTATGTAGGAACTTCCAATGGTATGCAACAAAGTGTTTCAAGTTTTTATTCATCGGCAAATAACTTGCAGTACGTTAATCCAAACGTGACGGTGGATATAGGGGAATTGGCAATGTTACTACTACTTATTTGGCCAATTACCCTCAAACATCATATGCTACACCTAATGCTACTAATTTTTTGGCACCATACGCAACTGTTGATGTCCATAATTCGGCTCCGCACCTTCATGGTCATGGCCGAATAAGTGAAACTTCTGCAGGAGCACAAATTCCTTCACCTACTACCGTGGCATATCATGTACCCCCTACACAATTATAGAATTTCGGCAACATCTCATTACCGAAAGAGTCTAAAAGCATCAGGGGGCAACCATATCCAGACTGGGTGGTTGAGAACAAGCTTACATTCTCTTGGGATTTGTGCAACTCCATTCGACATGAACTAGTAGAAGGTGGGAAGCCTCATGATTTTGCTACAGTAGAAGCTAGAGTTGTGCAAATGATGCAGTCGCCCAGTGATGTACCATCTAGTGTACGACCTAAACAGTTGCAAAGTTTCGGCACCTCATTGCCAAAAGAGTCTCAAAGTATTGGGGGGCAATCTCATGAGGAGTGGATGGAAATTGAAATGAAAATGTTCAAAGCTCGCCAAGCTGAGATGTGGGCTAAAATTAGACAAGAGTGAGAAGCCTTGCAAATTTAAAAAGATAAAGGCATTGATTCAGGTAACGAAGAAAAATCAGTTATTGAAAAAGCCGAATCCAATAGTATATATTCTGAGTCCATCAAATCCAAAGAAGCAAACATTATTGATAAAGGGCATGGCAAGCATAGCAAAACAACCATGCTTGATTTTTATGAAGTTAATGGAACCTACTTCTTGCCCTATGAGTTCCATGCCACAAAAATTGACAAGCCTCAAGGACAGGAGCAAGTAGCCAAACCAAATTTGGCTGATAAGGATCTTCAAGGTAATGATGCACGGAATAAAGAAGAAGATTATGAGAAGGTGTTGGAGAGTCATCCAAAGACAAAGCTAGATTTTGTTCAAGTCACACCACCATCATGCTCTCCCAACAAATTTGAAGAGGTATGCATAGCAAGTAATTTACCTATTTTCTGATTTGGTCGCAACTTCATTATTGATGCATCTATAAAAAATATTCTCATATGTAATTTTGAAAGACCAATGAAGAAGGGTAATTTACTTGTTAGCAATAAAATTGTTATGGAACATATCAGTCAACCCATTGCGCCATTTATAAAGACTGATAATGACTTATTGTTACAGCCAAAGCTTTTCCCGTTGCTTCCTCTAAAGTTCATATCTAGTTGGGTAGCTTTGCTTATTTCTTACTTGGGTTACACTTGGTCTCAATTGAGACATGTATGTTCTAACTATTTTCGTTTCAGA
Organism: Triticum dicoccoides; assembly: GCF_002162155.2. Classification (NCBI taxonomy): domain Eukaryota; kingdom Viridiplantae; phylum Streptophyta; class Magnoliopsida; order Poales; family Poaceae; genus Triticum; species Triticum dicoccoides. The sequence continues at coordinate 696,116,107 of NC_041383.1, read as the reverse complement.
AATTTAAAGCCAAGGTTTAAATCTTTTGGGAAAACCGATGCTAGTATAGTTTCTTATTTACGGGCATCAGAAAAAGATTGCGAAAGAGAATTCATAGCCGAATGGGAAGATGCCAAATCTGAACCATTTGTTTGCTTAACTCCAAAGCCGTTCTCACAACAAGATCAGCTAGAAAACAAAAGGAATACCTTCGATTCAAACATGTGTGATCAAATCTTTGATTGGTTGTTGAAAAACAATTACATTAGAATTCTTGATCACCATGTGAAGCCATCTATCCAAGGAAGAATGTATTGTAAGTTGCATGATTTGTCCATGCATAATTTTGAGGACTGCCACATGTTTCGTGAAATAGTTCAATCGGCCATTGAAAAAGGACGATTGAAATTTGTTGAAACACCAAGAGATGACCACTCTATTCCGATTGATCATGATGGCAAAAAGTTTTTGCATCGACTACTTCAAGCCGATCCATCTAAATAGAAGGTAAAAACTGCAGGTGATGTGATCAAGCTTTCAAGTAAAGAAGTAGTTGAAGAGCATAATGAATTATTCTTGAGGGAGAGAATTCCATCAAAGCTACAATGGAGACGCCAAGGACTGGGGGACAGCAAGCAAATCCAATGATCGATGAAAGCAAACCAAAAGAAAACGAAGGCCGAAATAAGCGCAAGTGTAAGAGATGAAAAATCACCTTCGCTAGACTATTGAAAATATCAAAAGAAGAGTGAAGAGAAGATTGCTTATCGGCCAAATCATGCAAAGAAACCAAGATCACCCCCAAGGCGCAAATATGAGGATCGGTATTGGCAAAGTGAGAATTTTAATGCAACATATTCATGTCCTTATTTTGGGCCACCAATGCCAATGTCGTGGATGCCTCCCTATGCTCATATAGATCCATATCCATCATGGGATAGGTATGATACAAGTGCGCATTCTCCATCTTATTTTAGATCATCTCACCAATATCATGCAGCTCCAAGAAGATCAACATTTGAAAAATCACATGTTAAAGACCGTTTCAATCATAAGGAATCGGTCCGGACCCCATGGACGAAGAAAGAGGTGGTCAAGCAGGTATACCAGGTAAAGAAAGATGGTTGTAAGTGTGCTACTTCACATTTGATCTCAAATAACAAAGAGCCAATTAAAGTGTTAACATTGGGTACTAAAGGCAATGAGATGAAGCAATCAATTATAGAGAATCAAAGTGCCAAATCTGAAGAAAATAAGTTGAAAGTGCACAAGGTAAAACAAGAACCGTCATTGCTTCAAACAAAATCGCGGCCGGGGTGCATACCTGGCTTATCATATTGGCAAAAGAACAAATTACAAAAACTTAGGGCACAAGAACTTGAACATAGGAACATGGCATGGGTTCCCAAAGGAAGTGCTCAAAATAAGAATTATGTGCAACTTCCATTACAAGAAGTGCGGCAAAGGTGAAGAATGAAAAGAGTGGAAACTACGAAGGACCAAGCCGAAGGTTTCAGCATCTTCGGTCTACACATTATCCATATTCTTCAACTATGCCATTAACTCTTATGCCATGGAATTCATCATCAGGTATGATTGGTAACCCTCAATGGGCTTATCTTATTCCATGGATGCAATATAATGTAAGAGTATTACCAAGTCACTTTACATTTGGGTAGCTACAAGTTTATTGCTGATCCAAAGGGCCAAAGTACTTGATTTGACATTTCGTTTGTTTGTTTCGGCTATATGTGCTTTGAACAAAGTTTACATGGTAATGGTCGATATTTACCTATCGTCCTAAGAGTATGTCAATGCATGGCCGGTGTAGTATTCTAACATCGTCCTTAGCTCGATTGGAGAGCGAGACAAGTACTATGGAGATTATGTTTTGATAGTTGAATTCATAACAATGGCCATGGTGTTGGTGTTGTTTATATATCTCCATATAATATTGTTCTGTGAAGCCTCATGCCTCTTAAAATATTTATTGCAGAATAATCAAAGCCGAATATGCAATGTTATTCGGTTTGGAACTTTTTCAATATGTTCTAAACATATTGAGGCTTTTGGTGAATCGTCATGAGTAGTGCAACAAATATCCAAGGGTTATCAATGTTTTGACGAATCACTTATAGTTTATCTTGGGGTATGTCTAGATGCAAAATTTACCTTGGGTTGCTTTAAAACTGATCATATATCTAGGCATGAAATTTGGAGATGGTTGGCATAGCAAACATACGGCTACCATGTTGGTCATGGTGTATTGCACATCTATCAATAGCCGATGCTTATTCTCGCTAACATAGGTAAGGCCGAATTGGAGCTCACCATCTCGGCCACTAATGAAACTTTTATGCAGACAAAGTAAGGATTCAAGAAAGTTCATTGTTGATTATCTTCAAGATCCTAGCAGAAGGGTGGACAATATGGTTGATGGATGGTCTTGACATGCATACCTATGGAACTTTATAGTCAGATTAATGAAGTTGGGAAAGTCACCCAAGCTTGCATCAAAATATTAACACAAGCAATGGCCGATATAAACTTATCGTCCTAAGCATATGCAAAATAGCCGATGGAGTGTTTACATCATCCTTAGAGCAAGCTATGTGCAAGTTATTTTTCGGCACACAAACTTTGCCGAAAAATAGGGGGCATGTGTTGACACCAGATTTTGGCACGGTCAAGAACTTATTTAAGATGGCCTCAAATGGAGAAGTGATCTACATGAAAGAGTTCTGTATTGTTGATATGAACATCTTTGAAGTTTGGGTCATCGCCGTCCGATTTCATCTCGAAGGCCGAAACTATGCTCAAAGTACTAAGGTCTTATATGCAGAGTACAGTTTGGCAGATTAAGCCCCCAAGATTACCTCAAATGGAAAAATGTTCTACACTGGTTGTCTTCGTCTCATCGAAAAGATCGATTTTGATATAAAAATCGTCCAAATCCGAGTTCATATGCAAAAGTTAGAGAAATCGGAATGCAGCCCTATCACGAGGCGAGATGTGGCGCGCCCAACCAGACACATGTCTGATGGGTAGCGCGAGGGAATAGACTGTTTTGTGCGACCAATTTGACCCTCAATATGACCTCTGATCAAAAAACATTCAACATGAAAATTGTTCGTCTCATCGAAACGGTCAAGATTGCTTTTGGGCTCGTTTCCATCCGAGATCGTTTACTACCACACAAAAGACCCGCAAGGTGCAGCCAGTTTAAACTGAACAGTTTTGGAAAGTTCGGACAAAACAAATCCAAATTTGACTAGGGTTTTGGACGTGAATCCAAGCCTTTTCCTTGCACGGGAAGTCCAACTGCCTCTTATGTTTCTAAAGGGTGACGACCGATTGAACAACACACAGTCGATCAAATCACCTACCACTTTTTATCTTTTATCTTTTCTCCTTAACCCTAGTTCTTCTTCTTCCTCGTTCTTCGTCTGTTCTTCTTGTTGCAGTGCGGCGACCCACGAGGCCCTAGGGGCGATCAGGTCGACCTAGGGCAGCCCATAGCCACCGCGCGCCCAGACGGGGTCCCTCTCGGGCGTGTGGGGTTTCGGGTCCTCAAAAGCACCCGCCGGATTGCCTATGTACCGCGCTTCTGGCTGGGTATCCTTCGACGTGAGCTGCGGTGCATCATCCTCGGCGTTGGAGGTACACAGTGATGTGTTCGTGTGCAAACAGTTTGTTTGTGTAGGTAAGATTGACTTGTGAGGAGCCTCCTACTGGATTGATACCTTGGTTCTCAAAAACTAAGGGAAATACTTACGCTACTTTGCTGCATCACCCTTTCCTCTTAAAGGGAAAACCAACGCAGTGCTCAAGAGGTAGCAAGAAGGATTTCTGGTGTCATTGCCGGGGAAGTCTTCACTCAAGTCAAGACATAACAAGTACCCATCACAAACTCATCGCCCTCCCTTTTCCATTCGCCTCTCTTTTACGCTTGCCTCTTGTGTGCTTGTGTGTTGGATTGTTTGTCATGATGGCTCAAGATAATACCAAATTGTGTCACTTTTCCAATACCAATAATAATGATTTCCTTAGCACTCTGATTGCTCCTCTTAATGATGCTGAATCTTGTGAAATCAATGCTGCTTTGTTGAATATTGTTATGAAAGATCAATTCTCTGGCCTTCCTAGTGAAGATGTCGCTACTCATCTAAACAACTTTGTTGATTTGTGTGATATGCAAAAGAAGAAAGAAATGGATAATGATATTGTTAAATTGAAGTTATTTCCATTTTCACTTAGAGATCGTGCTAAAACTTGGTTTTTGTCTTTGCCTAAAAATAGTATTGATTCATGGAATAAGTGCAAAGATGCTTTTATCTCTAAGTATTTTCCTCCCGATAAGATCATCTCTCTTAGAAAGATATTTTGAATTTTAAGCAACTAGATCATGAGCATGTTGCACAATCTTCGGAGAGGATGAAATTAATGATTCGCAATTGCCCTACACATGGTTTGAATTTATGGATGATCATACAAAATTTTTATGCCGGATTGAATTTTGCTTCTAGAAATGTTTTAGATTCGGCCGCGGGAGGCACTTTTATGAAAATAACTTTAGGAGAAGATACTAAACTCCTTGATAATCTTATGGTTAATTATTCTCAATGGCACACCGAAAGATCTACTAGTAAAAAAGTTCATGCGATAGAAGTAATTAATGTTTTGAGCGGAACGTTGGATGAACTTATGAAATTGTTTGCTAATAAGAGTGCTCCTATTGATCCCAATGATATGCCTTTGTCTACCTTGATTGAGAATAATAATGAATCTATGGATGTGAATTTTGTTGGTAGGAATAATTTTGGTAACAACGCGTATAGAGGAAACTTTAATTCTAGGCCGTTCCCTAGTAAATCCTCTAAAAATTATGGTAATTCCTACAACAACTCTTATGGAAATTTTAATAAGATGCCCTCTGATTTTGAGAATAGTGTTAAAGAATTTATGATCTCTCAAAAGAATTTCAATTCTTTGCTTGAAGAAATATTGCTTAAAGTTGATGAATTGGCTAGGAACGTGGATAGAATTTCTCTTGATGTTGATTCTTTGAAACTTAGATCTATTACACCTAAGCATGATATCCATGAGTCTCTCAAAGCCATGAGAATTTCCATTGATTAGTGTAAAGAAAGAACCGTTAGAATGCGTGCTAAGAAAGATTGCTTTGTGAAAGGGTGTTCTTGTAGTTACCATGAAAATAATGATGAAGATCTAAAAGTTATTGATGTGTCTCCTATAAGTCTTTACTTTGCAATATGAATCTTGATAATGATGGGACTGGAGATGAGCCAGCTTTAGTTAAAAGGCATCCCAATGATTCAGAGTTTCTAGATCTTGATGCTAAATTTGGTAAAAGTGGGATTGGAGAGGTCAAAACTTTATTTAGCAATGAACCCACTGAGGGAGTCCTGGACTAGGGGGTGTCCGGATAGCCGGACTATCATCGTCGGCCGGACTCCAAGACTATGAAGATACAAGATTGAAGACTTCGTCCCGTGTCCGGATGGGACTTTCCTTGGCGTGGAAGGCAAGCTTGGCGATACGGATATGTAGATCTCCTACCATTGTAACCGACTCTGTGTAACCCTAGCCCTCTTCGATGTCTATATAAGCCGGAGGGTTTTAGTCCGTAGGATGAACAACCATTACAACAATCATACCATAGGCTAGCTTCTAGGGTTTAGCCTCCTTGATCTCGTGGTAGATCCACTCTTGGACTACCCATATCATCAATATCAATCAAGCATGAGTAGGGTTTTACCTCCATCGAGAGGGCCCGAACCTGGGTAAAAACATCGTGTCCCTTGTCTCCTGTTACCACTACTAGGAAAAGGGCTATAGATAGGATTGATTATAATGGCGCACCGGGGAAGCAGTGCGCCACTACTATATACTAATGGCGCACCTGTTTGTGGTACGCCATTAGTGTGTAAGACACTAATGGCGCACCGTAAACAGAGTGCGCCACTAGTATGAATTACTTTTTTTTCCATTTTCCCATACATACTAATGGCGCATCTGGTCCGTAATGCGCCATTACTATCTATAACTACTAATGGCGCACCAAGTAGGCAGTGCGCCATTACTGTAAATTTTGTTTTATTCTTTTTTTTTGTTTTATAATTTAAACAAGTTTGAACATATTTAAACACAAATAAATATAAAAAACACCATTCCCACTCCACCGCCGACCCCCTGCCTGCACCCTCCCCCACTCCA